>NW_020824833.1:1865000-2182500 GCF_003285875.2 Drosophila novamexicana
GCCAGTGCTTGCCAGTGTGTTCGCTCATTGAGCTGGGCTGCGGGGGCTGCGGGGGGCGGGTGCTAGACGCCTCGCCTTCGCCGTCGCTGCACTTTTTGTCATTTGCTTACTGCGTTTTCTTCGCTTCGCTTTGATTTGATTTTTTTTTTGTTGTTTTTTGTTCACTTTTCACTTTTCACTTGATTTTGCACGCACTCCAAAAGAATTTCTTAAAAAAATAAATAATAGTTACAAATGTTAGCTGTTTTTTTTTTTTTTTTTGTAATTGTTGTTGTTGAACTGTTGTTGTAGTTGTTTTTATATTTATTTATTTTTAGGCTCTTTCTGTTGTTTGGTAATCCGCCGTTTTTGCCTGTTTCGAGCGTTTTCTCCGCAGCGCTCATATGCCGTTACTCGCTGGTCGCGTCGGAATGAAGGACTTTTTATTTATGTGTATGTCCTCGTCGCAGCCATCGTTGTCGTCGCCGTCGCCGTCGTCGTCGCCGTCGCCGCCGCAGCCGCGTCGCTGTCGCAGCGCCAGCCATTTCTCCATATCTATGTGTGTGCCTGCATGCGCTTGCTGTGTGTGTGTGTGTGTGTTTGTGTGTCTGTGTGTGTGTGCTTGCGCGTGTGAGCCTGTGTTGGAGTGCGAAAAAGTTTCTGCGAGCGACGCCGCCAAAACGCCACAAAGACACACAAATACACACACACACACGCATACATGCATACACACACACACGCGCATGCAAGCAGACTCTCGCAAACCAAAAGCTCAGCCAAGTCGCGCCGTTCCGTCGTCTATATGGAGAGCCCGTGCACAGCGCGACCGAAGGCCCTTGTACGTCTGTATGCCTGTATGTGTGTGTGTGTGTTGTGAAGGAAGAGGGGCGGGGGCTTATACACGCGAATTGAGATGACGACGACAACGACGAGAACGCTGACTGCGAGGACGAGGACATTGTTGATTACACTGCGAGAAAAAGGTTGCCAGATCAAAATAAAAAGCAGTTAGGCAACATTCAAAAACTATCGGAGCTACGATATCGATAACATTCAGGCTTGAAAGTTGTTATACTACGCGTATGCTAGATATTCAAATTTAAGTATTATCTATATCATACACAGTTTTGAAGATAAAGTCTTAATCAAATATTTTAAATCTTCAGCATTTTTTCGTAGTTTTTCTCATCGTTTTCTAGTTCCAGATTAAAAATTATATTGAATGCTGTCTAGGAAAAGGATTGCCACAGAATTGTGTGGCTCGAGATTCTTAAGGTTCGATTTGAGAATCAAGTTTTCCAACCGATTTTTCTTTAAATTTCCATACTTTTTACAATTTCCAATAGAAAAATTCGAAAAAATATAAATAATTCTTTTTATTAGAGTTTAAATGATTCAGTTCAGGCCTGGATTCAGTTGCTCCTGATCTGCTTTAAATTCCGTGCCTTGAAGTCTCATTTCATTGTGATATTTCGCTCAGTGCATGCATTTTGCCGCCTGACATCGCCACACATCGTCATCTGCGCCATGTACTATGTTGCCGCCTTCGTGCTCGCCCCCGCCCCCGCCTCCGCCCCCGCCAACGCCTCCGTGTCCACGTTATCGTTGACGTTATTGCCACGACGGCCGCCGTTGCTGTCGCTGTTAGCAGCAAGGCACAGGCACATCGAGCGCGCAGGAGGTGGGGGGTGGTGGTTGGTGGGTGGTGGGTGAGGCAGGCACAACCCGATGGCGCCACCCCCAAAAGGTCTATGCCGAAAACAAGAGTCAGCCGGAGACGCACTCGTGTCCACCCCGTCCACACTGGTCATAAATCGAATTTTTGTTTATGTAGTGGTAAAGCTGCTGGGAAGCGAAGCAGTTGACGCTGCGCCCCCGCTGCGTCCCACTGGCCCCCGCTGCGTCCCACTGGCCCCCGCGCATCGGCATTCCGCTGCCGCGGCGCATGGCCCGCCGCACACGGCCCACGGCCCACGGCCCACGGCCCACGGCCCACAGTCCATATCCTGTCATACCAAAGGACACGGACTGCTGACGTTGGCGTTTGGCGTCGGCGTCAACGTCAGCGTCGCCGTCAACAGCGACTGTGACTGCGAGGCGGCGCGAATGCTTTACGGTTTGTTGTGCTTTGCGATACCTTCCCTGTCGCTGGGTGGGTCGATGCTGTCGCTAGAGTGTGTGCGGGTGGTTGTTCTGCCGGCGTCTGTGTGGGCAGCGGGCAGCGGGCAACTCTCTGTCGTCTTCGTTGTCCTCGCCTGTGGGCGGTGGGGTGGTTGGGCGGCTGCTTCGCTCTTTTGCGCCTGCTCCTGCTCGCAATTCGCAACTCTAACGGCCGCTCGTTACTTTCGGCGCCCCAGAACGTATGCAATGCTTTTTTTCTCTGTGCGCTGGGGGTTGGAAAATTCAAATTCCTTGTGCCACGCGTACCAATACGTGTTGGTGTGTGTGCGTGAGTGTGGGAAAATGTTGTGAAAACAAAATGTGTGCGAGCCAGAATGTGCGTCTCTCTTTCTCTCTGTGTGTGTGTGTGTGTGAGTGTGCGCGTGTGCGTGTTTGGGTACTCGACTTTTACACTCGTTGAAATTTACTCGTTGCATTTGCAAGTTTACGGTTAAGCTTTAAAAGACGAAGTCAAAGAGTAACAAATTATTATAATATATTAAAGATAACTATAATTAACATTAACATACCGAATAAATGTTTTCGCAGAGAAATCCCTTGATAGCATAAGTAAAAGCTTAAAAACAAAGCCAGACAAAGGATATTATTTATAATCGATAAATGTATTTATCGGAATGTGAGAATACCAGATACCCGATAACTAATCTAATGCATATTTAAAAGGAGAAAGCTCTTGATAGTACAAATATTGGAAAGAAAAAAAACATAGACAGATAAATCTAAAATATCCTATCAAAAGCAACGTTCCCAAAAAGGACACCGAAAACGTCTAGTTATATATTTGGAATATTTTTGCAGCATATAAAGTTATGTTAACCGCCATAATATATGTATATTTATATATATGCCCGCTCTCTCTCTCTCCCAAACATATCGTAAAACCAATATTTCATAAAGTTTACTCAATGACATTCAGTTTTAGCCTTAAAGCGACCTATCAATAATCCAGAAGACTTTTTTCGACTACTTTTACAGTTCGAACAGAGTATTGCGCAGTCGGTCACATACGACTGCAACATGCTTACTTGCTTAGTTTGTAAAAGCTTTCTGGTGCTTAATAGTATTAGATTCAGGCAAGTATTTCTTTGCTCAAATCTTAAAAGTTAACAGTTCAGCGGATTGGTGCAAAGGTGAGCTCGATGGAAAAGCAGCAAGCTTTGTGTTGATTTGGCACGACGAGCTTTGCGCCCTTAAGTTGCATTCTCATCCAAAGCTGCACTAGGACAAGAACTATTCGATGAAAGCTCTTGCAGCTTCAAAAGCTCAGCATAGTTTAGTCAAATGTTGCGCCACCTAGTGGGCGCATTGTGCATTTCCGCCACATAACTATGACTGCGCGAAGCCTGCTATGAGGGTTGGCAATGATATCTTTGGCGCATGCGCCAGCGCTGCGGCTCTCTTCGACTCTCTCTCGGTCTGTGGCGCTCTCTGATATTGTCATCGTGTGTTCGTCGTTTTAAGGTTAAGCGCTGCAAATGTCAAAGGCATGACTTCAGTTTCAATTTCAGTTTCAGTGCGTACTCTGCATTTGGTGCACTGTACAGCGTACATAAATCCCCAAAACGGTATTTCTCAAACACGACAAAGTATTTTCAAAATATTTGAACAGAAACTGTAAAAACGTGTTTGCTTAGCCAGATAAAATATCGCGTATTTATCTGCTTCATTGTTGTTATTTTTTTTTTTTTTTTTGGTTTTTTTCTTGTTTTTGTACATTTTGGTGTAAAACGTGTTAACATTCTTGACATCAAATCAAATTTCCCCGCTCTGTTCTATTCGGAAACGCGCGCGTGTTCGCCAGCGTGCATGTGTGGTTGTGTGTGTGTGTGTGTGTGCGGCCTGTGTGTGAGTTCTTGCGAGTGTGTGTTAATGTATTGACAATGTGGACAATGTGGAGCGTACTTATTATATAAAGTGCTCGCTTATTGGCAATTGACAGTTTACTGAGGCTTTGATTTCCATGCTGCTTGCCAGGCCCTTTGGTTTTGCGACTTTAGTAAGAGAGCAGAGTCAATTTAATTAAACAAATGCAGGCCCATAAGTATATGCTTCAATATCTTGGACACACACAGCTCAATGTTACGCACACACACACAAACACACGCACGCATGCACGCACGCACGCTTCACGCAAAACACAGTCGTTGTCAGCGGGGGCGACGTTGCGACGCGTCGTAGCAACATGTCTTTGACTCAGATACGAGATACTCGGACTCGGACTCGAACTCGTACTTTCTGCCTAGTACTTACAGTTAAACACGTACGCACGCCAACTCACACACACACACACGCACACACAGATACGAGCGCGTATTCGCATTTAAAAATTTATTATTTTGACTAAATCGTTAGCGCTCTGCTCGTCGCTCTCTCTCTCTTTCATTGAAATGTCAAAATATTGCGGAAATAAAATTTGTTGACTCGCTCTCAGTTTCGCTGAGCGACGTTGCCAGCTTCAAATTGGTTTTGTCACATGTTTTCAAGCTTTCCAATGCAAATGAAAGCAGCTGCGCAGTTGTCGTGCCATTAACAACTCAGCATTTAATGTGTTATAACATGCTTAGCAAGTTTAAGCATTATGTTCTTTAGTCAATTAGAGAAACAATTAAATACAAATTTCAAGTCACTTTAATGACTTTTCACTGCCGCCCAGTTGCCGCTTAATTTTCCAGCAACCCAATTCAATTTTAGCGCCTTGCTTTGCGCGGCAAGAACAAGAAACACAAGCAGAGCATAAATGCACAGCTGGCAGCGTCGCTCTCGCATGCTCTCTCGTAATATTGTGACAATGCTCGCACTCTTGCACTCTCGCGTCGTAATCGGAATCGGCAGCAGCGAAAGAAATCGAAATCCAATTGGCATGTCGCCTGCAGGTTTAGTCCCGACTCGAACGCCTAGCTGAAAAGTCCTTAAATTGCCTTCTAACAGTGCGCAAATAAAAATTATTTTTTTCAGTGTTTTGTCTCTCTGTGTATGTGCGTATCAATGTGTGTTGCGAGTGCATGTATGTGCGTGTGTGTGTGTGCGTGTGGAGCGCGCGCTGCAACAACAACAACAGCCAGCACGGTGTAAATTTACAAACTCAAGCTGAACAATAAAGCGCATGGTAAAAAGAAAAAGAAAACACGCGCACACACACACACACAGACACTCGCGCCCTCAAAAGCAAAAGTAAAGATAAAGTTGAGCCAAGCAAAGACAAGGACAAAAGGCTGTGATTCAAGCCAAAGTCGTCAAGCAGCTGAACAGCCAAAGACACAACAAACATGCATAATGTCGATGGACATGCTTGCTGATGTTGTTGTTGTATTTGTTATTTTGCTGTTGTTGTCTCTTCGCCATTCGATCGAGTGACAGCATCCAAAGGCGCCGAAATAAAATCATGAATGGCGTGCGACATGGCCTGCACACTGGGGCCAAAGACTAAGAAACTGAACAAAGACAATGAGAAACTCAATCTCGAGCCACTGTGGGTCGCAGATTTTCCGTTATTCGTTATGGTCGCTTCGTTTACCGCTAACTGCCTATGGTTCATTATTGCTATTGGTTAATTTTTTTGTGCAGCTGGCTAAGCACCGTTTATTGAACCGTAATTCCAAGTCAGTCTCAGTCTCAGTCTCAGTCGCTGCCGGAGTCGAAGTCGCAGTCGCAGTCGCAGTCTCTGAGTCAGCGCTTGTTCCTGCCGCCCCCAAATCGTCCGGTGTCATGCGGAGGGTGGTTTTTTTTTTTTTTTTTTTTCGTTTGGTGCTTTCGTTTCTCGTTCTTCTCATTTATTTATATTTTTCGCCACGTTGCGCCTTCAACTTCAACCACTTGCCGCCGTCGACGTCATCGCACGCGCCCTCCAATCCGCCCCAGCTAGAGCCAGCTACAGGGGCTGCAGGGCAGCCATACAACAACAAACCGAAACTTGGTGTCATTGGCACTCTCTCGGGTGTTTTTTTTTTGTTCTCTGCTTTTTTTGTTTAAACTTTTGCTTCGAACTGGGCATCGCGTGCTCGATGCGCATAAAGTTAAGCTAAAGAGTTTGCAAATGCTTGGCAAATCAATTGATTAAAGGCAATCACTAACGGAACACTTAGTGCTAGTGCCGTTATACGCAAAATCGCCGCAAACTGCAATGCAATGCGAACGAATTTGATAATTGTTAGGGTTCTGGTACGCAACGATTTGCATGACATGCACATGACTGACAACAGCTGTCGCAATCAAGCCAGCATCAAATGCACAAATGAACCAATGATAACGCGCCATAATAAAAACAATAAACCATATATATAAATACAAAAAACAAATAGTTGCAAATGCATATGATTCGCTAATGTTGCACCCGCCACCGCTCACCGCTCACCGCACACCGCTAACGCAACCGCTTACCGCTCATCACCAACACCAACAACACCACCACCAGAACCACCACCATCACCAATACTAAGCAACAACTAGCTAGCTAGCCATAAGAACCACCAAATCAAGCAAGCACGGCACTCAACTCTGGCTTGAGCCTTGCCACGCCTCGCCTCGCCCCGCCCCGCCTCGCCTGGCCTCAACTCAACTTAACTTGAAGCAGTTGCAACGGAGACAGCGCGTTATTTGATGACGCTTCTCAAAATGTCTTCAACGTTTTCATTTGTAAAATGTGAGCGACTCTTTACAGTTATACCTAGCACATATCTAGATACATAGATACATACATGCATATGGGCATTTCCTGGTTTGTCACGCACGTGACACTCCAGCGACTTTATTGCGAAGAAACACAGAGACATGTTCTACATATTTTATACCTTGGTTAAATTGTCTTGTATAAAATCATGCCAAGGAGGAGGAGTTTTCAGTTCGTATTCATAAAAACGCAAAATTAAACTTTATTTTTTGTATGCTGTACAGCAAGGTAGCAAGGGCTTACGAAAGGTTGCTGGTTCTAATTATGTAGGTAGGATTTTTTTTAAAACATTTTGTATATAAAATAAAAATTGAATGTAGGGCAACAATGTGTTAAGACCTTAATAGGCAATAAATTTAAAAGAGTAGAGGTAGCAAGCGAGAGAGCGCTGGTTCTAATTATGTAGGTAGCTCTAAAATCAAGCTAAAGATTCTTTTTTAAATATTTGCTTTTATATAAAATAAAAATTGAATGCAGGGCAACAATGTGTTAAGACCTTAATAGGCAATAAATTTAAGAGAGTCGAACTAGCAAGCGTGAGGTCGCTGGTTCTAATTATGTAGGTAGCTCTCTAAAATCAAGCTAAAGAGGAGTGTTCGCAAAATTTAACTTTCTTTTTTTATGGTTTCTTTCTTTTACTTTATAAAATGCAGGGCAACAAGGTGTAGGGAACTTGATAAGTACTAAATTTAGGAGAGTCAAACTAGCAAGCGAGAGGTCGCTGGTTCTAATTATGTAGGTACCTCTCTAAAATCAAGCTAAAGAGGGGTGTTCGCAAAATTTAACTTTCTTTTTTATGGCTTCTTTCTTTTACTTTATCATATGCAGGGCAACAAGGTGTAAGCAGAGTCGAACTAGCAAGCGTGAGGTCGCTGGTTCTAATACAGAAGTAATTTTGAATCTGCAAATAATTTTACTTATTTTAAAAATTGTGCAGCCTAAATTGCTTCTTTCGTGCAAGTCATAATGTGTTAAGTGAGACGAGTCGAAAGGAATTTAAAAGAAAATTCAATTTTCCAATTTCATTTAATACCATACAAATGAAAATCAATCAAACAATCAATTTGGGAAAATCCGTTTTGCTATTTTATTTATTTTTTTTTGTATTCTGTTCATGCTGTCTGTGGAAATGCCCATATGCATAATACTAGTTCTCGTTCTTGTTCTCGTTCTCACTATCAATAAATACTGTTAACTACTAGCGTAGTGGCCCATTCGCACACACCCTACTCCATGTTGCTACCCCCGAAACATTCAACCCGATTACGAATTTTACTCCCAAAGTTGTTGGCCAACTAGTGGCAGTATTTTGTGTCATATTCCAAGTTACATGTTTGCCACTTTGGTTAGTTGACTGACAAACCAAATTCTTGTTTTTTATTTTATTTATTTTTTCAAAATTTGTTGAGCAACATTTTGTTTTGCATACCTTTCCTGCAACAACAAAAGCCATAATCGAGCTAACCACTTTTCGTGTTCTCTTGTTTTTTTGTTTTTTATTTGTTTTTTGTCGTTCCCCCCACCTGCCCTCGTTCAAGCTGTCTTCCTTGTATGCGAACACATTACGAATATTTCTTCAACTTGTTTATTCACTTCTTCCTTTACACAACTTTGGTCAACTGTTGGAAAATTGAAAATGCCTTTGCAATTATGCAAAGTCCAAGCCTCAAAAAATTGCTATAAGCTGGACACAGTTATGCTATGGTATCTGTTCAGAAATTTAACCATTCATTACCATATGCCAACCGTACACATAAACTGTAGTTAAAAAGTTGCTTGCAAAAGTCTCGAATTGGCTTAATATTGGGCCTGTTTTGGGCGGCAACATGTAAATAACTCCCAGCCCTGCTTGCAACCAACTACCGACCGTTCCATAGAACCTCCTACAGCAAAGACAACACCAAAGGCATGCCACTTCCCACATTCCTCGGTACAAGCTTAAAACCAAATCATATTCAAAATTACTTTGAAGTCGGAACATCTTTCGACTGCCTGATACTCGGTTCAAGATGTTAAAACAGCTGCAAATGGGTGGAATTCAATCTTCATTTAACATTAAATGTTAAAGTTGAATCTATTTATCGAAATTGGATAAAAATACATTTTCAGAGTACTGAAAATATTGTCATAACATTGTCAGAAACTAAAACAAGTGTTCATCTTTTCTTAGTATAAAACTAACTACTTCCCAACTAAAATACTTGTATAGATATTTGAAAGTTCTTCGGTCCGATTTGGCTATCGACTTCAGTTGTTCGATGTCATAACTTGTTGTGAATTTTAACGCGTCAAGCAATGCGAATTGCTTGCATTAATGTAGGGCAAGCAAATTAACTTTTTGAACAGAGTATAAGATATTAGAGTATTGTGTTCGTTTTAAATAATTGCGAATGCTTGCGTGTTGCACATCATAATCCGAATCATAGTAAAAAGTTCTTTAAACATTTGCACAAAATTCAAAATTCGAAATTCAACTTTGCAATTTAGTCAACAATTCTAAACTAGCTATTCTAAAACATAATCGCATTTGTTTCCATAGTTTCCACGTTCAATGCGTTCGCTCGTTCGTTCGTTCGTTCGTTTTGTTAACCAGTTCAATTTTATTGTATAAAGAGCTTGACTAGCCAGAAAAGAAGTTCACTAAGGCGCCAAGCAAAGACGAATATAAAATAAGAAACTGGGAAACCAATTATGAATGAAAAAACCAACAACAACAACAAACATATTAATTCCTAAAGTGTTTCTAATCACAAGTTCTTCAAATTCTCTCTTAAATAAACATAACACACAAAACGCACACAAAACCAACAAACCAAATTTAACAATCATCCATTCAATAAACGCAGCCCAAATTGCGCATTTGATTAAGACCAAAGCGTGCGAGCTTTTAGCAGAAGGTAAGTAATAAGCCACTAATATCTATACTATCTATTCTTCCATATAATGCGTATTTATTCCGATGGATTAAACTAGAATTTAAATGTCAGTAAACCATATATGCATATATCTCAGCACGTATTGCCAGGCCTTGCTCGGTACAAGTTATTGTGTTCCACATAGAAAATTCAAATCCATTCGTACTATTTTGAACTGCATAGCTTAAGTTGTATTTTACTTGATGCCGCAGGAATCTGCTTTATCAATCAATCGTTTGCCAACCCATTTTCAAAGATCACAAAAGGCATTCTTATTCCCATGTAAACTTAATTTGTGTCTGCTCTACGAAAACATAGATGTCGTAAGTGTTGAGTCTAGCTATTATAATCTTTGAGATACACTTAATAATCGGTGCTGGAAATCGATACTTATCGGTTACGATATGAAATGCGCCATATGCTGTACATGTTACGTCGAATTTCTCTGAAAACTCTAAACATACTGCAGAAATATCCTTATTTTGCATTAGCTGACGTTTCAACAATGTTAAGGACTTTAATCAGATGAAAAGGCATTCAAAAGTCGTTTTCAATCAACTCGATAATTATGTGGCATCAAAGTGGGCTTAAGCAAGAGCTTCATTTTCAACAGATTGTTCCTATGAGATCTTTAGGAAATCGTAGACCGATTTGAAAGGAATTCAGATGTAGTAAGAGTAGAGAGTAAGGCTCGTGATACCTGAGTTTGATCAAGAAATCCCAAAGAACAGAAAAGTTTTCGATTTCAAAATTAATTTTTTGGCAGATTCTTACTATTGAGCTATCTGATGTAATAGTCTGATGTTAAAAGGTTTTTGCACGGTTTTTGCTCAGCTTAAAATGGAATAAATATTGATTAATGTACATATCCTTAGATTTTAGATAAGGTTTCGTATTGATCCAGCTCGAAATTATATAGTTTTTGAACTACTTTTAATATTAGAACCTGCCCCGAACCCCCATTCGTGGGGGAATTCAGGTTATTTCCAGACATTCCGATTTAATTAAACTGCCGAGTGAATGAATAAATGCATGAATGAATAAATGAATGAATGTTTTTCACTGTCATCACCATTTGACCAATACACAAAACTAAGATTATTCCATTTGTGCCTCTTCCTCTTCTACAGTGTCATGATTCAGCCAAATGTAAAGTTTTTTTTTTATTGCTCTTTGTTGGACACAATTTCGAAGGCAGACGGCGATTTAGCTCTAAAATATTGGTTATTAGCATAACAGATGGCTGGCATGGGACGCGGGGGGCAGGCGTTTAGCTGAGGGCTTAGGGGAAGTGATGTTGAATTGCTGAGAAAGCAGCCATCGCCTTTTGTTGCCTACTTTTTGGGGTCAGGGACTTGTTTTGTCAGCTAGCTAGACACAGAGAGCTGAGAGAGAGAGAGAGAGAGAGAGAGAGAGAGAGAGAGAGAGAGAGAGAGAGGGACAGTGAGTTGGAGAGTGCGAAAGAGAGAGTGGCATATACATACATCTATTTATCGCTGGCTACCCACAATTTTTGTTACTCATCGCAGCACACAGACCCCGCATCCCGCACCCCGCACCCCGCACCCGACTGCGGCGTCGCCGGCTGGGCTGCATCTTTTGTGTTGTGATTCATCGCCAAATGCATATTGGCCGCTTTGGCCACAGCAACAGCAACTGCATCAGCCAGATAAGTGCCACCACAGGGCCATGCTCTCCTCCCCTCACACCCCAGCCATGCCATATCATGGCCCACTTGGAGTAATCCTCCTCAAACCGAACGTTGACGTTGTTCTCGTCATCATCGACTGTGCCACTGGCTGTTGCTGCTTCAGTTGTGCCTTTTGTTGCAGCGCCTGCAGATTGCGCCTAATTTGGCGTTAAGCGAACTGTATTTACAGCTGCTCTCTCGTTCTCTCTCTCTGCCTCTCTCTCTCTCTCTTTCTCTTTCTCTTTCTCTATTTCGCTGTTCACGCGACTTGTTCCTAATTAGTTTTTGAAGCCACAAAAATTGAACGAGTCCACATTTAAGCAGGAAATGTTTTCCACAATGCGTAGTACAAAAAGTCAGAGTAACACATTTTATCATAAATTGTTTCAATTAACTCTCATGTTGACGATGCCTTTCAAGAAATATGAACTTTATTTAGGAGCCAGATGTGAAGGCTTATGCTCAGCTCCTATCAGACTATTATATTTCAAAAGAAAAATGTTATACCTCTGATATGATATAGAACCGCTCGAATAAACCTTTTTCAGCTTCAACGAGTTTGGAATCGCTAGCATTAAGGGTAATTCATTTAATACAAATTACGGTGAATGTCTTTCTCTAAATCATAAGGGCAGGACTAGGCAGGAACTAGTTTCCAACCATAGAGTTGTATTCTCGAATATTTAACTTAAGATCGACTGACTGTGGGGATTGAATAGCTGACACATTGACTGACTGAGCGATTGACTGACTAGCTGACTGACAGAGAATTGAATAGCTGAATAACTGACAGATTTGACTGACTGATTGATTGACTGACTGACTCATTGGGTGACTAAGTAACTAAATGGACTGAATGAATGACTGACTGATTGATTGACTGTATGACATAATTACTGACTGACTGTCAGAGGAATTGAATAGCTGACAGATTGACTGACTAATTGATTGAGTGACTGACATTGACATTGGCTGGCTAAGTAACTGAATGGTTTGATGATTGACTGACTGACTAGCGGAGAGATTGAATGGCTTACTGACTGATTGACTGACTAATTCACTGATTGATTGACTGATAAAGCGATTAATTGGGCTGACAGATTGACTGCCTGATTGATTGACTAGCTGACTCAATTGCAGACTGACTGGCAGAGGAATTGAATAGGTGAATAGCTTACAGATTGACTGACTGACTGATCGATGGACTTACTCAATGGCTGACTAAGTAACTGAATAGTTGACTAGTTAAATGACTTACTGATTAACTGACTGAGGGATTATTTGGGTGAATCGCTGATAGATTGACTGCCTGATTGATTGACTGGCTAACTCGATTGCAGGCTGACTGGCAGAGGGATTGAATGGCCGACGGATTGACTGACTAGCTGACTGGCAAAGGAATTGAATAGCTGTATAACTGACAGATTTGACTGACTGATTGATTGACTGACTGACTCGATTGCAGGCTGACTGGCAGATGGATTGAATGGGTAAACGGCTGACTGATTTATTGATTGACTGACTCATTGGGTGGCTAACTTACTAAATATACTGAATGAATGACTGAATGAGTGATTGATCTATTAACTGACTGAATGGCTGGCTGACTCAATGATTGATTGACTGACTGACTGACTGACTAAGTAATTGAATGACTAAATGGCTTTTTTATGACTGTTTAATACGCATACGAATTATTTATGTTACCTGATTATGTCTGTTATTAATTGTCTCGCTTTCTGATGGTTGGCAGCCCCCTTAGGAGGCTAAGGCATCGCTTTAGATCAAATTAATACACTTCAACTGTCCGCAACAACAACTTATGCATAGTGTGCGAATGTGTGTGTGTGTGTATGTTTGAGGGATTCATTGCACAAATATATGTGATTCCTGTCTGATACTTCAATAGGCTGACACAATGCAAAGTGAGTTGAGGCCTGACGTGAACTGTTGTTGTCCATTTGACCGAGTCCGAGGCGATTGGCTTTGACTTAACCCGTCGTCCTACAACCCCTAACCCAAACCCGTACAGCAACCTATTTGATGAGTCCTGTGCGCCTCCTCCAGGTAGGCTCGGCGTACGAGCTCACGTGTTTTGTTTGGACGGCGCGTGTGAAAAGCGGATATTGTCATATTGCTGGACGCATTTGTGTGCTGCCAAACGTTGCGCATACGCCGCGTGTTGCGGACACACACGTTGCTATAGTGCATGTGCGTGTCTGTGTTCGTGTTCGTGTGCCTGTGGGTGTGAGTGTGCCTGTGTGTGACGCTCTTTTTGTGTCTGTACTTAACTAATATGCTACGTACGTCGCTTTGGCACGTTGCAATTGTTGTTTGGCGCATGTTTTTACCGCTGTTTTGTTTCTTTTTCTGGTTGTTCCAACAACTTTCGTATTGTGTTTTCTTTTTTACCAGCCGCTGCAATAAATGTTTGTTGTGGGCAAATGGAAAAGTGTTGGCAGCGGGGAAATAAACGAGAAAGAAAAAACCCCAATGACAGACAGGCGCTCTTAATGCCCTGCCACAACAGACAATTATTGTATCCGCATGGATGATTTTATTGCATTTTAGCATTTAAGTCAAATGCTGTATAAATATAATCGCGACATAAATTGGCAATGGTGGGTGTGTGCACATGCATGCGACATTGGAGGTGAATTGAATCGTGAATATTAGCAGCGAATCGATGTGACAGCAGGGATAACATTCATTCAAGCATTTTGTCAACCCAACAAGCCAAGCTTATGTGTCAATGGAGTTGTTTAGCTGGAAATGTAGCTAAAGCTAGGCATGAGCTGATGTTGGTTAAAGCGAATAACAGCTAGAAGAGTATTTAATCTACACAATTCAAAACTAACCAATTTGTCGCCGATCTCTGCTGCAGCAAATTGTATTTATATTATTTAATAAGTTTGTCATTTCCATTGCCGTATTCATGCTCGCCAAGTTAGCTAATTAATTGGTTAAACAAATTAATTATAATCTATTATGACAGACCTCATACCAACATTTTCTTCTGGTTCGGTTAACTAACCAGTAGGCTCTTAGTTATTGGCTTGTTATGTGCATTTTTTAATTTTTATTGAATAATTAATCTGCCACCATGTTTGGCAATACTCCGGCTCTTGTTATCCGTACCACCTTTTTGGCCCTGCATTCTCCCTTTGCCTATAGTTTCTGCTGCTGGGGTCGTGATAAAAACACAAGTTAATTACCCGAGCCGTTCAATATTCCCTTAATGTGACCAAATAGGTTATTAAAAACGGAAAGTATTCCGGATCTAAAATTATACACTACTATGTCATACCACAACTACAGTACTAAACATTGAGATTTAGGTCCAATAAGCTCTGAGATACGCTTTAACCTAATCAAAATATTAATTCTTATCGATTGCATCGATACAAAGGTTCATACATACGGACTGACGGACAGACAGACAGACGGACATGGCTAGATCGACTCGGCTATTGATGCTGATCAAGAATATATATACTTTATGGGGTCGGAGATGCTTTCTTCTGCTTTTTACATACATTTGCATTTTGCACAAATACAATATACCCTTTTTACCCATTTTCAATGGGTTCAGGGTAAAACAATTAAAAGTAACCCGGCAAACGATTTATTTGTTGTAATAACAATGACGGTTATTATCGCTGACATCGAGAGAAAAGACTTACCGAACCTATCGATAGGCGACCGATTTTGCTGTCAATAGTATCGATATTGGCATTGATATTAATGATAATGAGCTAAAGTTCGTTGAGTTAACAAATGCATATTTATAGAAGCGATAAGTTCTTTAATATAGATATATGTGTACCTTTTGGGTCTTTGTTTTTTAGCTCACATTGTTAGCTTGTCGTAAAGCTGAATAAAATCGCCTGAAATTGCCTATTTTAAATAAAAAAAAAGAAATGGCGGCCGCTTAAGCCGCATGTGTCGCACACCTGCAGTTGTATGTGTGTGTGTGTGTGCGTGTGTGTGACAGGCAAGTGAATTTATGTTGCACACGCGATGCGAAACATGCCACTGCATTTGGCCATAAATACGTGTGCCCACGCTCAGCCAAAGCCCAACAAATAGCAATCCAAAAAAAAAAAAAAAAAGAATACAACAAAAAGAAACAAGAACAACAACTACAAATGAGGAGCCGCCGCCCAAGGCTCGGGCTAGCAACATGCTGAGCATTCTGGCAGCAATGTCACCTGGCGGCTGCTCACAAAAGTTTCTCAGCCAAGCGCAACGAATATTATTTATTTGCTGTGGCTTTAGATGTAGCTGCAGCCGCAGCCGAGCCTGGGACTTGCTACCTGTGTACGGTGGTTTTTATGTAAACCCCGCTTTTCTTGCGCCCATGTCCATGCTCTCTCTCTCTCTTAACGGCCCACAGCAGTGCTGCCAGTTTTTGGTTGCAATTTTGGCCATTTGGCTGCCCATTTTTGGCCATTTCGTTTGGCGGCGCTCGTTCGCCGTGCAACGCATAAAAAACGCTTAAATTCGCAGACCCAGCCCCAAATAGCTCGCTCTGTCTCTCTCCCTTATTCTCATTCGGTCTTTCTCACGCAAATTTGTGTCCAAGCCGACAAAAAAACAAAAACCAAGTAAGTGTGTTTTAGTTTGCAGTGCACAGATATCCTGACCGCAGCGTTTTTCTACACTTCGGCTGGAACGGAGAGAGATTGTTAAAAGGAAGTGAAATATCCAGGAAATTATTAGAATATACGAAAACATGGGTGTATTTAATTCCTATAAGCTGCGAGAGTTGCTCCAAGTATAGAATTTCGATTTCGATTGTTATCGATTGCATAGTAAAGGAGCTAGTAATCGATTATTTTAAATAGGTGCACTAGGCGGAGCTCAACGAGTTTATAGAGACGGACAAGGCTAGATCGAACGGCGGATAGATCGGGATGCTTTCGCCCTCTGCCTGTCACATACATTTGCATAGAATTGATATACTCTTTACTTGTTTTCAATGGTTTTGGGGCATAATAAAGGTTTTGGGGAGTCGCTTCCGAAATTAGACACAGACATTGCCAGAGGTATTTGCGGATATTGGCAAAAACCCACATATCATTTGCACTTGATTGCCAACGTGTGGCGGATGCGGAGGCGAGCGAGGCGTGGCGTGGCGAGAGTGTGAATGGCAATATCTGATAAATGAAATTAATATGCGCGTGAAAATCAGTGAATTTCCCGCAACAAGCTCATCAAAATGCCAATGAAACATTATATCATAAAATTAATACACGAGAGATATGCAAAAAATGTTTACACAGTTAAGCGGAAAAGGGGGCAACCAATACAATAATGTCAATATTTTAATATTATCTCTTGCATTGAGTGGATATTTTTTGGTTAAAAACAAAAAAAACTGCAATTATTTATACATATGTGTCAGCACATGAACGTAAACCAATCTACCTTTCAGCTTATATAAAACCACAGCTATCTACGGTTTGCCAAATGAATTAACATGCAGGTAAATAAATGCATTGAGCTCCAACTGCGTATTGTTGAATTTAACATATTCGGCGTAGCACATTTGATCAACAATTTGGATTCCAATGCAGCAATTAGATAAATGTGGGCTTTTGTTGAAATGTTGCCAACATCTAGAGAGCAGAATATCAATTCAATTCTTGATTTATTTTGAGTGCCTAAATTGGGTTTGAGTTGGGCGGGTCGGGGAAAAACTTAAACGAAAATCTATTCCAAGTCAAGCAATGGGAGATTTAGCAATACCCCACTCGGCGTATGATGTACGAGTTTAACTATTTCATTATTTCGCTTTCAGACATTTTCCATTTGTATTGCGTATTTCTTCACAAATTATGAAATATTGCTTGAATCAGCGTGGGGCTGTTGATATACATTGATATTATGGCTGAATCTTAGTCCACGTTTAAACATATGACGGTATGAAATTTCAGATTCAATAAAAAATCTATTAATTTACATATTAAATGCCAAAAACCCACTCAAATGGGTCTCTTTTAGGCAAAGGCTATATCATATAGGCACATATGCACACACACATACACACATGCACACCTCATTGATTTCTGGGAATGGCCTCGACTCGTCAATTGACTGGCAACCAAGCAAAGAGCCGAAACGACTTGAGGCCTCCTTTTGTCCTGTTTAGGGGCCTTGGTGACCTGCCTGGCCGGGCGCCTGGCTTGGCTGCACGTACAAATTACTCTCATTTAAGGCCATTGTTGTTGTTGCTGTTGTTGCTGTTGCTGTTGTTGCTGTTACTTTCGTCCTTTGTTTTCGTCTATGCGCTCAAGGATATCAAATTTTTAACCACGCGTCACACATGACAGCACAAAGTGAACATTGAGCGCGCACTGCGGCAACAGCAGGGGCTGGTGGTGCAATTGGTGGTTGAAGGCGTGCCACCGCATTTGAAATAGTCAGGTGGATACCTGTCCTGAGCATTGCTTGAGCTTGCTTTATTGCTTTGCTTTCTGCTGACTCACTTGGCTCGCTTGAAAGCGAAACCGGATTGCTGTCGTCCTGGCAGGTGGCAGCAGCCACCAGACTGGCCGTCTCCTGGATTTTTAGTACTTGCAGCAGGAAGTCGGCTGCGACAGCGTGTGGCCCAACTATATATGATCTTGATGCGGCTGCTTGCCACAACCCACAGAAGCTTGCGAAGTCACAAGCAGCAACTCAACTAATAACTCTTTGAAAGCTCAGGCCGCAACATATGAAACCTAGCTAAGGACACGTGAGAACTTAAAGATATTATCAATCTGATTTCCACGTTGTAATCAAATTCAAGTAATGCTGTGCGCAACAACCAACTGAAGACCTGCCATTTAAGTATGCTCCAGAAAGTATGCTTTATATCTGAAATACGCACAGAAAGCTCCTTGCAAGGACACTCCGTCTTTGTCCTTGGTGTCTGCAGCTCAAGATCTAAAGGTGAGCTGAGTCGAAAGTGCCCGACTGAGTGATGCCCTGAACCCAATGTAAGGCTGCCGCTTCATGCATTTCATCTCCCCTCTATACATACATACACATAAGCTCACACACACACACACACTCACACACACACACACACACATACACACACGCGCGCACATTGCTTGCTGCGTAGTTTACGCTGCGGCCGTGCTTCTTCTTGCCCAGCCACGCGCTATGCGAATTGCGTTTTTGATTAACTTTGGAGCTTATTGTCCGAGGCTTATGAAATTTTCAAGGCATAAATGTGGCGCCCGGACGTGTGTAAATACCAAAGCCCAAGGCCGTAACTCCACAAATTGAATTTTTACGATTTTGTGGCGAAAAGAGGAAAGGTATTCAAAAGTGAAATGTTCTGGATCTACGTTTGCTAAATATTACAAATCAAGTTTAAAGTCTCTAGCTTTATAGGCACGGGTGGTTGTCGGCGATTTTTGTTGACTTGATGCAAATGTGGCAAGTTATCGATAACAATAATCGATAATAAGATGCGCGAGTTGTTGCATACATTTGCAGAAAACATCTATACTCACTTTTATTTGATCGAGAGCGACTCTTAAATTAGTTGATAGCTTGTTTGAAAATGTCAGATTTCCTATTTGGCATTTTTCTTGTGTCTTCTTATACCCATCATCACAGTCTTTCTTAAGATTGTGATTGTTCAAGCTGTCAACTATTGTTTATCAATAGTATCGATAATTTGCAGCACTTATCATAAAACTCAACTTATGGCAAGGATTTGGCAAAGTATATTTCCTTATAATTAATAGAAAAGAAAAGTAAATAAGCCTTTAACTTAACATTTATTAGCGAATCATTTCCCAGGATATCTTGTAGTTGAGCATGCTGGGCATTTTCAATTTTCAGTTGCTTTAAACAAACGTTTGTACAGCAATTTGAGCTGAAGTTTAGGCCCACTTTCCCAGTCCTTGCAGATGCCAATATTGCATATAACAACACATATTTGTGCGCTATCCCCTTTTTATTCTGTTGTTGTTCTTGTTGTTCGTGTTGTTGCTGCTGCTGCTGTTGCTGCTGTTGTCCTGCCATTGTCTTGTCCAGTTGTCGGCTGCTGTGGCTTCTGTTCTGTTTGCCTTGGAGCCGCTGCCGACGAAAGTTGAACCCTTTTTTGCAGCACGAGGTTGTGTGTGTGCGTGTGTGTATGTGTGTTGCTTTTTTGTTTGCCTAATGTTTAGTTCTCACTTTCACGCAATGTTTTCATTAGAATAACCCACCGCACACCACCCTTTCTAACACAAATAAAAAACAACAAACGATAACAACAACAAAAGGTAAACAGAATCCTTCGGCAGAAATAAAGAAAAAGTCAAGAGCGCTGAAATAAAAAGCAGCCGCACAACGCATGCACACACACCAAACACACACACACACACACACACACACACACACACACACACACACACACACACACACACACACACACACACACACACACACACACACACACACACACACACACACAGAAATTACTTAGTGAAAAAAGAGTAATGGTGTTTGCCAGAGGGGTGGGGAATTGGGGCATGCAGCTGGAGGGTCTGGCTTGTACGGGGCTTGACTTTCGGTCGCTTATGTTTTCATTTGTTGCCCGGCTGCTGCGGACCAACTTTGGCTGGGCCTATAGAAAATGCCCAGCACTGCCACGCCCACACAACTCCCTCGTAAACCGAGATAACAGCCCCCATGCCCATCGCCTGGGGGCCCCTTTCTCACGGCTGTCGCTTGGCGCCTCTGTTTGTTGTTGTTTATTTCTCTTTGGCACATTTTAGAAACAATAAAGGAAAACTTTGAGCGCTTTATGTGGCCTGGACTGGCCTGGCCTAGGCCAGGATTTTGCGTCCTGTGCGCCTCCTGTTTCTGTATTTCCTGTCAGCTATCTTCATTTGCGCAGCATTGGCGCCTGCGTCGCAGCCAGCGTCAATGCCAGCTGCAAGCTGGCCATAAAAAAGCCGAATTACGTGAAACGGCTCAAAACAAAAAACCAAAGTTGTTCACCCAGCCATACCCCGCAAGGCCAACGCCAACGCCAACGCCTCCGACTGTGTCATTGGAATTATGAAAAGTCGCTGCTGTTGTCGCCATTAAAAAAAAAAGGACGTCCTGCTGCCGCCATTTAATGAGCTGCGCCTGTCAATTTCCCTTAAATATTTATGCGTTATTCTCCATTATGTCCAACCATTTTCGATTCGTTTCTAGAAATCAGCCTTGACATAGTCTACTTACACCCCAATCGAATCCCTTGAGCTTAGTAATAGTCGGTTGGTTCCACATGTAAATAAATGTTCGATTGTCTGTCTGTCCGTCTGTCCATTTGTATGAACGAGTCGATCTTAGAACCCATAAGATCTAGGGACATCAAATGTGCCTTCAGAAAAAAAAATCAATTGAAGAATCCTGTTATTCTCTTTTTTGGAATATCTCGTAGATTTTACGAGCTAGCGTTACCAAATTTGTATTGTTTCTGGAAAATAGTATATACAAATCGAGTATATTTCTTTTAATAGCACTCGCCACCTTCGCCTCCGATCAAATAAATAAACCAATGTGATCTACCCACCAATTTAAACCACAATTGTAATATTTGAGAATATGCGAATATTCTATAGCAAAATAAGATATACTACTAAAAATGTCATCAAGATCGATTAGGACACACAGAGGTTATTAAAGCTAATGTGTGGTTATATTGGCAGGCCAGGAATTTCTGTTCATAACACATACACACATACACATACATACACACACATGCACATACACAGATGGAACTGCAGTTGCGATTGTATCCTATGCCGAGCTATGTGTATGTGCTGATATATAATTTTAGTTTTTATTATTGTTAAAGTATGAGGCGGTGGCAAGGCTCAATGGAGTTGCGAGTTCGAGTCCCCGGTACAGGGTAGTAGATGGTTTTGGGTATTTTCTAGTCGGGCACTCTGAATTGACTTCGTCAAGAATAGCAAATCAACTAAGGTATTGTAAAATTATAGTTGAATTCGAACCGGCAACTTCTCGCTTGTTAGTGCGACGTCTAGTCAACTAAGTCTCGCAGGATCATGCGGCAGACAAATTCATTGAGACAAATTCTTTTATGTACACCCCCTTTTGCCCCACCTTTCATTACAGGGTAACTCTGCCTGGTATATGCGCTCCGTCTGATTGCTGATCTGGTTTGAATTCTTATCGGTCTGAATTCCATTTAGTATTTCTTTTGAAATATCATGATACAAAGCTAGAATACATAGATAGAGAATACAAATTGCCAGTTTTCTTGTGCTGAAGTCGCTTGCACTCGCTTTCATTAAATTTGTTGAGTTTAGTCAATAAGGAAACCGCCAAATAGCTGAGTTTAGCTTGAAATTTGCCAGCTTCTTGCGGCATTTGTCTGCCAGTTGGCAGTTGGCAGTTGGCAGTTGGCAGCTTGGCTCTGAAATTGTGGTTTTTAAATTGCTTATGTGCTGTCTCTGTCATCATCGTCGCCAGAGCGCCTTTTTGACAAAACCCTAACCACAGCGTCAAGCTTAATAACCAAGACAAGGACGGCAAATGCTAAGCAGACATTCCCCAAGCTGTTTGCCCCGGTACTTCCGTTCCTACACTGCCTCTTCGTGCCTCTCCGTGTCCATTGTTATCATTTGTAGGGCATTGATGAGCTGCAACTGACAAATCAAATGGGTCAGCACCAGCCACAAGCCCAGCTAACCGCATATGCCTTTTCCCTGTTACTGCCCTGAGACCACAAAGTGTTCTAACCGAAAACTCATTAGAAAGCTGCAAACACTAGATGGCGCTAGCACAAGGAAATTTCGTTACAGTTTTCAAGTTGATTTCGGCCAATCCAATACCTGAATTCAAAATTCAGAAGCTGATCGAAAGATTTATTTGTAAATATTTAAAACCTTGGTTTATCAAAAAAGATAGATTTTGGGGGAAATATAAGAGGACAGCTATATCGACCGAAAATACATTTATGAAAAGCAAAGCATAAAATAAAAATCAGCATTAAACTTTCACAAAACATCTTGAAATTTTGTCTTCTTGTCAAATGCTTGCTGAAAATAATACGAATATTCTTGTCCCTGAACCCATTGAAAAGTAACAAGAATAATGTTTTTCGTCAAATGTATGAGGCTTCTTCAATCCTATAAAGTCAATATTTATACACCTGTTCAGCATAAGCAGCCCAGTCGATCTATCAGTTAAGTTAGTCCATCTCCTGTCGGTCCTCTCCTCTCCTCTCCTCTCCTCTCAGAAGAAAATAGCCGTCGCAAGTCCTTAGTAACCGCAACAGCCTAGGCAATAATCAGTCCAGCCAGCATATACAGTGTCTACTTCAGTGGACAGTGAACAGGATGTGATTGATATGCCAAAGGAAATATATGGAGATGCAGCTAATAGGGAGACTCTGTGTGTGTGTCTGTGAGCTGCTGCTAAACGTGCGAGTCTGTGTCAGTGGACCTTGGGCTGGTGGTCAGCCCTGAGGGCGAGAGGACTCAAATTTAATTGCATTGCCCAGGCATTTTTTTTGGCATATTTGAAATGTGCCGTCTGAAAAATTGATAAGTGGGTGCACAACGCATTCCAATGTTGAGCCCCCGCCTCCGTCAACAACTGCCCACCATGCACTTGTTTACGTTCACTCAGTTTTTCCATTTTTCCCATTTGCCCATTTTCCCATTTTTGTGTGGGAAACGCAGCGAAAATGGATAATGATAACAGACTCAATTTCAAAATTGGAAAACATCAGCTGCACAGTGGAATGCAGAAGGCCAAAAAGTGAAGCGGACAAATGTTCGATTACTTTCATGCAAACATTTTGGCCAGTTCTCTGGTTGACCCTCATTGGCAAACGGTGAATTCGAGCCAACATTTTTGTTGTTTACAATTTTGGGTGTGTGCAGCTTTTGCTTAATTTGCAGCTTCCAATCGAAAATGTAAGTGAAATACGTGTCCTTGATTAGCTGCCCAGTCTATAATTAGCACGTATTCAATAGCCGTAATATGAGCCTCTTTTAATTGCACTCCTTGAACAAGCTAATTATTTTGATTAATGGGCAGAGAATCATTTAATTAATGATGTGTTGCTCTTCCCACCCATCAGTCAATAATATACAGAGCCTGTGTGAACCTCAATTAGGTGTATTACACTTCTATTCTCGGCACATTGCAATCACGTGGCTAAAGTGCCAATTTATCTCTTTGTGGCGGCTACTAAGAACAATGCCAACAACAAGTAGTCGAAATGATGAGTGATATTCTATAAATCTATAAAAATTATACGGCTTATCCGGACAGTCAATGCGACTGACTGACTGAAATGTGAAAATTGGTGACTCTTTTTGTCTACTCAGTTCCATAGAACTTTATCAATGAATCTTTTGAGTTTTTCATCCGATTCGCTTTCAACACATTTTCAGGATTTATGAAAAAGTCATTAAGCCAGTGCCAAAAAATCGACAGCTTCTGTACGAGAAAAATAAATTATGCCACGGCCGAAAAATGGAATTGGAAAACTCTGTATATGAAGTATAAAACTTTGCACGGCCAAAGTTCAGCCAATAGCTTCTAGTATTATTATATTTATTTGATTTGGTTGAAATTAGATTGACAAAAGATGACTATACAATTCGTTGACTGACTTTTCCAATCGATTAATTTATTGCGAAATGTTGGCTTTAGAGATTTAGCGCAAATTGAATTAATGCGATTATAAATAATTATTTGACAACAAATACCAATCGACATTTTGACAGCTTTTTGGCTACGCAATTTACTTTAAAGCTGCAAATGCATGATTAAATCATGTTTGGCATTTGTGATGCCACTATGAAAAATGCAATATAAAATGAAATATACATAATTCAATTCGCCCTTCAATAATTGGAATTTGATTGAATGAAGCGCAATTGCTGCAGAGGCAATGCTTATACTCAAGTGTTACACAGAAAAAAAAAAAAAAACAAAAACAACACAAGTATAGTATTACGATGCCAAAATAAGACTTTTTTATACTTTTATAAAAATGTTTATTTAACTTCGTCCGGTCTCTGCAAATGCCAATCTCGGAAAATATAACTACCGAAACTATTCAAGTCGGTAACAATCAATTTGCATCAGAAAACACACAACAATACTTAGTAAAAGAAATACATAACACAATAGGAGAGTTTTGTTTATTTTGTACTAAATTGTTGGCAAACATTTATTTAATATTTCATATACAACTCGCAATTGAATTTTTCGCCTCAAGAATTTTTCCATTGGGATTTGATTAGAGCTATATAATCTAAATAAAAGATAAGTTTTATTTTGGAATTCATCATATAGTGATTTATTTATTTTATATTCTTTTATTTATTATTTATTTTATATTCTTCTATATTGAAAATAGCTCTGAAGTCGAAAAAACGTACCTTGAGGCTTCATTCATACAGCCATTGAGGTCTTATTTCCACCGAGTTGAGTGGATTTGCCGAAACATGTGCAACACGTCTCATATTAATATTTGCCGGGATCTTTGAAAATGAGCTTAAAGAAAAATCAGTCAGTCAGTTAGTAAATCAAGCAAGATGCACTGTTTGGCTGAAACAAAAATTCAAACTTGAATTTTGTTCAGTGTACGCATGTACAAGGACCCTGCGAGTCCTTGCGCGCGTATGTGTACCGCATTGCGTACTGTTCAATGTTTATCAGTGTTCATTCCCCAAATATAATATTTGCCTAACTCCGGGCGCTTCATTTGCTTCTGCCAACGGGTCCAAAAGGCTTTTGAGTGGCAGCAGCCCAACTTGAACTTGATGTAAAGTTGTTGCCATGAGGGTTTCTATTGTTGTTGTTGTTGTTGTTGTTGTTGCCATGACATCGTCAAGTTGATGAGATGTTTATTATGTATATTGTAGATTGTTTGGCATAGTGTGCACGCACTTGTTAGCCAGTCTACAGGTGAGCTGTTTGCTCTTAGGGCCGACTACCCAGCGCCGAGCATCGACTGTTGCCATAAATTACATTTACCTTCATCCAGAGCGGCGTCAGTTGTTGCCCAAAGCAACGCAACTGAAACCAAATTTTCAAGAAACCCAATTTAAAAATGGCAATCGAATTAGAGATGGGCTCGTGTCGTGCCCGCACTCACTCCACGTATGCCTGATACAAAATTAGGTATTATTCGTTTCTGTTTGAGCAACAAAAAAAGAAAAAGAAAAAAAAAAAACAGGACTCACAACGAAATGCAATTAAATCGGTGTTTATGCTCCGATCTGTATACAATTTGAAGGGATTTCAGGGCTAGGAAAGGCCAATGGGATATTACAATTTTGGTGGGAGTAGAGAGATGTGTTCAGAAAATTAAATTAATAAGTATTTATAATCAATGTATGCCACACGAGAGTCTATATGCGAAGTTTGATGCCTGGCTATTATATAATTTCTGGTTTGGTTGTTCATGCTCATGTTGTCTAAGAGATATTAGATCTCTTCTTGTGGTCGAGTTCCAGTCTTCTTTTTGTCTTCAGTCATCATGCTCAAATGCTGCAGCTGCTTTGACTGTGTGCTGGCAGGGTTCGAATGCACTTGGGGCATTGCTGGCAGTTAAGCTTGGCTTTTAGCAGCTCCTTTGCGACACCTGACAGCCAAAATAAAACTCTGACTTTGCCATTGCCCATAAAGAGCGCCAGTTTAAATAGCTTCATTTGTGTAGCGCCTCCGTCGAGACGCGGAGAGTGTAAATTAAATTGTATTTAATATTAATTTCAAGGCCCCAACTGCGGCACTTGGACCTGACCTAAGCCACATGCCATGCCAATGCGCGCTGCGCGGAGTTAGCCTGGCAAAGGACACGGCGACACAAATTTATTTAACCTGCGGCCACACAGCGCATATTTGAATTTATTTGCGTGGCACTTGATGATGGGGGCGGTCCTGCCCAGGGGGACCAGCACGGGGCGTGGTCGTTTGCTAAAGTAATACCAAAAGTATGCAGCAAAAGAAAAAAAAAAAAGAATCGCAACTTGTGACGACAACGGCAACGACAGCGGCTAAAAGCGAAGGACGAAACTTTTGCTCAAGTTGTGTTGCAAGTTGTTTTGAAACCATGCCACGCCCAAAGCAACGCACCCCCCCCCCCCCCCCCACACACACACACACACACGCACACACAAACACTGGTGTTGAAATGAGCCGCACAGTGTTTGACACATGCAGCGCCACCTGCCGGTCGTCGTCATGAATCTGAATTTGCGTACAGCAGGCGGAGAGTAAAGGGGCCGCAGTGGGCGGCTAACTGGGGATCGCAGGAGGTGTTACTCTGTATCCATAAACCTAGCCTGTAGGCTATATGACAACGACGTGGCCCCTCGAAGCCCAAGGCGAACTCGAAGTCGAAACCGAGGCGTATACGTAATGTTATTTGTGTGCTGCTAAGTTAAGTGCGCTAATTAGATGCCTTGTATAGTCACACAAAGGCTCAGGTGACCTTATGGCTGCTTCTTAGTCGATAAACCATACGATTTTCAACGAACCCAACTAACTAATGGGTGACTTCTGAAACTTAAACTTCACAAAAGCTGCGGCTTTTGAAGAAACTGTCCCTGATCATTATTGACTTTTATTAACTTGTCGAAGGTATTATAGTAGTTTGTGCGTTTGTCTGTTTCTCTCAGTTTTAAAACTATACTAACCTATCAAATAGTTGCCGTAGGCATTTGTGAACAAAGTCTCATCAACCAGAACTACAATATCATAGCATATCGGTATACTATTTTATATTGCATTATACTATATATTCCGTATAAAAGCATTTTCAATTAATTTTAGGCGTGCCAAAGATTATATTCGAGTCAAACAAACAAAAATCTATACTTCTTGTTACCCACTTCTCTCTCTCTCCTTGCTAAACTTGCATATTAAAGTTCTGACAGTAGCTGTCAACGGACCATTTGTTTATTTGTAAAGTTTTAAGACTCGCAGCTAAGTACAGGGTATATTTTAGCTGACCATTCGCGATTAGAGCACATTTATTTATGCCAATAAACTGATCTACAGCTGCATGGCCCAGTTGTTTAAAAGCAAATGACAATTACTAAAGATGCTTATTTGGTGCTAATTGGTGATACTGTCTATTTGTGTGTGTGTGTGTGTGTGTGTTTTGCCCTAGCTGCCTGGATTCTAATTCTGTATGTGCGGATTTTGTGAGCATTTTAGTTTTTGAAAATGTGTTCATTAGACTGCAACTGTTTTCCAGCCTTTCATCATTTGCATCCATCGTTCGTCAGGTTTCTGGGCCAAATCTGGGCACAGCTGTCGGCTCATTAATGAGCTATTGTTGTTGTTGCCATGGCAGCTTCTTTGCTTAACTCGCTTGAAGCTAAGTCGCGCCTAGCCAAGTCGACAACAGGCTCAAGCACCCACCGTCATTCATGTTATGGAACGCCTGATTACACGAGCTACATTCCAAGTGCTAGCCCTCCAGGCTCCAGCCTCCAGTCTCCAGCCTCCAGCCTCTAAGCTGCGCGCCCTTCCTGGCTTCGTGCTGGCGCATAAATCACAGTAACCTGCACTGCAGGCACAGTAACCTACCCGCCAGCCGGCTGTCAGCAGACGGAGAGGTGGCAGTCGGTATTCCCGCAGTTGCTGCCTGCATAAACAGGCAACTACTGACATTGTTAATGAGCGCCGGCGTTTCCTGCCCGGCCCACCGCCAATTGCAGCGAGAAGCGAGCAACGAACATAATAATGCGAAATTGAAACTGAATGAATTCCAGCAGAATTCAAGTGCCCTCTGATTGGTTGAGCTGTAGCTGAGAGCCTAGTCATAATTGGCTTATTATTTTGGGATTTTTTTTTGCTGTTCACATAGTCGGTACCTGAACATGGTACCTAAGCCTTAGTTGACTATTTAAAGTTGAAGAAACGAACTCGAAGCTGAATGAATTGCCACAAAACTCAAGTTCCTTTCGTTGACTGATCCGATAACTATCGATAGTACTTAGCTGCTTCCTGAGCGGACTGGCTAGAGCCCAGTTTTTCGAGTAATTGCCAAGCTTTGAGACAATTAATTGTTGAAAAGAATGCGAGCTACTCAGCTCTTTGTGTGCGTTTGTTGTGGCTGTTGCCAAAGTTAGGCGTTGTTTAAGCTGTTGGAATGCGCGAATAGTTACTTAACCGCGGAATAGCAGCGCTGTGCAACGCGCATAGTTGGCAATGCGACGCCACAAACACATGCCCGAAACAAACTACAAACTCTAGCATACTTTTCTTTTCGCAATTATTAAGCTCAAATTTAGCTTGATGCCGGAATTCAAGAGGGACGGCGGGGCAAGCTGTGTGTCAAGCAGGGACTTTAATCAATTTAGACGGACACAGCATTTATCTCAAGTGCTGCTAGCTGGTAATTGTTTTCAATTCTCTTAATCGACAGGCGGGTTAGTGTCCGCCCTCTGTCGGACTGTCTGTGCGTCCATTCGAATAATATATGCCATTATTGAAGGCTTTAAAAGCAAAGGGCATCAAATTTGGCATTTAATTTCTCGTATACTTTACCTAGGTTAAGTTGGCTTCAAATTGTCGATAAATGCCAGTTCAATTGCCAGCGCTGGTTTTATGAAAATGCTTCACAGATTTTATGAGCTAAATACATTTTGCACATAGTATTCTATGTATAATCGTATAACATACACATTATCCGTCAATCACCGCCAATTATACTTACAATCTATATGAATAAAAGAGTTTGCCTTACAAGCTTTGATGCTCAAGTATTCAATGAAACTTCCTTTTGGATCAATTTGGAGTAAAAACGAAGATCAAAGTTTGTACGAAAAACGTCAATGGCAATACAGCTATTAAAATTTTATTAGAAAACTTTATGTCATGAGTGTGCGTGGGCTTAGGCAACTAGCTTTCGACTCGGCACGCGGGTCGCAAGTTCAAATTCAGCAAATTTGATTAATTGCGTAGCCAATTTGTTATTATTATTTATTATTATTATTATTCACAAGTTATAATAATGCAGTTAAAAAAATAAATAGGCATGAAAAAGGTATGGGTTTTAATATTAATATAACTATGCCATTAAGCTCTTTGCTGCGATAAGGCTGCAGCCTTAATTTTCCAGTAGATTTGCAAGCTCAGGAAACATTTTTTTAAGTCTAGCGTTTTTTTAACCCGTTTATGGGCTGATCTTACATATGTAACTAGAACTGCCTATGAACGTATCGGACGTCTTATATACTTATATATGTTCTTAGGTATGGCTAAAAAGTATGAAATTTATAATAAAAAAAAATTGTATATTATAAATAAATTTTTTTAAATACATACTCTGACAATTCTTTAAAATACATTCAATTCGCTTCAAATCTGAAATCTTACGAATTATTTCTGATTTTCCCGTATATGCCCTCGCAAAGCGCACGCATCGAAATTAATGACTTGCCTGACAAACGTTTTTGGTAACAGGATATCTTGATTAAATTTGACATTTATTAGTTTCTATATTGTTCTTTCAATATATCAAATAGTTGGATATCTTTTCCGTCTAAAATTAAGTTCTTCTTCTTGAATAACTGTTTGTTCTTCAAGATATTTCAATCAAATTTGGCATGTACTATTTTAATTATGCGCTACCTAAATATTTACAAAATATCCAATCACCATATTATATAGCTGCCGTTAAAACTATCCATCAAAATTTGAATTAATTAATCTCTGTTTGGTAATACATAGCTTTAAAGTCCATAACTTATTTGTTTAACTATAGATTGAATATATTTACAAGCAATAGCTTGTATTCTTATGAATCAATTTATCTACTTTAGCTTAACAAGTAAAACATGTCGCATTGTAGGTTGTATTTAGATCTTTGGTTTCCTTATTTCACAAATTTCAATATAGCTTGTCCGCCGATACCTCGAGATCATACTTGCAACCTCGTGTCTCCGAGAGATTCTTAAAGTAAAGGCAACTTAAAATTTAAATTGCCTGTACACTTTTTCTGGCGTGTGCATGTTTTTTGTGGTTTATCTTTTCTTTCTTTTTTTATTTTAGTGGCAACAGAAACTGAAACTTTGCTGCAGTTGTTGTTGCTGCTGCTGCTGTTGCTGTTGTCATTATTGTTGTTGTCAACAAGCATTGACATTAATTAAAGAGCAACGTTGCATGCAACTGCCATCTGTTGGTGCCTCGTGTGTGGCCTGACAAAGCTAAGTGCTAACCACACTGGCTAATACCCTGTTATTCAGATACCAAAAGACACATGCCAGACTTTTGGGTCTCAAAGTATATATGCTTGGTTTTCAATTGGAGTTAGAAAAATCGCACAAAATAGTAAGCCACTTTAATACAGGTCGCATATTATTTATATTATTCGATGGGCCAAGTTCCTATCTCTACGTATAGGGTATCTGTAGAGTCTGTGAGGTAGTTGCTGCAGCTTGTTCTGCTGCGGCTTCAGTTAACCATTACGCTTTAATTACTGTGCTAAAATCCACGCTTGCTGCAGCGTTATATACGCACACACACACACACACGCGCGCACACAACATAAAAGAGTGCGCGCATGTGTGTGCGAGTGTGTGTGTGAGACTCCATGCTTGTTGCGCTCAAAAGCATGCTTTAAAAATTGCCTTCTGCATTCGGAGCATTCAAAGTGACTGCCGTAAAAGTCGCCTGCAATGCCGAAAAGGCAAGAGAAATAATACCTATATAGAGCCGAGCCTGATTAACACCCAGAGCCAATATACTGCCGAGGTTTCAACATAACACAATGTACACTGTCGGTCCTTTTATGCGATCAAGGCAAGTGTGGCACATGGCCACACATCCTGCGTATTGCTCACTAATTAAGCCCATCATTTGGTACGCTCCTAACGTGCAACTAAGTAAAAAGCAGCTTGTTTGGAGCTCGTTTGGTCTTGAGTTTGAGCACTGTTTGTGCTCTCGGGCATGCGGATGATTTGTCACCCTCTTGAATGCCGGGTAGCTCCTCCAATAGGACTTAAACATGCTTTAAAAATGGTTCGCACTTGATGTTTTGGCTCCATGTGTCTTTCGTATCGACCCTTATTCCTTCTACTTTTCGATGGGCATTCTCTTCGTCGCATATTCCTTGGTAGGCCCAAAAACGTCGCTTTAGTAGAGCGAACACTTGGCATGAAGTTTATGGATCGAGTTCCCGTGTGGGCGAAATTTATTTTCATCCTGAAGTTGGGCCAAAATACACATATAATTTCGGTGCTACTTTTATTTCCCACCCTTGACCTGGCTTATTTCCTCTTATCTCCAATAACTCTCTGTGTCTTTTCGGCTTTATATCAAGATGAATTCGGGAATTAAGTTAGTTAAGCTCATTTTGAGAACAAATAAAAAGGACTATGATAACTTTTCCTTTTTGTTAGCTATCGATAAAAATGTCCGTCTAATGGCAACAGTATTATATCATAATGTACGCAAGCTAAAGCTTTTGGTTTTATGACATGGTTCAGGGTATACATATTGAAAATGTTATGCAAGCTTTGGGCAAAAATAAGTTTGAAGTTTGTTTAAAAATATATGAGGATTTCCAAAGGAATCGACAAAGAAAGATTCAATTCCCCATTTAATAAGCATATCTCGCTCAAGAGCTCTCATTTAAAAGCCAGAGTCGTTAAAACGTGGCATATAGGCTCTCGTACAGTTTACACAAATTCTCCTCTTCACAAAATTGAAGAGAAAAACACGCACTTTCAAAGTTTGATCCTTGCGCTTTGGCATATACATATAGGGTGCGTGTCATAATTAAGCCCTGAAATTTGCTAAAGATCGGACATTATAATCCGATGTTATGCATAAAGTGGCCTGCATGCTTGTGTGTATTTGTATACTTAGGTTGGAGTCCGGGTGTAGTGTATCTTCTAGTCGGGCACTCTCGACTATCTATAGATTGTGTCACATTTTTTGAAGTTTTAATATATGCCAACCACTTTTGGCCCAAGTCCTTGCAAATGTGTTTTTAATCTCAGACTCTTCCGATTTTTTGCTGTCATCCTGCCTATTATTATAATTTCTTTGTTTTTTTTTTTTTTGCTCCTTTTGCCATTCTCCTTTGCCATTTCCACTTGTATTCGTTGCTTTTTGCCGACGTGTCTCTCGATTATCATAATTAAACAATTTTCTCTCAAGTGTTGCCTGCCATTTGTTGCACTTTGCCAGCAGCAGGCAGCAGGCAGCAGGCGACCCAAATGCATTTATTGTTGCTGTCGCTGCCAGTTGCTTTTGCTGCTGTTGTTGTTGCTGTTGCAGCTGCAGTTGTTGTTTTTGTTGCCGTTTCCCGTTCTTTGTTGCAGCAGTTCTTAAATGTAAATTACGCGCTTTGTTGACTTTGCCCCGCAGCTGGAAATTGCGGCGGAAGAGCTGAAGGCGGTTGCTTTGCCTATAAGTTGTGTGCGTGTGTGTGTGTGTGTGTGTGTGTGTGTCCGTGAGAGGGGGAGGAGGAAGGAGGCTTCGGGTACCGTCAAAGGCTCCAACTGCACTTGGCTTGTAATTGTGGTGCCCGAAACGGCAGCCAGTTGGACGAACTGCTGCCAATTCCTGCATAGCTTCTTTTTGGCCGTTTAATTGTTGTTGTTCAACTCATCCTGTTGCCAACCAGCTTTTACAAGCCCAACAACTAATGCCTCTCGCCCCTGCCAGCGTCGCCCTTTTCAACCGCTTTTGCTTCTTGATTTTCTATATCGCATTGTGCCCGTGACGGTACACGGTGTCTATGTGTGGCCGACCTTGGATCGTATTTCGATTATGTGCAAGCTCCTCGTCCACATTTTGTATTTGTTGTGCCACGTGGCGTATGCGGCACTTGAATGTGAAGTGCTTCAGTATTCGCCCTGAAGAGTACGTGGCATTCGCGTTTAGTATATGCATGTGCATATATCTATTCACATAGGTCTCATCAGCTTATGCGGCAACAGATATCTGCTTAGTTCCCTACTGTCTACTCTCTCTTGTCTAGGGTATATTCATTTGGCTATGACACTTGAACACATAAAATGATCAAAATCAATCAGGACAGGTCGCAATAATTCAAGAAAGCCTCAAGCTCTCCTGAGCCAAATCGAAATGACTACGATGACTACATTCAGACCCCATGGGTATAATCTGTCTGTATTAAAGCATAGCTCACATCTGTCTGACGTCTGCAAGGGTAGTTAATCGTCGGCATGCTGCAGGTAACTAACTGTTCACACTTCACACTTCACAGCTAAACCTTAACTTGCAAATCTCTTTATCGTAAGCTGTGTATCATTGTCGCTGTTGTTGCCATGATCTGATCCGTGTTTATATATACAAGGGCTTGTGTCCGCTGCCGACAAAGCCATTGCCATGCTTTCGACTCGTTTGCCTGGCCATTTTGCCATTTGGCCATTTGCCGGCATTTGCTCTTTGCTTTTAATTTGTTTTAATGAACTTTCATGTGATTTTATTCGGGTGCTGCCTCTGTTGCAATATGCTCGCTCCCTTGTATAATTACAGGCACCATTGCATTGGATCTTTCTCCTGGCCCTCCTCGAGGCAGCCAGGCAACCCGGGGCGGAGGGGATCGCCCCTACCGCGCCTTGGTTGAGCTGAAGTGCGTGGCTTTCATTAATTTTAATGAGTTTTAAAAGTTGTTGCCGTTTTTTGCTATGCCCAAGCCCAAGCCCCGCTACCGTCGTAGTCCTAATGCCCCTCAAGCCACCAACTGGGGCAGACGCTTTTTATTTAATTTTATTTCATTTATACACTTTTTCAGCAAGTTTCGCCAGCTTTTGCTGTGTTGCAATCTCTTGTTGTTGGTGCGACTGTCGTCATTTGTCCACAACAACAACGACAGAGTTTTATCTATTACACACACGCACACACACACACACACGCACACACTCGCATACACAGGCGTATAGATGTACTGCGCGACATTTGTTTCTATTTCGAGCTGTAACCCAGCGAATGACTAGAGGCAACATTGCGTATACGCAACGCTGCCTGCCAAGTCGACCCAACTCAACTAGACGAGGGCTGAATATGTTTTAAACTCACAGCTGCATGTGTATTTGTGTGTAACTCAGTTGAAGTTGCAATGTTCTCTACTTAAAACGCCCCCTTCAACAACCTACCCCCACCCTGCTATCATTCCACGCAGCAGCTGGCTGTGTTCCCATTTTGGTCGCACAAAGTAAATAAAGAAAAAAATATATATAAAAATATTGCTTTGAAATTCGCATGTTGGGCCAAGGCAGCTGTTCTTAAATAAGACAATTCGATGGAGAAATAAATGCGGAATACAAAGTAATATACAGATAAAGATTCAAGTAACAAGTAAATAGCTTTCACTCATCGAATCCTGTTACAAATAAGCTTCGTTGTCCACTCAAAAGTGTTGCAAACACTTGTGAATCTCAACGTTTGCTGCGGATTATCGAGATTAAAGAGTTTCCGGTGAAGAGTTTTATTGGATGTCTCTCACAAGGCTGCAAGCCGGCTTTGAACCGAACTGCTTCGAATTCTCGAAACTCTTGATTTTGTATTAACAACCCCAAAACCGAACCTTAAGTCGAATTAACGGAAACTAAAACTTAAACAAACAATATTTCTCAGAAGTTGGTTTGCTTCAAAAAAGTTTTATTTTATTTTGTTAATTGGAATTAAAATAAAATATTTAGATCTTGTATAAAACATTTAATTTACAATCAATTGATTTTTTCGTATTACTAGAATCTTGTGAGCTGTGGCGTCTTAGGAAACTTCGGAAAACTTACAAAAAATTTGAGAGGCAATGCTCGAATCAACACCTGTGTTCACATATGTGGAACTTAGGGACACGAAACCAATTTTGAATCCCGTCTTGACTTATTTTTCCCTTCTCCAAATCATTGCATTGCGTTTTAAAGTTTGAAGATTCATGACCTAAAAAAGTACGAGATACTCATATATAAAATTATTTTAAGCTATCAATCAAGTTGTATCTTAACTTAATGTATGCATTTAACAAGAATTATTTTGAACGATTTCGTGATCTGTTTGGACAATATTTGGGCTTGACAATGATTCGAGGATCTTCATGCCTGTCATTGATACTACTATCCGTGACACTATCAATATTTAAGCTTAAATAGCAAATCGATCTTTGGAGGAGGTCATCAGAATGTCTCAGCTTGTTCTACATGTTGGCCTATGGAAGCAGTTGGAATGAATGGATTTTTAAGGCACTGTTTTTACAAAAACTGCAATTCACGAGCAGCCCCCGCCAACCTAATACAATTCTCCCGCTCCCACTCGCTCTCCTCCCCCCCCCCCCCCTCTCTCACTCTCTCTCTCTCTCTCTCTCGCTCTCTCTCTCTCTATCTGTCTACCCATCTGTCACTTTCGGTGGAAAGTAAATCATTTTACGGAAATTCTTGCTATGCTTTCAGGGCAACTTTGTTTGTTTGCCTGTCATTTGGCCGGGCACGATTCTTGGCCAGGCCCAAATGAGATTATCCTCACGCCCTGACGGGTTGGCGGGCATTAACATTAAAATCAAAGCAAAGCCAAACATTTGCCAAGCTGTCGTGTTACTTAGTGCGTTAAAATTGTCGAGTGGTGGGCGAGTGACCGGAGAGCGGGCAGCGGAGCTTGGAGAGCGGCCAGCTAACAGCCCACATGACTTGCCGTTGACCCATCTTCGCATTTTTATTTTCCAACTTTTCCGACTGTGTCCTTTTTATTATGAATTTGCATTCGTCAACATGAACATTAGTGCGGACATTCTCCAAAATCTTTGGTCCACCCACACACACCTCTCTTTCTGTCTATCCGCTACAGTTCCCCTTGTTGGCGCTCGGAGTGTTTTTGTTGTCTTGTTTATTTGTGGACGCCAGCGGGGCCACGTCCTGGGCCTTTGTCCAACTGCTTGTGGCGTTTTCGCAATTTGATTTATGTGTTTCATAACATTCATTAAGATATAATCATAACGCATAGAAAGCGCACAAATGGCACGTTCGCTCTGAGCGTTTGTGTGTGTGTGTGTGTGTGTGTGTGTGTGTGTTTGTGTTTGTGTGTGGAAGAAAGAGACACCCTGTGACATTTAGTGAATGCATATGTGTGTGTATCACACTCTCATATTTCACAATGTCCTTGCTCGTTTTTGGACTCTGCATCCTCCATTTAGATATACTTAATAGATCCACCAAAAGCATTTCCACTCACTTGCATCTCTGTACATGCATAAATACCCTGTAATTATAACAACTTTGGTAGCTTTGATGCGCATAAAAACTCGTTAATAGTTCACTATCTATAACAAATAATTTATTTTGAAGTGAATCTAGTTAAAAATCTTTTTTTAATAGTTGCGATATGTGTCTTTAATTTTGTTTAAATTATAATCTCTAGACTATTTTCTTACTTCACAGCGAAGTCAGAAACTACTTACTTACTTTACTGCATTAATTAAAAAGATGAATAAACATTTGGGAGCTAAACAGAACCGTTCCTAGAAAATACTAAGTATATCTGTAGACATAAAATAATTCAATTTTAAACTACATAATTAAAACATATTATTTGTTGTTAAACAACAAGCTGAGAGTTGATAAAGTTAGACATAGGCTAAGCTAAAGTTTGTCTATTTATTAAAAAAAAAAAAGGCGACATATTTGCAGATTTAATATTTTAGTTTTCTGTCGGTTTTCCCAGCCCACAGAGGTTATCGATTACAAACAAAGTGTAACATAGGCATAAAATATAAATAGGTAAATGAATAATTAGCATTTGAAATTCAGCTAAAATTATAAATAAATAAATAATATTTAAAAGCAGGTCATGGAAAATGTGGGAAGCTCTTAGAAAATAGCTATTTAATCAAAAATAGAAAGTTGTGGGCCATATTTTATGAGTCTACTTAAAAGTGCTTCGGCCGAACTGGGTTCACGAAAAAAGGCTTAAACTAAAAAACTGTATTAAAAGTTTTCTACTTAGATTCAATTTCAACTAGGGGTATCTATTAGTCGAGCGTGGAAACACTCTAAATTTGTTTTATTATATGAAAATTGTATTTTCTATCTTTTTAATTTCCTGTAGTTTCCATTTACAGCCTCCATTTTTGCTGCATTCTCCCCTCGGCTTATAATCCTTTTGCTTGAATATGCAAAATAATTAAAAATATTTCTAATGCAATGACAGAGTTAAAAGTTGTATCTATATGTGTGTGCTCTGTTGTGTTGTGTGTGCGCGCTCGTGTGTGTGTGTGTGTGTGACCATGCCTTTTGCAGTTATTTAGCATTTCTCTTGCTGGCCATTTATTTATTTCCATTTTATGTTCATATTCATTTGAATGGCATCTTGTGAATATTGTCTCTAGTTCTTCCAGTTACTGTCAGTTATTTCTCTTGTATCTCGCTCCCGTTCTGTCCCCGTCTCTCTCTCTCTCTCTTTCTCTCTGTCTATTTATCTTTCTTACGCACGCCCGTAAGTATGCTGTCATTTTTTGTGTCATTTTAATTGCTACACGTTTTTGTACATTGCCATAATAGATGCATTATTCTTGTATTCAATTTATTAAATGCAAGTTTTACTCAAATTCTCTTTTCAGGTAAGTTTCCAAACGACCTGCGACAGCCTTTTCTTGACCTGAATTGCTTTGGGGTAAGCGCATTGCGTAATTTTTTAAGATTGAATTATATGAATGAAGGTAAAAATATAAAAGTGCTCGTTGCTCATTAAAATAAATGCAGAAAGTTGAGCTCTACCTATTAAGGAAAAGTCAACATTTGATACTTTGCTGTCGATAATAATAATATATATATATATTTATATATAAACACTAATTAAAACTGGGAAAGATATAAAGTGTCCAATTGTTAGGGCTGTTGCACGGAAGATATTGCTTGCATAAATAAGTTGAGTCAAGATAAATACAAATTAAATTAAATCTTATGCATATTGGAGTTTGCACAAAGGCTTAAAAGTTCTCATTAATTGTTAAAACAGATATTAAAACAAGCCTGAATCTTTATATGAATACATGCCACCCATGCGAACTTAGTTTATTGAAAGGAAGTAAGTCTGACTCCAATAAACTGTAACATCGAGTTTTGGAATTCATTTTGGCGCGTCGTTGTCGTCTTTCCATTGAGTTGATTAACCTTTTGTCGTTTTGACTCTTTTTTTGCGTGGATTTTAATTATTGATTATCTATTGCTTATACTTTAAAATGAAGCCTCACACCATTTGAGTTAACTGCAGGGTTCTTCCGGCCATTCCGGCCAAAACTCAATATTGTTTTTGCAAATATTTGGTTCTTAATTAACAAAGAAATAATTGTTTGCAGATGCAAATTTTTAGTACATTTTTTATTTTAATACTTGTCTTGGCGATGAAATAAGTGAAAGGGTCAATCAATTTGTCTAATCCGTGAAATTGTTTTCTTGCTCCACTGTGCATCGTGCGCCCATCTCTACGTTCAATGTCTTTATGACTCTCGCTGCTTTGTGGCACCCCACTGCGCCTTCAACGCCGCTGTCATATGTGCATCGTCACACTGGCCATATTGCCCAAGGATTCGTACCTCATTTACTGCCAGAGTTGCCTGCAGTCGCAGTCGCAGTGGCAGTCGCAGTGGCAGTCGCAGTGGCAATCACGATGCCTGTGCCATTTCCAGTCCAGCTATAAGTAACTAAAACTTTTGTGCTACGCGGCGACTACCGTGTTGCATATGAGTGTAGCAGCAGTAGCAGTGGCAGTAGCAGTGGCAGCAGCAACAGCAGCAGGAGCTGCAGTCGCCGAGGCAGGGCCTGTCAGCTTCGGCTTGGCCCATAGACTCTGTTGCTTTGTTGCCAGCGCGTGCCTGGCCAAATTTATGTGCCACACCAGGGCCACCACTTGCCCCAGACAGCGCCTCTCCCTCCATTGCCCACCCCCTGCTACTCGACCTGTGACTGCAGAAGTTAAACCAATATTATTTCTCTTCTTCTTTCCCTTCTTTTTTTTTTTTTTGTTTTGCACCTCTTTCGCTCTCGTGTGCTCTTCGGTTCCCCACAGTGCACTTTGTCTTTTGGCTCCATTTTCAGTTTGCGCTCCGCTTTCTCGATTTTTTCGGTCAGTGGCAATTGGCCCCGACCGGTGGCCGTCGTCCGGAAGAGCAGCGCTTGCAGCTGCATTATGCACACACACACACACTCGCACACACATATTCCATAAAATTTTCCGGCTGTTTTCACGTTGCGGGAAACTCGTGAATTTCGCGTCCTTTGTGGCAGCCAAGGGGGCATAAAAATGAATGTCGTATTTATTTTTTGTCAATTTTGCAGCGTTCTCATTTTCGCTGCTGTTGTTGTTCTTGGTCTGGTTGTTGTTGTTGTTGTTGTGGTTTAGTGTGCCAATTTCTGCTCTAGTTACGTGCATGCTGAAGGTGGTTCGTGACTTGAAAGCTTATTAAACATAATTTAAAATACATTGCCACCCCCCGCACCCCTACCCACATGCGCTGCTTAGAAACCAACGAAAAATTAGGCAACGGGCTTTCAATGCGTTAATTAAGTGGCCAAAAGGGGTGCAGCTGGGGGCCGGGGACTGTGGACGCAGACGCGGACGCGGGCAATTGTGTAAAAGTGCGAGTCAATTAGAGGGCAGCAGAGTAAAGCGGAGTCCTTCAGCTATGGTCAACCCGCCCACCTTTTTATGCGCCCACTTTCGAGACAATGAGGCAGCCAGAAAAAATGATTTTCCAATGCGTTTCCGCAAATTGCAAAAGCTGCACCAAATATTCTATGTAAACGTATATTTGTGTGTATTCGTGTGTGGCTGCGGCAGTATGGCAGCTGCAGGCATTGCGGTTGCGGTGCAACAACCACAAGGCAATATGCACGGCAAGCAGAAAACCACTTCAGTTCCTGAACTGTACTAGTGGGTGTGGCAGCCACCAGTAGCATTGACTGGCTACATTAATATATCCGGGCATATATTTTCCGTACCCCGAGCTGCTAGAGCTCTCTTATCAAATCGAACATTGGTTCGATTCAAGTCTATCCACTATCCACACAATGCATTGAAAATCAAGGCGGAAAAACAATTAAAACTTGATTTTCTACACATTTTCCGACTCATACTGCTTATCAGTGTAGACGATAGTTAGCCCCATTGAAAGGATCATAAGAAGAAGGAAAATAACAGGATGGAAACCCAGCAAGAAATACAAGTGAGAGTGTTCCGCTCGGGAGTGCGCGACTGGGAGATCCCCTGAACCCAGAAACACACAAATGCACACATCAAGTTTGCTGCGCGGTTTACGCTGTAAATTTGCTTCATCTTCAATGAAATCCATTCGTTGCTTATAGTCCGATCTTTACACAAATTGTCAGTTTACCAAAGCACAAGACTTTACAAATAATTTTCTTCCAATCGGGAATGGAATGTGAATTAATTTGAATCTGTATATATGTTTACACAGGAACCTACATATTTACATCTTATCTAAGACATGACATAAGATATTTTCAAAAGGAAATTTTTAAAAATATGAGGAGATATCAAAACGTCCTGCCTAAACGAGAATATAGACGAAATTTCAAGCTCTAAGCTTTTCTGGCTTCTGAGATGGACTTAGCTCTTCGTCCTGAACCAGAATGTATATATGAGGTCAAAGATGCTCCCTTCTGCTGACTACAGACACACACACATACACACACACATACACACACACACACATACAGACACTGCTTTGCGTATGACAGTTTTATGCTTGCTGCTGTTTATTGTTGCTGCTGTTGTTGTTTGCTTGTTGTTTTATTAGATCATTTGATATTCTATGCCAAGCAGTCGCTCTTTTTGCTTATTTGCATAAGCAAAGGGGAAAGGGTGCTAGATGGGCCACACATGCATTGCATGCAGACTAAGCAGTGGCCATGTGTGTATGTGTGTGTGTGTGTGTGTGCACGTGTGTGGTTGGCCGTGTTGCTGCAGCCATATTTCAGCGCCTTCACAACTTGGGCAATGGCAACCATTCTAAAGCAATGCAGTAAAGTTGTTGCCTCTGCCTCTGCCGCTGCCACTGCTGCTGCTGCTGATGTTGCAAGTTATTAAGCTGAGCAAAATGGCCGACATTCCGTCGACCCCTCACTCGGTTTCACTATAGGCCCCATCTCATTCTTACCGAATGCGCTTTCGAGTGCGCCCATAAAAGTAGGCAACAAATTGTTGTTGTTGTTGTTGTTGTTGTTTGCCACTCTGGCCGCTAATGCAACTTGAAGTGCGGCCAGTTAAAGTGTTTGGCATTTTAAAGCCTAACCAAGCAGAGGATACTCAGAATTCACTATCCAAGCCCCCTCCCACCCCCTCTGCACACTGCTGCCGACCCTCCTCCAACACATAGCCACATCCGAACCCTTTGGGGCTGTAAACTTTTGCTGCTTTATGATGCGGCCCATGCGGCACGTTTAAACAATTGCAAAGTTTTATGAGTTTTTCGGGACTTTGAGGCAGCAACTGGCCCAGCATGGCCCCGGCTTCGGGTCCAGCTCGATGCCATATACGGAAACTACAAAGCATTTGCCCGCATCCAACATCAGCGCTTGTGATGCACTTTTCGCGTTGCCACAGTTGAAGTCACGGGGGCTCCATTCATAAATGTTGCACGTTTTGTGACACAGTCGATGAGTGGTTGAGCGGTTGAGCGGTTGCGCCAGCGGGTGGCTAATTGAATGGCCGCTTAACACAGCCCGCGTGGCGTGACAAATGTTAAAGTCAATTTCGCCAGTTTTCTCAAAGGCCGTCCCTTCTGAACTATGCTCGGAATTTCTGGACAATGCTGAATGGAGGGCGGCTATCACAAGAGAGGAGAGCAGAGGAGAGGAGAGCAGAGGACAGGAGCTGGGGTAATTTGACCATATTGCTGCATGCAGGCATTTCATTTCATTTTATTTGCTGCCATTGCTTAATTTCATAAATTATAAATCATTACAATTGCAATTAAATGCGTGGAAGCCGCTGTGCACCGCCCGCTCCCTCCCCCCCTCACAGTTGGCTCGTTTACCGCAATTGCAGCAATTATTTGTTAGTTGACGTTAATTAGCTACATTTCTGGGTAGCCTAATGGAATTCGCGAGCTCGGAACGCGCCAGCAATCGAGTCGTATTCCTAAACGACCCACAAAGGAAACAATCCGTAAAAACATAAAGGAAAAATAAAACTTTATTGGCGTTGGCAAACATTAAATACTCTTCCGCCAGCATCAGCTAAGCATATTTTGAATTTATCTGTTTGTAAGTAGAACCATGATTTCCGAGTACCTTTTCGATTGAAAGTCAAATGAGTAGGAAATTAGTTGCCCGATTGTCCCTATGTTCCCTTTATATTTAGATGTGAATATGATGACTGAACCAGTTCGTAGGGAAAATAGTAATACCCTCTGCTAGGGTAAAATAAATACATGAAATATGCTGAACTGAAAGACAATGCCCAAGGCGCAGTGTTTGCGAGGGCTTGAGTGTGAGAGACAAGGAAAGCAAGGGAAGTGAGCGGGATAGACAGACTATTTGAATTCCCAACTGGTAAGCGGTATCGCCCGGCGGGAGCAAAATATTAATTTTTATGACAGGCAAATCGTAAAAACTAACTAACGACGGTCCGGCAGGAGCATAAACTCACTTGATGCGCTCCCTGGGCCATGCTCTCTAGTCTTCCTTATATTCTTGCTCTCATTATATACCCTACGCCCTACGAAACTCGGGTGCATATGACTTGTACCAAATGTGGCACTAGTTGTATCTCCTTGCTCACTTTACTAAAAATAAAACAACAAAAAGATTTGAGAGATCAACTCAAAATCTGTTCATACATTTTAGAAAATACCCAAAAAAAATAAATACGTATTAAATATATATCATATCAAGTATACGTATCTCGCACGAACTTCTCTTTTTAACTATTTTCTAAGGTGACAAATACTGCAAAATATTCAAGACATTTCAAAAGTCGAATGCCAAGGGAAGGGTATTTCTCTAGTCACATGCCACTTGATTTAAGCGTGTTTTTGACAGCATTATGCCATGCCATGCCATGAAAGACAAATAAAAACTTTGCGTTTTGCCACTCGTTTCGCGTTTGGCATCTGTCAAAATGGCAGCCGCCAATGAATGCGACGATGTTGGGGCCAGTTACCCCCATCCGCAAAGGGGAGTTAGGGGGGTGTCTGCTGGTGGCAGCGAATGTTGGCTGTCACGCAAATGCCTGAGCTGCGAATGACTGTGTCGCCGTTGTTGTTGCATTAAAATTTACAACGACAAGCAAAAATCAACAAAAACAAAAACAAAAAAAAAAAAAAACAATAACAAAGAAAACGCACACAAAATGAAGACATCGACCTGAGTGTATGTGTGTGTGTGTGTGTCGGTGTTGCTGTGCGTGCTGGCAAAAGGTGAAAGAACCCTGGCAATGACAGTTCAACCCGCTTCCATCACTGCGCCCTCCATTTTCCATTCCCATACATTTCGGCGCTTCTGCTGGCCAATTAACTGCCAAGTGCGGTACCGAGGGTACCCGCAAAGCTCGTCCAGCTGTGAGCCATGCACCGGCGACTGGACAAATCAACGGAGCTGGTTGTGGGCATATCCAAGACAAAGAGAGGCTGGCTTGCCTGTGCGTGTGCGTCGCTCTGTGTGCATGTATGAGTGTGTATAGCCGTGTGCAGGGTATCTTATAGTCATCCATTTCAATTTGCGACTGTCCACAGGGACTTTCATATATTTAGTTTTGGTCAATCAGTTTTACTTGAAATCTGCTCCAAATTCGGCCATTCACACACACATACACATACATTATTCTATGAAGGAACTTCAAATTATAAAATATTGATGCAATGAATGAATGAATGCAAGAAATAAACTTGTTGGCCACATTTTAAACTTTATCCCATATATTTCTAACTCGTTTTTTTTCTGTTTTTTTGTTTTTTGTTACTTTATTGATACCAAACAGGCTGCTCTCCCTCTCTTTTGCTCAGTATGCTAACTTCTCAGTCTGCCTGGGTATGCTCTATGCTATATTCAGTCTGCGGCAATCGTTGCCAGCCGGCAGCTCTGCATGTGCAGAGCCATAAATCATTTATTTGAAAATTGCTATTGTATTGCGGTTTAATAGCATGTGATCATCATCATCCACACACAGGCAGACACACAGACACACCGACACACAGACACACTTGCATATATACATGTGCGCTCACACTTATAGGAAACATTTGGTTGGCTCGTCACTGGACTCATGGCATATTCATAAGTATCATGATTGAAACTGCTTGCTAGCAAAGCTGACTCGGGCTTGCAGGGTATCATTTAATATCCCAAATCGCAATGCATGGCCCAATGTTTGGTTGTTGGCCCGGATGCCCCCCGCTGATGCCACCGCCATTGCGACTGCCGCATGCCCCAATACGCCCATTAATTATACTGCCGCACTGTGAGGTCCACACATAACTTACGTTGCTGCCCCTCCACAAAAACAGCCAATGGTGCACAGCACTTGTTCCAATCCTCCGCCCCAATCCCCAATCCCCCAACCCCCACTACTCACTACACCCATCACATTGCCCGATTCCCTGCCAGCAACATATGCTCACGTTTCGCAGGCGTCTTTGTCGCCTGTTTTTTTGTGCGCTGTGATTTTGCCATGTTTGTTTGCGTGTGTAAGTCTGCGTGAGTAAAAGTGTGTGTGCTGTCTGGTAACGAGGTCATTTGGCAACACACACACGCACACACAGAAAATGACATACGGCCAAACAAAATTATGTTATTGGTCAATGTATTTATGAGTGCGGCAGGCTGACACTCGCCCTCGCCTACAGGCCTCCGCCCCAGCTATCCCCCTCACCCAATGCAATTGGTGCTTTGACTGCGAAAATTTGCACGAAAATTCAAAATTTATTGCTGCACGGTGCGAGCGGCAGAGAAAGAGTCAACAACAGAGACAGCGCCAGAGACAGAGAGAGAGAGAGAGAGAGAGAGAGAGAGAGAGAGAGAGAGATAGAGGGAAAGAGAGACAATTACGAGGATACGCTAATGACATTGCGTTGCGGTTTTCTCAGCTGCGCGGCTAAAACGAATATTTTGAATTCTGTGGCCCGATAGTGCGGCCTGTGATCATAGTAGCTTTAAGTGTCTCAATAAATTTGTGAAATGTGCACCACAAGAGCTTTAATGAGCCTCAACAACGACTGGCTGCGAGCGCCCGACCCGAGCAGGGACCCATTTTCGCCACGTTTGCCGCGGGCTCATTAAGCGATTACATGCCTGAATAATCTGAATTAAAATTAAACCAAAGGCAATTTTTAAGCAGCTGCCCAAAAAAATAAAAAATAAAAAAAAACAAAAAACAAAAACAAACAAAACATGCATAGTCATGCTGTCCATCAAAGCTGTATGGCGCCCTCGCTCGCTTTATGTTTTGTTGGAAATTTCATATAAATATATATTACATGATGCTTAGAACAGGTTCGCTTTGAAGATTTTGGTTTAGTTTAGGTTCTATTTATATATAATTTGTATAACTAATTTGTATAACTATATATATTTACTTGTTTCATTGAATGAAAGAATTATAATGACGGCTGACTTTCACATAAATTAAAATGTTCTGGTGAAGTCTTAAACAAATATGGGAAACTCTAAGTGTACAAATACTTAACTATAATAATAATTTATGCCTGTAGCATCATCTCCCCATGCAGTTCAATATTGCGCCCGAGCAGGGACCTAATTATTCTATATTATGCACTAAGGCTTAGACAAAGATGCCCACATAAGTATACTTTTTTATTATGCACCAAATTAGCCAACTTCTATGGAAGCGGACAAAATTTCGATTAAGCCAAGTACATATGATCACAATGACGAGCCAACTCAGTTTCTAGTCTATTTATTTAAGGCCATTGGGAATCTTGCATAGATCTTAGAGATCTTACTAAGAGTATGTTATTTCTGACTAGAATAGATATTAATAGTAAAGAGATGGTTATTCCGAAGAGAACGTGCTAGTCGAGCACGTTGAATGAACTAACTATTGTTGAAGCCCTGCGCTGAGCATTGAATATGACCTCGCCTGGCGTTTTGCAGCAATTAGTGGGCGCCTATCAAGCAGTTGGCTGCTGGCTAGTGACAGTTGTCAGCTGCCAGTTGCATCATTCAAATGCGCATCAGTGAAAAATGCGCATTAGCAGGCCGCACGAAGCAGCCAAGTGACAACTGACAATTGACATTTGACAGCTGACGAGTCGAGGACTGTGGACTGTGGACTGTGGGCCCTGGACTTAAGGCTGCGGGTGCTAAGAACTGACGACTGCCTGCTATCAGTTGGGTTGCCGCAATGCACACAAACGCACACAGGCACAAACATATGCACACACCCACACACGCGTACACACACACACACTGTTATTTAAGGCGCTTATCGAGCTCCAACGCAGAACCGAAAATTTGCACACTGCGAACATGAGGGCCAACTTATTAAAATGTAACACAATTTCGTTGGTATGCATTAGGCTGTCGATAGATGCCCATGTGTGTATGCATGTGTGCATGGGTGAGTGTGTGTATGCATAATGCGTTGCTTGCATAACATGCGCTAAGAAAGGGCAGGATCTGCCCTTCGAAATGGAGGGGCGTGCTATTTGTGCGCGATTTTGAGCATCAATCACATTTGCCACTGCATAACGGCCTCCGCCTCGCAATCTGTGTGTACATGGGTGTGACGTGTGTGTATGTGCTGTGTCTGTGTTTGTTTGTGTGTGTGTATATACTGCAATTGTTGTTTATGTAACATTCGGACGCTGTAGGCGTGGTCATCATAACTGTGAGCAGCGCGTGTTGTTTAAGGTCTTTCATTGCAAAAAGTACAAACAAGCATGAAAAATGTAAGTGCGTGCGTGTGTGTGTGTGTGTGTGTGTGTGTGCAAATTTCAGCTTACCTATTGCTTAATCAAATAAAACGAGCAATGCAAATGACTGGCATTGTTTGAGTTACGATTTCCATGACTTGATTGACTGAATGATTGACTGCTCAGCTTATTGACTGATTCTTGCCTATTTTGTACTCTGTTGCCGTATTAAGAAGAGTATATTCATTAAGAAATATGCGCATCTTTGTTCCAACTGCGCAGCTGATTGTCTGTTTCATAACTTGACTTTTGTGACCTGATCGATTGAATGATTGAATGCGTAACTGATTGACTGATTCCAATCTTGGCTCAAGATTTACATATATTTAAGTACATACCTGTATGATTTGTATACTCTGTTTAATAAGTAAGAAGGCTATATTCGTTAAGAAATATGTCTTTGTTGATCCTGTAATTAGTTAGTTTATGAATTACGAATGATTGAATGATTAGTTGATTGACTGACTCCAACCCTCAGTTTACACTTACATTTAGCTAAATACTGTATTATTTTATTTAGAGTATTTACGAAAGAATAAGAGTATATATCTTAATAACAATGTCCGCCTTGTTGTCGCTCCAAGATTGAAATATAAACTTGTGTCTATCCCGATGATTTCCGATGATTTTAGAGATCGCGCTTATTCCTACCACGCCCATACCCGTATTTAACAGTTATCTAAATCTAATTTTCCCTAATATTGACCTGATATAAAATGCTCTTTTGCTGGGCAACTATTATTACTTATTCATGAATCAAGGGATGCATCCGACTTCAACTCAACCTGGCATTTGACGTTGTTGTCCAAGCTGCCAGCAGATCTTGGCCAAAGTCAATGACAACAATGCTGACCGCAATGCCAAACAATACGTGGGCCATAGTTACTTCATGACGAAAACGGGGTAAAGTTTTGGGACGGCAGCTGGTGGGGCTTCAGGGTTTAGGTCATGGCAATGCGGATAAGCTGCATCGAAGCGTCAAACGTAGCCTTGCCATTTACATGTTGTTGATTTTAAGTGACTTCCTTCCTTGCTTGGCTGGTTGGATTTTCCTTCCGGTCAGTGCCGCACTCCTTGCCGCCCCCTGTTGCACTGCCTTCTGTTGCTTGGCTTTGTTTGTTGTGCTTTTGTTAAGCATTTTCATTATTTAAATGCAATTTGGCCGCATTCCATTCCAATCCCTGCTTTGTGGCCTCTCTTTTTTCGGCTTTGCATTTGTCATATGAGTAACTATTTGCCTAGCTGCCTCCTCCTTTTGCTCTCATCCTCTTAATCGTCCTGGTCATGGGCTTTGCTTGGCTTATTCCCTATGCCTGGATATTCGATATGTCAAATGCTCGGCGCCTAATCCAGCGCCTTGCCCAGAAGCCAGCCAATCTCCGACTAGTCCCTGAATGCGGATCTAAGCAACGTATTAATTACACGAAAAGCCCCCGCTGCCATCTACCTTCCTTCAATTTGTGGGCTGCAACTCGAGTTTCTCCTGTCTGCCTCTAATACACTGCATTTGTTGGCATTGTTTCTGTAATTGAAAATACACATGTACGTATGTTGGCAGCTTGTACCAAAAACTGCATGAACAACTTGTGCTGAATGAAATTACTCACTTAAATTAAAATGCAAGAACGCCTAGAGATTAGGCTTAAACTTGAGAAAAGCAGAGAATTAACCATAAAACATTTGCAAAACAGAGTGTGGACACACGAATTTTCTTAAGTGTGTGCTGAGACCCAGATTCAAAAATATTAAAATAGAGCAAGTAAATATTGCCCATCCGACTGCCCCACTGAGCCAACTCATTGAGTCCAGGACTGAATTGCCAATTGATAAAAGTTGTTAAAATTAACTGTGTTTGTTGCCTTCAAATTACAAAGAGGCAAAATATGGTAGGCGACATTTCATAAAATATTTTTTAGTATTATTCACTAAGACAATGAGAGAAAATGATTGTTGTTTTTTTTTATGTGCAGCAAGGTGGCAACGCTGCTATTTAAATATGTCAAATTTGTAAGCACATGATTAACTGCACGGCAAAATAGGTGTCAACTTAAACTGTAGTTTAACGACAAGTTATATATTAACTGATTAATACCTGCGTCTCTCTCCCTCTCTCTCTTTCTCTCTCTCTCTCTCTCTCTCTCTCTCTCTCTGTTTCTCTCCCTCAACCTGATTTTGTTCGTTAATAACCCCGCACTTTGTAGTCAGATTTTGCCTGGATATGCGACAAGAGAAACTTAATACCTCCAAAATGTAAATAACAAATAATCATTATAACTGTGCGAGACAGACTGTCACATGGATGTATCTCTAACAGGCACGACCAGCTCGCAAATCTGAATAAAAATATGTTTTATGTATTGGAAGCTCAATTTTCACAGTTAAATTATGAAAAGAGGAGCCAGGGTAAAAAAGTTGTGGAAAAAATAGCATTTTTCTGGTTTTCATAATGAAAATTAACAAATGGTTATTAATTCGATGTCATAAATAGGTTTGCTGACTTTTATTATCAAAATATAGATAATTTCGAATGATAATTCAATATGTCTGTAACGCGTATTTAATGAAATAAAGAAACAAATGTATTTCGAATTGATGATATCATTAAATAATTGAAAAATACGTGTTGCATAATAAATATTTCAATAATCATTGTCAATGAGCATTGTTACGGTGCGTGCGTAAAAGACAACCTTCTGGCAGAGCCATGAATAAATTGTTGATATTCACAATTTTCACAAGAAAAACTCTAAATTTAGAAAACGGGGAAATGAGTTCACGCAATGTGTATGTGAATGTGAATGTGAATGTGAATGTGAATGTGAATGGGAATGTGAATGTGAATGTGTATGCAAAGAAAATGCTGATGGTATAAATTGTACAGATACATATATTATTTATATGGCAGTTACTCTGATAGACAAAACGAAGTACAGCCACCATTTGTCAATTAATTCATGACAACTCACAAGCCGAAAGCCTTGTACCAGCTGCCTTAAAGTTTAATATAAAAGCTTTCGCCTCTTGACGGTATTTGGTTGGTTGGTTAATGTATGCAAGTAATTGATTAATGGCACTCAGCTTGCCTTGCCAAAATAGTAACGCGCTGGTTATTTTATTGAGTTAACTTTTTTCATTATTCATTATTCTCGGCTGCTCCGACTGTGTCGAGGTAGGTTAAAGGCTAATTTGACACGGAGTGAGTGGCCAAAGGCAGCCTGGTCAGCGCTCTTTTATTGCAACATAGTGACCAGTGCCCAATTTAGTAATAGGTATATATTTGTGATTGAGCATTGATTGACTGTCAGACATACAATCCGCCTACCAGGCAATGCTGACAACATTTGCCTGCCCTTCGCAGCCTTTAAAGGATTTTTGCCCTGTTTGCTTAACTGATTATCACAGGATATTTCTATCAACTGGTCGTTGCAGTGCTGCTGCTGCTCCTGTCTCTTAGGCCAAGTGCTTCCATGTTGCTTTCACTGTTGTGGTTGCAATTTATACCCTGAACCCATTAAAAATGGGTATAAGGGTATATTGTATTTGTGCAAAATGTAAATGTATGTAACAGGCAGAAGGAAGCATCTCCGACCCCATAAAGTATATATATTCTTGATCAGCACCAATAGCCGAGTCGATCTAGCCACGTCCGTCTGTCTGTCCGTCCGTCCGTATGTATGAACGCAAGGATCTCAGAACCAATAACAGCTAGAGAAATTTTAGATGTAGGTGCTCCTAGTACCTGCGCAGATCGAGTTTGTTTCCGATAATCGATAACTCACTCCGTTTCCAAGCAATTGATATCGATATCCTGTTTTTTTGGGCAATTTTGGTAAATAATAAGAGCTAGAGTCACCAAACTTGACATGTAGCTTCTAGAATAGTATATATACTTGCATTTGGTGTTGAAAGAAGAGGGTTTAGGGTATCCTCTAGTCGGGAGCTCCCGACAAGAACCTCTTACTTGTTTTGTTTTCCAGTTATGGCGACAATTTTTTGTTGCTCTGTAAGCCGCCCCCTTTGCACTTTGCCTTTGCATGAATTGCAAAAATATTATTTCAATTTGCATATGAGTTGCTGTTGTTATTTTTTTCAGATTCAGCTCTTCTGCTGTTAATGCCATTTTGTTGTGTAATGGCTCAGAAATTGTTTGCCTTTTAATATCGTCGTCCGCACTCAAAACCCAGCCAACTGCAACTAAGCTTTTGCCCAAAGATATTGCAAAATGTAAATATTTATTAATTTACACGTTGTTTATTTCGTGTTCCACTCAAGCGCGTCGAATTTGGCCATTGATTTCCTTTGTAGTACACTGTAAAACATAAATGTCAGTATTTATCATTAGATCATGATATGCGCTCGACAAAATATTAAAAAATAGGAAATTATTTACAAACGGACAATTTTATTAACATTGCCGGTTGGTTTAATTCGCCTTCCATGAAGTATCACTGAAAACAAATGTTTCCGATTGTACAGTTCTATCCACACTAATATTAAGTTGGCCAACTCAAGGTCTATCTATGTAGATTGTTTTAGTATAAATAAGCAACAAGGTGGCTTTTATAGCTATTTTAAGAACCTTCCGGCTCTCACATCAGCAGACTTTGTTATCGCCCCAAGGATTGCAAGCACCTAGTCACCTTTGCCAAAGTTGTAAATTGTTGGGAACTGAAAGTGTTAGGCAACGAAAAAAAGTCCATTTTCTGTGTGTATAATTCAGTTTACAGTTTTTAGTATCTGGAAGTTTCGTTGGGTATCTGAGATACACAAATTTGGCAATGACTGAGCAGCTTTTACAATTTATCTGTTTCAGTGTAAGAGGCTATATAATATTCTGCCTGTCATCAAAATTGTGTTAAACAAAACGTAAATTGCTGGTCAAGCGATTTACATTTTTGTTGAATAAGTTTATATGTATATATGTCAGTCTATACATATTCACATATATTATACAGTTGTTAATTAAAACGTATTTTTTCTCAAATAATAATAAAAAGCTTTATGATTAATCAATTCAATGTGAATTGAAAAAAAAAAAAAAAAAACTTGGAATATACTAAAACAAAAAGTGCTTGTGTCGCGCATTCTCTGCGTGTAGATACCCTGTCCTGAGCGAACAGAAACGGCTCACTCTGATCGCTTGCAAATATTTAAGAATCTTTATTTTTTACATATCTTGCATAGAAAGGAAAATCTTATGAAAACCCAAGAACAGGCTGGAGGGCAGCTTCACTAGGAGCACAGTCAAAGCGAGCATTATAATATTTTCTGTTTTCCATTCATTTTTTTGCACGTGTAACGAGTAGCTGCAATTACGGTTTATGAACAGGCTAAGTGTGGCCTCGGAACGATTCGCTTTTGCGGAAAAGTCCTCGCAAATAGTTTAGCAAGTGGCTTAAAGTAATTTAATTATGACAAATTGGATTAATGCGCCACGCAACGCCACACATAGAGTGCGGAGGAGAGAGATGTAAAGAGAGAGAAAGCAAGAGAGACCGAGAGAGAGAGAGTAAGTAAGTGGGCGACTTTTATGCGATGCTTTCATTTCTTTATGTGAGGTATTAAAACACATAAATGCATAAATTTACCAGTGCACTTAAATGCGCTTGATTATAATACACCCTGAGTGTGTGTGTGTGTGTGTGTGACCTCTGCTCGGTGTCACTTACAGCGTAATGTGTGCGCGCGCGTGTGTGTGTGTGTGTGTGTGTGTGTGTGTGTGTGTGTGTGTTCTACTCGTTGATGTCACTAGCATTTAAAACAATTTTTAATGCATTTTAATACCCAGCAAAAGATGTGAACGCAAAGCCAGAGTTGCCATCGCCATCGTGTGTTGTTCTTTTATAATTTATGGCATTTTAACAACAATTTACAGCCATCGCCAGGGCAGCTTCGAGCAGGACGAGCATAGACCACGTCCTAGCAAAACCAAACAAAAAAACAAGATACTCTATATTCCATTATTTCCCATGACCAAAAAACTTGAAGTGCGGCCAACTATGACGAGCCGAAAATTAAATACCCTGGTAGGCATGCAGCAAGAAATCCTCGTATGAGAAAGCTTAATTTCTGATTGATTGTTCCAGTTGGAGCCATAGTATACTAATCCGATTTGATACATTGCTACAGATATGTTGGGAGAATAGTTAATATCGTATTTCCTGAATGTCATCACGATTAACTGAAGAGCACAAAAGTTACCTAAAGCTAACTCATCTTTCGAACGGTTCTTCGTAGGTAATAATAATGATATAATAGTCAGATGTTGATAAGATTCTGTTCATATATAAAAATAACAGAGTTACGAGTCATTTAAAATAGTGGTTCGACCCGGCAGATTGAAACATATGTTCTGCCTGTAACAATAGGCGGATCCATTCACGATAACTTTAACACTGAATAAAACACACAGCCGGACGGACAGAACTGGCTACATTGGCTCGTCTGCTTAGACTGATCAGGAATATATAGACTTTATTGGGGCGGAGACGTCCTCTTCTATGCGTTGCACTCTTTAGGACAGAAGGCAATAAAAAATGTTGTGGGACAAGTGGTCGGCAATATGTTGATTTGGCCTGTTGTTGTTGCCTGTTGTCACAGCTGCCGCTGCCTCATTGTTCTGGTCATATAGTCCACATCTTTTACGGCTTCCCTTTGTGTTCTGTTTGTTTACCAACCACTTTAAGCAACGCATTGTTGTTGCTGTTGCTGTGGCTGCTGCTGCTGCTGTTGTTAATGTTGGTGCGTCTTTTGGCCAAGTTCAGCCAGCGCCAAGTTTGTTTGTTTATTTGACTTGGGTTTCTCCAAGGAGGCCTTGGCTAGGCAGCCTTCTGCTCGTTCACGCCTCCTCTCTGGCTTGCTTTAATTGTTAATTTGGCTTATGGCTTTTTCATTGTCGCCACCTTCTTGCTGCTGCTGCTGCTGCTGCTGTTGCTGCTGATGCTGATGCTGCCTCCCCTGACCGCAAATCATATTGTCCTTTGCCGCAGCGTGCTGCAGTCCTTTTGTGGCTGCCAGTAAATGTAATGAAATCAAATTGCTCAAATTATTATTCAATTATTATTGGCACTGGCCCGTCTGGGCCAAAGTCCCCAGAGCTTGGATCTAATAAAGCCATTATGCTGCTGCGGTTCCCAAATTGCCTTCAGGTAATTACAAAACAATCCAATTCGGTATTTTTGCCATCTTCAATCTGTTTGGCTTAAGTAATTATTTACCATGCAATATAACACTTGTAGAAAAGTTTATTATTATGATGGTTTTGGTCTGGAGCCCTGAGAGATAAATGTGTCAAATTTGTAATTTACTTGGTAAGTGTAACAGCTCACATGTATGAATGTAGTATTGCACTTGTATACAACTATTTTATTTAAACTTATTAAATGTATTGTTGTTTATTTGCGTTTCAATTATATAAGTACACGACTTGGATTGCGGATTGCAACAATTTAAGGCTGACAAAACAGGTATACCAGAATTTCTTGTAAACAGTTGCAACATATTGTATCCATCGCATATTTGAAAATGTTTTAATGGAAAACAATTTATTTTTTGTTTGTAACTATTATATTCTGCTTGTATGCGGAGCAGACTAGTTTTGACAATGGTTTCAAAGCACTTGTGTATTGCATGATATTTCTTTTGAACAAGTCTGGCAACTCTATCGCACAGTAGTCAAGGAAATCGTGGCATGGCTAACGGATGGACCCTACAGATTATCTCGTACGCCCAGGCAAATGACTTGTGGCTTATTGGGTGGTTTCCGGTGGGTTCTTGCTGGAGCTCAGTTAAAAAAAAAAACCAAAAACAAAAACAAAATGAAACAGAACGTTAATGAAAATGTGGCAAAGTGAATCCCCACTAGTCAACTTGCCAGCCAGCGAGCTGGATGCTGGGTAATAACTCAAGAACTAAATCAATTGACGCGCTGGGCTCTGCTGGCCGCTGGCATTTCGTGGTATCGTCGTTAGCCACGCCCACATTTAACTCAAAAGTTGGCCTGGAAACGGCTGTTGCGTGCTCTGTTGCTGCAAGTTGTTGCTATTGCAGCGGCAGCATCAAAACAAAAAGTCAAATTGAATTACTTTTGCAACATGGCAGCCACGTCAACGGTGGCAGCAACAGCTACTCATTGTTGTTGCCATTATATTTATAGTGTTTCCCTACAACAGCGGCAACAACACCTTCCTGCTGGCTGGCTGCCCTTCAACTACAGCTGCTCCTCTGGCCGGTCTGATCGGGCCAAGTGAAAAGCTATTGAAGCGCAAGTGATGAGCAATAGGTGCGCGGCAGCTGGCTGCTGGACTGTTTGTCAAGCGTTGTTTTTTTGTGTTTTCCTCAGGAGCTGCCTCTATCTCAGCTTGCCTCAGTTTAGTTCGGCTCAGCTCCATTGGCAATGTGGGGGCTGTGCGGTGCATCCACTCGCCGCAGTTTCATAGGCAAAAGTGTGCAAACTTCCGCTTGAAATGAAGGCAGCTGCCACAGGGAACCAACCTTTGCCAATGTCTGCCTCACCAGCAACAGCAGCAGTAGCAGCAGCAAAAGCAGCCTCAGCCTTTGGCAGAATTTAAACGCCGCCACACAATGCAACATGGACGCGAATAAAAATTTCGTTGCATAGGTTCAGGCGCAGGATGAGCTCATCTCCTGGCTGCATTCTTCCTTTTCTTCGTTACTGTCCCTTTTCAGGCTTTTGTCAGCACTAGCACAATGAAGCATAATTGAAGCAAAGCTCAGCTCAGCTCGACTAGCAGCTGCCAGTTGGCCACCTTCAGATGCGGACAACTTGTTGGCGTTGTTTCCCCCTCAATCAGTGATCCGCCCGCCCCATGCGCCCACACCCCTCTCCCGGCTTGCCTTTTGTATGGCACTGACAATAAGCATTATCTGAGTTGTTGTAATTGCCATAGAAGCTTTGCCTAAGGGCTTTTGGGAGCTGAGCGCCTGATTCAACGCATACTTTGTGGCCACTGGAAACGGAAATTTAGTTGGTATTGCAAACAATTAATCAAGTCACATTTGCTTTTTTATATGGCAAATATATAAATATACTTTTTTTCTCAATTACATAATTTATGAAAGCTACTCTTTTAGCACTCATAAATTGCTTTAATTAAATTACATTGGTATTATTATTAATTATGCATCCTCTCGCAAAAACAAAAAAATCATATTTTAACTAACATTTATCCAATTTACATTTGTTTATTACGGGTGGAAAAAAATCTTTTAAAAACAGTGTAATAATATCTGATAGAATATAACAGAAAAAAACGTTTTTAAATCGACAGCGGATGTGAGAGTTAAAAAGCACAGTCTGAAAAAAAATGTATGGGGGAAAAAAAATTAATTATGCAGAAGAACTGGATTTCCCAAAATTGTAAAAAGTCGGTTTTGTAATTTTACATATATCTTTGAAAGTTATCTTCGCAATTTACGACTTTTGGATTGATTTTACGAAGTCGGTAAAGCATAAAAGCAATCTCTCCATTGCATTTTTACGAAGATCTTTGAAAAGGAGCTAAAAAGAGCCAAATGGATAGTAATTGAAAATGTTTCAAACAAAAGTTTTTCTTAAATTTACACTACACTTGTGGCTGAATTTATCCAAAATTTATCCCCGTCTTGCACTTGTGCACTTTCATAAATAAAGTATAAATTATCTTTATTGTAACTCTTGTAAGTCAGCCAGCCGCCCGATCAATAAGACAGTCATTCAGTCAGTCAGCTATTCAGACCTTCAGACAATGAGTTTGTCAATCTGTCAGCTATTCACCCATTTAATCGCTCAGTCAGATAGCCAGCCATTGTGTCAGTCACCCAATCACTGAGTCAGTCTTCAGTTTAAACAGGAAAGGTATGTCACTGGAAAAATACTGATCATGAGTATAGATTTCTTATTAACTTATTTATAGGTGCTTAGATAATGCCAAAATAACTACTCCTGACTTATGGTGGACACACTCGTCGTATCTTTGCCTGCATCCATTTAAAATTGGCTGGGTGTTGCAATCTAATCTCAACTCAGCTGGTATTTTCGCATAACTTTTCCTTACATACCAAAACAAAGTCAGAAGGGGGAGTGCCTAAAAAATTGGGTCAGTACACGGGCGAAGCGTCAACTGGGTCAACAACAGCGCAACAGACCCTAAATAAATAAAATATACTGTTGCCAGCAGCAGCAGTAGCAACAACAACTGAACTCAACTCGAGACAAGTGCAACACGCGCTAAGCGGCTGCATTAAAAGGCCACTCAACAACGGGATGGCAAACAAGGCGCCTGGGTGGTTGGGTTGCTTTGCTATTGGCTAAGCGGGTCGAGCGGGCCGAGCGGGCCAAGCGGGTTGAGAGGTAGCTGCCAACCAAAAACAAAAGCTGCCACATGCCATTGCATCAAGAGGCCAAAACAACGGCATACGAACTGTGCACACACACACACACACACGCAAATCGAAATGCATAAAGTTTGACGTTCAAAGAGAGGGCGGGGAGCCAGGTCAGTAGTCCGGGGCGTGGTTAAACTTGCAACAAATGATGAAATGCTAAAAAGCATGAAAGCACAATAAGCATTACAACAACAAATAAACTCCAAAAGGCTGCTGCAGCTGGGCGTGGCGTTGGAGGGAGACGGGCGCATTCAAGTAGGCGCTTGATTACAGCAAAATGCACTTTAAAAGTGGCAAAACAAGGGGAACTCGGCTGGCGAACGCCACAACAGCAAATACAATCGAACAAGCAGCAACAACAAGCACCTACACACAAGCATACACACACTCACACACAGGCTGCCCCGAAAAGTTTACAAATTACATTTAAGTGACGCGAAAGTTAAGTAGAACTCATTGTGAAAATCGCAGCCATGGATGACAGTTTGGCAGTTCCCATTCGTGACTAATGCTAAGCCAGGAGAAAGCTGGGAAAATTCAGCAGCAGGTGAATAAGTTAAAGGTGGAGGGCACCCATTCAAAGCGCTGCTGAATACACTTGCTTTATTATTACTTTACAAGCCACCTGAGAAGCACCGAGAGAGGCTCTAGAGGAAAAAACTTGAGATTTGCTTTAAAAATATCATTCAACCGGGTAATCCTGGTCGTCTGGTTTCATGAGTCTTCCGAGAGAAAGCTTCTTGGGAAGCATCGAGAGAGGTGTAAATTGCGAGAGAGGTGTAAAAAGTTACTTAGGCGTCCAATTCCATTAGCCTCTTGCCTCTTAAGACAATGTAGCTTGAGAAGCACCTAGAGAGAAAATATAGAGTTCAATGTGTTATTTTGTCAATGTGCGCATTGCATTCATATGCTTAAAAAGAACCCTTAAGACATATAAGACAGATTAAAAATAAAGTCACTGATGAAGAGCATCCTGGCTGATGGGTCTGATGAGCCTTTCGTTGGGCTCAACTGCTACGATTTTGAGCGCAGGTCAACCGGCGCCGGAAACACAATGGTCTTGGCGTGACCATGTTGCACCACCACCTCATAATGATGATTGGCAATGAGCAGCGCATATGGCTGCAGGGCCTGATGCTTTTCGACTATGGGAATGAGACTGACGCCCTCGCAGTTGATATAGACGGTCGGCACGTTCAGAAGCAGAGCTACCTCGTAGGCAGCCGCCATTTTGGGGCACCAGATGGCAGCGCTGACAAATGGCAGCTGCTCCTTGGCAGTCAGTTCGGCCAGCTCCTGGCTGTGACGAAACGTATGCAGGGTAACCACGGTGCTGGGATGGTTAACGCTGAAGTAGCTTTGATTAAAGTCGCACACGAGTATGGGTGAGCCCTCGACCATACTGTATTCGAATCCAATGTCGTCCGGCTTCATCATGGACACCAGCTCGGCACCCAGGCACTTTGCTCGTTGCAGCGCCCTGGCATAGAGAGCGTGGCTCTTCACCTGACGATGCATCACAGTCATCCTCTCGCGCACCTTCTCTATCAACTGCTCCCGCATTGTCTCGTGCACAAAGACGGCGCCAATTAGTCCCTTACCGATTGGCTCATACAGTGTACGCAAAAGTGGTCCAATTGCGGTATCAATGTCCCCATCCTGGCACAAAATGATCATGCTGGGATCTATCCAGCGCTTGTCGCTCTCATCGCCAGGATACGGTGGCTGACGCCAGGTATATGGTACTCTTGCCATAGCTAACTGTATGTGTAATGAAAATAAAGTATCCTCGACTGTCAACTGAGATTTTGCTGTGCTTTGTGTTAGGGACAACAACAGAAAATTGTTTTATATTTCGAATATACATGAAGTTAAAAGCAATTTATATACAGTTAGGTCAGATTAGGTCTACCCATAAAATACACTTCAATTTCGAAGTTACAGATCTTTGTGAAAATCCATTTCACACTTTTCGCAAAATCCGCCCCTCGGGGTGCAAACCAAAGGAAATACCATCTAAGAATAGATGTGCATACTATCATTAAATTTGCCTACATTACACATAAGACAGATCCTCTAGTCGATTTGGAGCTCATCGAGTATACAATGTCTTTTATATAAATATACAATATGTACTTAATATAAACACAAAACCTAAATGAAGACAAATCTACAAGTTACAACTTCTACAAAATTGTATAACTTCTTTATCCTTATGAATTGTTAAATAAGCAAGGGTGTTTAAGTAGTAAATAGATCTTATCTATGTATACTATACGAGAAGCTACATGTCTAATTTGGTTACGAGCTAGATCCTAAAACCGAAGAGGTATACTAATTAACAGGATACCGATATCATTGACTATCGTATGCCTGGAATCGGGCCAAGTTATCGATAATTTGAAAAAATCTCATACTGCGCAGACACTAGGATATTGCAAGTCTTTAGCTCTGATGGGTTCAAAGATCGGCGTGTTCCAGATCAACTACGTGTTGCTGCTGACCGAGAATATATATATATATATATATATATATATATATATATATATATATGTATAGTATATATTTTATAGGGACGGAGATGCTTCCTTCTGTCTGATAAATTCACTATTCTTATACTCAACTCTCTTATCTAATACTCTCTTTACTCATTTCGAATGGGAGCAGGGCATAAAATGATGTAAAATAAATATGTATAAAATATATATATAATATCGCTTTATTCAATCAACCCGACGAAAACCACATGTACTCTATCGATCCTGAATCAAATGCATTGCGGGTTAAGTCGAGGACTTTTCTAAGCGTTAATATCAATTGCATTGGACATTTATATGATGGGGCACTCCTCTGGCTTGCCGGCTGGCTAGCTGGCTGGCTGGCTGGCAGTCTGCTTGGGTTTATCCATCACTGCCACTCGACGATGGCGATGATGGCGACACTTGTGTTTTAGCCTCATTTGCCACATGGTTACGCTTGCGTTGCGTTGCGGCTTAGCTGCCGGCTGAACTGCCGCTTGCAGCTTGCAAAATGCTGCTTGCGGTAATTCTCTATACATGTATGCGCCTGACTCTTGTGGTTGACTCCTTCATTCCCTCGCTCTTCCTATTTCTCTGCCGCTTCAGCTCCTGGCTCCCCAGGCTGACTGCTATTCCCATTTTGCAGTTGGTTATCCCAGTGTCGCGTTGTTGGTTGTTGGCTTCCTGCACTAATGGTGCATTCTCACTTGCTCTCCAGCAGCAAGAACAACAAAAACAACTACTTTTATCGGTTTATGCAATTCCAGTTGACTTGAGCTCATGGCTGCTGCAAGTCGGTCTGCCCGTCATTCATATGCCACATGCGTCTCACTCTGGCTCCTCCAGCAGCTGGGCAAATGTTAGCGCCAATCGCCAGTTGTCCCCCATTTTGTTGTTGTTTTCCATTGTCTTTTTGCTCTAATCATGTGACATGCATTGAAATTACAGTAAAACATATTTCTTAACATTCAATTGATTTAATTATGGAGAAACCAGGTTTGCATTGCCAGCAAGAGTTGCAGTACAATTGATTTCCCTGTATCTAGTGCATGTGTCCCACAATTCCTGATTTCAGCCCAAGTAAGTGGGAAGCTCATTCAACGCAAAAGTGTAAATTAAGCTTATTTTAGAAACTCTTTGAAAGCCAGGTTTAAAATCTCGACCAAGACGAACACCTATTTGTTCACGGTCCATTTTTTATTTTTTGATCAACCACTTCAAAGTTTTCTTTTCCTTCCTGGAAGTTCTTTGATTAAAGTTCTTTTATATTAACACAAAATCCAGGCTGCCGGGACCCAATTCCAAGTATTCAGCTCCAATGTGGGAATCGTTTATTGCACTGCCAAAGGATTTGCTGTCTGTCGTGTCAATGGGTCTGTTCCAAGTCCGCTGAGCTTATCTCTCACATTTCCACAGCACACCGACTTATACGCAAATCCAGAGCCCTTTGCACTCGACAATTTATTTTAATGAACAATTTATTTTAATTTTGTTTTTTCCGTGTTCTTGTTGGGCTTTGCTTCTGCCTGCGCCAAGGTTGAGTCTCTGCTAGCTGCCGACTTTCCGGCCAATTGGATGCGACATGAAGCTTTAGTTTATTCCTTATCCTGTTTGTAGTTACTGCCTGTTGCCTGATGTCTGATGCCTGGTCGCTTGTTTGTCGGAAGCGGATGTTTGATAAATTCTGTGTGTCATTTTTCATTTTCATTTTGCACCATTGCTATGATAACTGTTGATAACTGGCAACCACAAAGTCCAACCCAAAACCAAACCCAATCCCAGGCCCAACCGGGCCCGAGTCCTCGCCTCAGCCCGACCACGATCCGAGACTGTGAATCTGACTCCGCTTCTTTGCCCTTCACCAGCTGAGCCCTGGCAGCTGCTTTGGGTAGAGTACGCATTGTCCTTGTGCGCAATATTTTAATTTTGTTATGTCCTGGCAGCAGCAATCCCAATTTGCCAGCCACAAAGGATGCCCCAAGCGGAATGCGTTCTTAAGCGCAGTCCACTCCTGGCTATCATCATCAGCATCATCATCATTATGATCAACTGCTGCTGTTGCGCTTGGTTCGACATAATCAAGTTGTTAATTTATGGACCGGATAAGCTGCTGCAGCTGTAAGCCGCTGCTGCTGCTGCCGATGTTGCTGCCACAAAGTGTTGCATGGCAATTGCTGGCTCAGCTGGCCAAAATATGTCGCCTTGGCCAGCGGCAAAAGTCAATTTGCCAAATTTGCCAAGGTTTTGCCAATAGCTTTGGCTTTTGGCTCGTAAATCTTGGCAAATCTTTGGCACTGCCAGCACTGCGACCATTGGCCAGCTAGAATTTCGCAATTGATGACCAGCCAAGTGCATGGCTAGAGTCTCACCCGCCTCACCCACCTCACCAAGCAGCCTCCCCCGTCCCCTCGCCAGTATTAAATATTCATTTGAACAAATTTGTAAAACTAGAAAAATTGGCATTCTGCTTTCGATTTGCGAGTCCCGAAATCGCTGAGCCGTGAGCGCACGGGCTACCACAGCAATTGGTACTTGCTGACAGCTCGGAGTAATCGCTGCAATCGCTGGCCGCCACCATCTGGTGCCAACTGGTGGTGGTGCACATGACTTTGCCCCGGCTCGACTTGTTTGCTTGCCTTTGCCGGGCTATCGAAGTTTGTTCAGGCATCGACGCCTTAATGTATGCATGAAGTCCCAGGCAAAACGTGTTTATCAGTCGGCCAGCATAAGACGGCAACTTCAACATAACACAACATCTCCCCCAAATCGAATTATGGCTCTGAGAGGCCAAATAAACCCTGGAACACCCACAACAGCTATCAGCTTGTGCTGTGGGAGAGGCATTATCAGTCAACAAATATATCTGACCTTCAAAATAAGGTGTGTGTGTATATACGAAAAGAAATTAACCGGCTTTGCCCGGGTGCAATGAATAATGTTGGAAATGGAAGCAGTACGGAAATTGTTTGTGCAATTCCCGCCAACTACAGACATTAAAAAAAAGGAGAGTTGCTCATGTTTGGTATACATTTGTTGTCATTGGTTTCATTTCCATTCATTTCATTCATAAACGAGTATGAGTATTACAAATTTCTGCTAGATTTGAAGCGGTGACCTCCCTCATGTTAGTCCGACGACAACTAAACCACTCAGGCTTATGTCGTGACATTTGAAGCCCACTTATACTACTTATATTTACAAACGTTAGCCAGAGTTAGTCTAAGTTAGAAGTTGAATTTTCCATAACCCCGTCTTAGTGCTCACTTCTGACTCAAAAGCCAGATTCCACAAATTTAAGGATCACAAAATTCTTCTGATAAACAGAAAATAATACATTCATTTCGCTGTTAGTATTAAGTCCAAGAGACACATACCGGGCCCATACCGGACCCAGTCTCTTTGGACTGATACTTTGGACTTATCACCGTTTGGGCTTATTCAGTTTTAAGCCATCAAGTAGTGAATTTGCACCTTTATTGGCCGAAATGGAAACGAATTCTCGCGGGAGGCAGTTGGTGGGTTTGGGAAAACAAAAGCGTTTCATAAAACACTTAAATGGTTTTTGAAACGTTTTGCATATTTGGGCAATTCATCGTCAGGTTCGGAGCATGAATTTAAGGCAAACAGCTGCGTTCAAATTAAAAAACAAGAAATGGAAAAAGAGGGAAAAACTTCATTAAACAATGTAACAATAACAGTTATTTTCACTCTCATCACACACACACACACACACACACCGGCATCTATACACACATCTAAGCCCGAAGATTTATATTCGCTTTACACCTGTGGCGCTTCGTTTCTCATTCGCTCATCAAAATTGCTGCGTTGGCAACTCTGCACCTGTCTTTCCACTCCCATGTTGCCACACCCACTCCAGTTGCCAAACCGCCCAACCCCCATCAACCCCATAGTATGCATGCAAACAAGCTGAAAATTCATTAAACTCGAGCAATAAATTCTTTTAATTGTTTTCTTTGCCTTTTCCCCTTCAAACAATATTCGCCTAGTCGAAGGTTTGACGTGCACGGATGCCAACTTGGGCAGGACTAAGTGAAACGTATTTTTTTTCCGGTTTGACACAATGTAAATATTTAAATGTGCTGTTCCATTTTTATTCAGTGCTCTCTAGAAAATTATAAAGAGCCAAGATAAATTTAGTTTGAACTAAGCTGAACCACTTAACAGTTATGTATACTCTTCATTTCATTTTAGAAAGTTTATTTTATGCCCTTAACACACTAAAAATGGTTCAAAAAGGGTATTCAGTTATTGTGGAAACAGGCGGAACAAAATATCTCCGACCCCATAAAGTGCACATATTCGTCATCAGGATGACGAGCTAAGTTGAAATAGCTATATCCTCTTACCACCTGCCTGAACGCGTCCCTCTCTATATACCATACGCAATATGTGCACATCATTTGTCTTTTCAATACCAACAAACATTCTGATAATATCGATAAGAATGGATTTAATCGATTTAACTCGAAAGCTACAGTAGTTTGGTACAGCAAAATTTGTATATACAGATATAAAATCGTTCGTTTCTTAGATACCTCCCCCGTTGCCTTCTAAAATGGAATAAGTCTCATATTTGAAAGTAGAGTCTGGCGACATATGCACACCTTTTAGTGCTACATTTGACACCTGAAAATTTGATATAAGTAGATCGGACAGCAAACACCGACGCTATTTGAGAATACATTTGGCTTAGTGTATCTCCAAGTCAGGTACTCCTCTCAAGAGCACTCTCACATATTTTCCTTTAACCAGTTTAAGCTTTATGTGATATTGACCAACAAACTTTGAAATATTGTACTAGAGTATTGCAATCCTGTTGTCATTATATAACAATAACATATAAAAACTATTAGTAGCGTTTACTAAAACTGATTTTAGTTCTCTTTTAAGTGTACTAAATTTGAATCACAGTTCAAGAGTATATGATCTTTGTATGTAATTCGTATTCTAGTCAATATGGGTATGGGTAAGATAAGGGCAAATCTTGTCTAGCCTTTCTATTTGGGTACAGGGCATACTTAGTAAGCGGATTAAGTGTTTTGTGTACACCGTGAGGCAATGCCTTAATGTTTTACGTGATTGTGCCTTGGCAGGACTTTGACGTGGTCCTTCCATGTTCAGTTACCATTCCCATTTACATTTGTCATACCTCGTGCCGTTGCCATTAATTGTTCCTCAGTATTTTTTTTTTTTTTTGTTTGGAAACGCCAGTTGCTGCCTAAACTGTACTTAATTAGTGTAAGCAGCTCAGGTGGAGCTGCATACTTTGTCAGTTGCATCATTAATAGCAAAATGTTCGGAGTGAGGGTAGGCTGGATGTCGGGCACCCCATAGCTAATGAACTCACAACCTGACTGTCAAAAAAATTAACTAATAGTTTTTTTCTTTCCTCCCTCTCCCCCACTCTCTTTTCTCTTATTGCAGGTGTCTACGCCATCGATTTGTTTCATGTTGTAATTCAAATACTTTTGGTAAGTAGTCCAACAAATATGAAAATAAGTTTGGCAGCCGGCTAAGTGAGTATCCCAAGGATACGACTAAAGCAAAAGTTGAAAAGTCGCACCCACTCCTACAAACAAAAACGAAGAAGCAGTTAGGCCAAGAACACAAATGGCAAGTGCATGCAAAAAAGAAATCGAAATGAAGAAAAAATAAAGAGGATTTCTTGATCATTTGAATGCGGATACGGAATTTGGATTTGGATTTCAATTCAAATTTGCATTTTCTATTTGCAATTTGTGTGCAGCAAAATTTTGCCAAGTTTTAAGTGGAAAGCATAGAAAAGATGAGCTTAGTGGGGACGGCGGCAGGGATATGGAGTTGGGCATTTCGACTTAGACTTTGTATTGTAGTAGCACGCAGTTCGCTGGGGGCGGGAAAGAGACAGTCCGGCAACTTTTTGCCTAAATATCGGGGTCACACCGGTCACGAGGGTCGAGCAGACCGAATAGAAACTAGATTGCAGTGTGGGGTAAATATAGAATGCATCTAATTACATAAAAACCGAAGGACATTCAGAGAGCTATAATGCTTCCTGGCAAATAAATGGGCAACGCGAGGCGCAATTCAGGCAACTTCCAGCTCTCAATGATAGGATATTGTGATCATCCGAAGTTCTGTTCGAAGTTCGAAGATCCATCTAGTACACCATGACAGACAATTCTACATTTATGTCAAGCCAAAGTCAGAGTTAAAATGTAGAAGCTTATCAGATGTAATCTGATCTGCGCGTAAAGATAAAATATAATATGCCGTCGATTTTCTGATTGATATGAGATATTTGTCAAAGTGTCATTCCTAGAAGTGAAATTGTATTGGTTAAGTGTCGAATATTTGGGCAGGTATTCTAATAGATCTAATTACATGGTCTCTGTCGTTGAAACGATTCCGTACTCCAAATGTTATTTACACTGATTTTCGATTGCGGACACAAGCGCCCAACACACTTACCCACTATAAAAGTCTAGTAAATATGCAAATGTACAACGGTTGCAAAGATGACAACTCTGTTTCTATTTCCAAATCCAATATTTAGCAGGTGGCATAGTTTCAAGATCACATTTACCAGACACATACAGCTACCATGACAGCAAGGAAATTGAAACGTAAAATTCAACTTAAATATTTGTGTTTCATTTTGCTGGCAAATGTGACTCTCAGTTGCCAGCTGACGACCAAACGAAAATTAAAAGTGCTCCAAGCTCTAGCTTCAGTTCAGGGGCATTAACTGGATGTCTTAATCATAAGCGCAGGGCAGCATCAGTTAACAGTAACTGCTGTCTGTCCACATGCATATGCCATAAAGTCATGCCATAAGCTGCCGCCCGCCGCCCGCTGCCCGTTGCCCGCCCTCACATGAATATGTCTCGCTCCATCTTGGCAGCTTTACCATTACCACTGAGCCATATAAAGCTTGAGCATATGTTGGCCCTGAGTGGAAGCGACAGATGCACCTGCCGCTGCTTAAGCCAACAATACATATACATTTACAAGTGCACATATATATATATATATATACAACAGACATACTTTAGTTGTTCTGAGCAGAGTCCATGCTACAGCTGGGTGCCTGGCTCATTGACCATGCTGCACTTCCCGACGTCCTTGCATCAACGTTTGACATTTTTCAGCTGCTCAATAAGAGCCGGACACTGGGCCAGAGCCAGAAAGTGGCAGCAGCTTTGCGCTACAGGCAGCAGGTTCTTGAATTCCTGAAACCAGAAGACGAGCCATCTCCACCTGCCATGGTCCAGTTGTTTTCTGTGTCAGCCGTGCACTGTGCACTTCCTTCGTTTCGCCGGCTTTCCGGCGAATGGCTGTCGCCATTCATTTCAGGAAATGCATTTCGTCAGCGTTGAATGAAAACGAAATTGCCAATTTCACTATGGGTTGGGGGGCGCCTCAGGGCAGCAGGTGCGACAGGTGCGCCTTGTACAGCTCCTGTGATTTTGTAAGCATTCAAAGTGCCCTTGGCATGCGACTGATGTGGCATGCACTAGTGTCAGCCAAATGGCCAGCAACTGGGACAGCAGCACCCAACTATCCTCTTTTTGTGCACTAGCTGTGCCAGTGGCCAGGCTATAAAAACTCTGGCTTAAACACAGCTCGCTAAATACCAGAGCTTATCCGGACCCATAGAGTCGCAGAAGTAGCTATCAATGTTACAAACGTTAGTTTACCACTATCAGATTTTCATTGCTTTCCATCACAGACAGAATAATACTAGCGGGTATTACCCGGCATCCTCGGCGCCATTTACTGCAATCAACACTTTCTTTCCGAAATCATTAAAACATTCAAATAGCAGCTCTATATTAAACTAGAGCTAGAATTAAAATGAATTTGAAGCCAATAGGCCGAATATAGAACATGCATTCCACTGCTTAAACTCTTCTTTCCACCGATAAGGACTTGGATTTTCATTACAGACGAGTTAAAAACCGATCGGAAGGTAAACTAATCCATTTTCGAACAATTTTCCATACTTGCGGGTAGAGCTCTTCAAATCTGCAATCAATGGCTATGCGTTGATCATCAGCCAGTCAGTCTGTCAGTTAGTCTGTCAGTTAGTCATTACAAACGGCTTTATATATATTTTATATGTACATGGCAGCTAACTATCAACTTTCGAAATTGTGGTCTGGCTATGATTTTAGATGGCATTGCTTTGACTAGGTTAACTGCCTCAATACTCGTAGTCGTTAAGTGTCTAAGGCAGTGCAAAAGCCGCTAATACACACACACAGATACCCACACATAAGCACACACACACATATCCACCCAAGACGAAAGGTAACTGCTGCATAGCCTTAGCCCAATTGTACGAACTTTCACAGCGAGCAACAACTAAGTATGAGAATCAAACAGCTCAGAAAATGGAAACCAAACAAAAATGCCAGCGAAATTCCAACAGTTTTTCTCATGTAGCATGCTTCGGTACGGTGGGATGAAGTGGGATGGGGTCCCTCCACATTTACCACTGTCAGCCATGTGAATACTCCAAACATTTGTCTACGGCATGCCAATCGCCCAAACAAAACCGTGCAAAATTATGTCAACGGCGTCGAAGTCCTGGTCGTTTCGTTGTCGCTATTATCGCCAGATATTTTTCGACTTGCCAAGCAATCAAATTTAGGAATATGGATAGTAAGGGGGAGAAAAGAGGCGAGAGAGAGAGAGAGAGAGAAAGCGAGGGAGATAAAGTTGATGCGTTCGTTGCCTATCAAAACCAAAATTGAATACAAAAATCTCATCAAAAATCGATTAGAGAACAACACTGGAAATGGGGTAAAGAGGGTAAAGAGATGGAACAGCTAAGAGCGTGGACGGAGGAAGTAAGAGTGTAAGGTGTTTGAGTAATACCAGCTTTTAGCACTGAAGCGAGTAGTAAGTAGTTTATATGACAGAACGCCGCAACGCCTCAATAATGTTAATAAATAAGTTCTGTCAACAACAAACAGTTAGCCACCTGGCTAGCAACGCTACCTGTCATTATCGTCAGCGTCATCATTATCGTCATCATCAGTGGGCAGCAGGTGAATGAAATATACTATGCCATTGAATGCAATTTTGGTAATTAAAATCAAACTAGTCCAAACTTTTGTTCATTGCCAAAATCGTGGTCCCCATGCATTCCCATCCTGCACAATGTACACTATGCTACTGTGGCCCATTGTTGGTCTCATTATCAATGACAGAATCATATTTGTGGCTTGGCTTTGCCAAACTTTGTCCCATCCCCTCAGCTGATAATAATGATGATGATGTTGCTACCGCATTTTGAATATTAACAAAAACTACTTAGTTTCCCAGTTGTTGTGCTTTACTTGCCTGGAAACACCTTTATATGGTATATCGCTTGTGGCTTCAAAATTAAGGCAACAACACATGTTTGTCAAGTTGCAAAACTTTGTCTTCAGCTTACTATCTATCTATCTATATATATATAAATATGTATAGAATTGAGTTTGTCACAGACCAAAACGTTAAAGCTTCCTTTTGTGTCGTAAGTGAGCACTAAGACGTGATTTTAAAAATTCAGGCAAGCCGGCGGTCAAAGTTTGCATGAAAAACATAAAAAGCAACGCAACCATATAATTGTGGTTGAGCATCGGACTAACTAGCGCGTGCTTGCTGGTTTAACCTCAACAGTAATTGTAAATTTATATATTTGTTTATTTAATTGATTATTATTCGCGAACAAAAAAGCAATATTAATAAGCAAACTAATTGGAGTTAACGATAAAGATTTCATTTTGATTTGATTGATTTGTTGTCATCATTAAGGGTTCGAGCCCGTCTGACAGAAGACAAAATCTTTCTTTTATTTTCGATTGAATAATATGTGCTCTTATTTTAGTAAATACTTTCTATATATTTCGAATTTACTTAATATATTATATATAGTTAGTGAATCCAGTATGGTCGAAAGAGATAAACGTTGAAGCAATACATTTGGATCACATTTGGTATTTACATGGGCTTAGGCATCTACACACATCTGGATGATGTATAAAGCTTACATGCACAGCAATTGTAAACTTTGTTTTATTCCTTTCTTAAATTTAGAGTTAAGTCAAGGAGAATTTAATACCCACAAGACAAAGAACGAAAAGGCGGAAATCGAATTCCACAATGATCGAAAGTGATTTGATTCGTTTTTTTTTTTTCTTTTTCTGTTTGCTCTCTTTGTTGTCAGGCATATTGTTTGGGAATGTGAGACATCTCCACTCAGATAAAGCCATTTTGAACTTTTCGTATTCGGGGATGAAGGAACATTTCGACTTAATAAGAGCATGACATTTCTTAATTAACACGTTAGAATGTAAGAGTCAAGGCCACGTAACCAGAATCTTGCTTTAATTACATAAATATTTTAACTGTTCGTGCCCGTCGTTGAGATTATAGTACCTTCAGGTTAGATGTCAACTTTAGCTTGAGCTTTGACGCACTGGCAAGCAATTTAAATGTTCGACCTACTTAGACAGAAGTGCATTTGTACGCCCCAAACATATAATCTTTTGGGCGGCATTGCTGTATAGCACCAAACCACCCGAACCACCCAAACCAGCCGAACCACCCTTACCACTCGTACCTCCCAGACAACCCAACTCCGACAGTTTTGCTGTCTCTCTATGCTCTATGTGGTATTTACCAAAGTACACAAAAGGCGAAAACAAAATGTGTTTTGTCAGTGACATGAAAATCAACTGAAGCGACGCGAACGATTTACGGGCCGAGGACGATTGCCACAAGAGATGGCTAGATAGCTGGATGAGGATTTGGGGGAGCCGAGTTGTAATGCCGGTGGGTGGCTCTAGGGCCAGGCGTTTAAATAAACTGTTTGACACATGGCACACACACGTACACATACAAACATGGAAACGTTGCCACGCCCACTTCCGCATAGCGGGCGAGCGGGTGGGTGATTCGGAAGAGCAGTACTTGGAGACCAGGGGCAGGACAACTCAATTAAGCATGCACAATGCACACGAAATTTCACTTGCTGCCTCATCTTACTCCTCACACTGTCCCCACTCCCTCCTCCATACATATATATATATATATATATATTTATATATATGTATGTCTCCTGTATCTATATATATACATTTATATATGCTATGTATTGCTCGATTGGTGTCTGCCCGTGGGTCGCTTGGGGAATTTCAATGCACGCTGCATTGGAGCGCCAAATAAATGTACGAAAATGGTAAAAATATCGCACTGTGCACTGGCTAGGATGGGTTGAAATAAAAATTGTTTTATATTTGAGTCACATCCATTTATTTCCATTGATTTTATTTGTTGGTACGTGTCTTTGGCCGTTTTTTAAGCTGCCTGTCAGGCAATGCATTGCATTGCCTTAAAGCGAAAGAAAATATTTTTTATTAACGTACTGTGCTGGGGAACCCACTAGGCCCATTTTGAAACCTGTTCACTTTTGATAAACGGACAAAACCAGTCAAAATTGAATTTTCAGTCGTCCGGATCGTACTTCGTCCCTTTGACACGGGATTGACACAACTCTCAAAAAAAGACTGAAAACTCCAACGTATAGCATACTCAAACGCGGCTTCTCTGATAATTTTCCACTCGTGCATTGCTGCCGAGGCGCAGAAAGAAGTGTCACTTAATTGTTGTAATAAATATATATGCTTTCTGTATTAAAGGGCTTGTGCTGAACGAACTTGATGGTGATCAATGCACAGCTTGTACGGGAAGAGCTAGGATACGTACAGTTGTACAGATGTTTTATTTTGGGTTTTCAAAGTTATTCGGATCAAAGTTGTTTGAAAAACCAATAAAAAATGTACAGCCTTGCAAACTTAAGGCCGTGACGCGTAGATGTCTGAACTTCGGACCAACAAGCGGCAACGTGCCGGTTCGAATTCTGTAAAGGAAAGTGAGTGGAATGAAGAAAATGAATTATAAAGTTTCTTCTGTTTTGTTTATTTTCTTAACTACCAACACGAAGTTTATGAATCAAACATCCAAAAACAACATTTTTTTTAACTTTCAAGTAAAAATGAATCATTTTAAATAAATTTAAACGGAGTTATTCTTTCAAGTAAGTAAGCAGTAATAATAACGTCTGACTTTAAGTAACTCACTTTACACAACCTTCTTTTCAATATATTCATTCAGTTGGGCCGAGGACTCCGGGAAAATGTTTTTGTTTTGATTCATTTTTTTTATCTGCTGAGGATAAGAATTTAGTTTTGCCCTTTCTTAAACTATTTAGTAATTCGTATCATTCCCCCTCACACCCTCACACCCTCCCAACTCCTCTCCTAACTATCTCTCTCTCCCTCTGTGGGCTTCGCGATGTTCACACATCGAAATTCCACACAAATCAAATTTTAATTAATTGGCATTTAAACAATTTCCAACGTGTGAAATTCTTGGTTATGAAAATCAAAATTAACAGGATTGTATTTTTTTTAAGTACAAATTGAAAACAATAACAAATACCGTTATTGCGGTGGCACCGCCATCTATCTTATTTTTAGTTGCGTAATAAATGTGAAAAGTATTTTGAATATTTGCACAATATTTTCGCATTTCCATTTTCAGTGACAAATTTCAATTCGCCCCTCAGCGCCGTTTTGTTATTTAATATTGATTTATCGGCGTCACGCACTGTGCATTGTTTACCACAGTATTTGACCTTCCATGGGTCCAACAATCCAGCTCATTTGTGCCACTCGAATATGTCGAAACAATATTTGGCAGTGGAGCGCTGAGTAAAAAGTCAGCAGCGGACGTGCCCCCTGGGCCAGGCCATAGACCCTGACGCATAATCAATCAATGGAAATCGATTTGTTGTTCAGCGCAATCAACGCATCGCGGCGGGAAGGACCGAGATGAGGCGAGGCCAAGTATGGGGGCTGGCTGTGTGACAGTACTGCCACATAAAACGCACATACATTAGGTCACCCACCCCCACACCCACGACCCGCCCTTCAGCTGGTCCAGCTGAAGACTTCGCAACCCTCAGAGTTCGCCCTAACACTTAAGTAACTTGCGCCGTTGTCATCAATGTTCGTTGTCGTCTATTCCCCGTTCATTGAACTGCCTCCTTGTTGCAAGTCTCATCATCCTCATCGTCACAGCGTCGTCTTGTGCTCTCAATTTGGGGGGTTGCTTAGATCCAAGCCCTTAGCCCTTAGCCCGGTATTTTAAAACCCACACACCCCATTACCCCAGCTCCTGCATGTGTCACATTGTCAGCTCTGTTTGTATCCTTCACAACCTATACTTTGATGCTATTAATATCTGTACTATTAATGTACAACTTTTGTGCCTATATGTAAAATATTCCAGAGCAATTTTCATAATAACAACCTGAGCCCAAAAGGAAGAAACAGATTCTATGAGGCCTGTCTGTCCACATAATGATAAGGCTATCCAAATTGGTATAAATGTATACATATTCCCCATATTTATCCGCAGCAATTGAAGAGTTCCTATCTCCTACAATTCTAAGGCGAGCTCTTAAGTCCAAGCTTAGAAGAAGGACATTTGATCATCTACTTTAAAAATGACTTAAAAGGTGTTTTAGCTTATCCCACGCTCTCTACGCCAGCTAAGAAAGTCAATCATGGCTATGGAAATATTCACCCAAAAGCGTGCTAAAAGGATGAAATACATATGTTTCACATTAGCCAGGTATAAGCCCTTCTTGCAGACCCTAGCCTCAAAGAAACTATTTCCCTGCGGAAAGAACTGATGCAACCAGGTTGTGGAGGGCATCCGTTCATTATCATTCGATCAGCTTGGCACTTATTTTTAAAGCTCAGCGTAGCAAATTAATCGATACGTGACAGATTAAAATCAAAGACAAGCATTTGGCCGGCGCAAAGGCCGTGAACAAATACAAGTTTTCCCCCGTCCCCTCGTGACCAAGTCCAATTTCGTAAACACGGATGCGAGCTAAGCAAAATAAAAGCAAACCAAAGCAAACTATAATTTCCCAGCGTGGGCCATGACTCATCGACAGACACGGATATCGAGGGGGTTGGCCAACTGTACCAGCCGGAAGGCAACTTGTCTATTAAGGTGACCAGCTACTTGACTCAGCTCCCACTATAATTAAGCTTAGCTCTTGTTGCTATTGTTGTCATTGTTGTTGTTGTTGTTGTTGTTGCTGTCGCTGTTGTTGCTGTTGTTAAGCCAGCGCTAAACGTTTTGTGGTCTGCCGCATATCACTGAACACTTCCAGCTCCCACCTCCTCTCACACACCCCAAAACACACAGCAGCGAGAGAAAGAGAGAAACAGAGAGAGAGAGAGGGAGGGAGAGAGAGAGAGCGAGAAAGAAAGAGAGAGAGAGAGAGAGAGAGAGAGAGAGACTGAGGGAGAGCGGCATATCGCACGAGACAGCAGCAACTGTTGCTGCTGGCTGGCACATACTAGTTCACTTTGGTGCATGTGTGTGTGTGTGCGTGGGCCACCTTAATGACAATAATCCCAGTTCATAAAGTATGCAACGGCTCGTTTAAGCAGTTAGCAGCATGTTGTACAACAATTTGCCTGCCATTGTCTGTCATTTAGGGAGCCGCATGCATTTGGTGAATTAGTTGCCAGTTTGAAGCTTAACTATTCATATGCAATTTAGATACAATTAAGCGCAATGTCGTCCACCACTCCAACGGGTTAGAGCCCGGGACTCCAATTTATTTGAACTATAAGCCGAACTTAAAGCCAAAATTCAGTGACAATGAATAAATAATTTTAGCCACATTGCATTTATCTAAATTTATTTATTGCATTTTTCTAAACAAAACCTTGATTTCAGGATGTTGAAAACCGATTCACTAGAGTAACAAAGCCGACAAAAAAAAAAAAACATAGAAAATGACTTTAAAATAATGATTAAATATTCTTAAGTCCTGTATAAGACTCCTTAATTTTGTAAGCAATAGTCGAAAAAAAAAGCAGAGACTACAGAGGGTTTTCTTCCTGTTCGTGTAGATTCCAAATTATCCAAAAAGTACAAACGAGCTATCAAATAAAAGTTCACAAAGATCTTTGAAAAAGTGTTTGTAGTCGATCAGATTGTAAGCTATATAGATTCACATATTCGTTTTCCACAATTGCAGATGAAGTCTGCTCAAACCACACATATTACCGTTAATTTGTCTGCTAAGGAATATGAAGAGAAAACTTATTCTTTCGCTTGGATTGAGCCTTGCTTTTCACGTTGATGATGGATGCATGAATAAGAAAAAAAGTACGTCTTGCCACTTCAGCAAGACTCTTACAAGGCTTCGTAGGATTTTCTGTCTCACAGTTCATTCGGTTAATTGGCTGACCAATTGCGCCGTGGAAATTCTTGCTCTATTTCGCATCTCGAGCTGATGAGTGCAGCAGCCTGAGTTGGCGCCGTGGCGTTAATCTTGGAATCCTTTTTTTGGCCATCCGCTGCTCTTTCTACTCGACATGAAATCTGGCTTGTTGACGCACTGAAAACGTTGCTACCCGGCGCGTGGGCAAGCCAGTTAGTTTTTGTGTGCTCTGGCCTTTTACTTATGCACCGCGTGTATGAATGGCCATATATCTTGCCTTTGCCTTTTCGAGCAGCAGCCCTTAGCCCTGCATCCCTCTGGCTGCTTACACACAAATAAAAGTGCGTGCACTGGCAACGGGCATGGGTTTGGAGTTTGGAATTTGGTATTTGGCGCTTGTGGACCACGAATTGTTTTGTTGTTGCGTATACGCCCTGTTGGCGACGTTGACATTTCGAGTGTCATTTTGTTGCTTCGCTTATAGCCTTGCCCGGCCTGCACTGGCCTGGCCTGGTCTGGTGTGGTGTGGTCTTTGTTTCCTTCCTTTCGTTTGTTTCCATTTCGTGCAGCTTCATTGTCGCTTTGCATTGCTTTGGCACGCACGCAGCCAGCGCCAGCGCCGAGACTGACGTCGACGTCGACGCCTACGCCTTGCCACATTTTGTGGCAAGCGGAAACACATTACATACTCGGCAGCTTAACAACAACAGCAGCAGAAGCAGCAGCTAACAACAACAGCAAGAAGAACCAGCCAAGTCAACGGCTGGCGACAACAGCCGGAAACGGAAATAGAATAAAGTGGCTTTCTGGCTGATGTGTCGGGTCGCCTTGCCTCATCTCCCGCTTAACTCTCGACTTTACCAACTCGTTGGCGGTTTCATTTTTTAGTGGCTAACCACTTGAGCACTTTCTGCTGCTGCTGCTGCTGCTGCCTGGGTTGCTATTTATACCAATTCAGGACGTCGCCTCGACTAACATTTCATTAACTTTGAGTTATAGTTTCATGTTTTTTTCGAGCGCCGCTTCTGCTGCCGTTTCAACGGATATTTCTCCACCAGCTTTTACTTTCGTTAATTGGCCAACGTGCCGTTTCCTGCCTCCTTTGCCCCCTCCCTTGCCCTTGCCATACCAAAATCATCAACTGGTTGCTTTAAGTCTAAACTGGGTCAGGAAAACTAGCGAGCGCCGCTTTATGCGATTCTCATCACATGACAGAAACTTATTCCAACTTTAAAGAACCATGAGGTTACTGAAATAATCAATATACCCACATTACCAACTGGACTCTGAATTAGAAACTGGGAACGAGTCGTATTTCGAGAGTGGTTTCTTTTCTTTTTTTTCTGATTTTTGCTCGCATCGAAACAAAATGTTAATTCGAAACATTTTATGGCTCCAAAATGGCAGGCAAACTGCAGAACCAGAGCCACAGAAACTAACTGCATGTCGTCATTTACATACATATGTAAATATTTTGCAAAGGGGGTGGTGTTTTTTTTTTTTTTTTATTTTTATTTTTTTTAGTTTTCATGCCATCGGGCGTGTCTTCTGGCTGTAAACTTTGGGCCAAAATAGCATTTGAAAAAAAGAGAAACATTTCGTAGACAACAATTGGCCTGAAATATACAACAAACACGCACAGACGTGACTGGAATACCATTGCAATGATTGAACGACAGCAATGAAACCGAATTAAAACTGCCATGAAGTATGGCTATACGCTCTCTATACTATACGTGTACCAATGCTTGTGCGTGTATATGTGCTTCTACACTTGGTCAAAAACATCAGTAACAATGTACACAAATCGAGTTCACATATATGCTGCAAATACCTTAAGTAATTTCATCTATAGTGTTTTTAAAAAGGTATATCTATTAATTTAAAACATTTAAGGAACTTAAATATTAAAAATGTGCTATTTTATAATTTGATTAAACTCATTGCTATTGTTTGTATCTATTAGCAAAACTGTAAGCCATAACAAGCTCTGAGTATCGAGAGTATAGAAAGAGGAGTACTGAGTAGAGAGAGTATTGATTAATGAGTATTGAGTATCGAAAGAATAGAGTACTCCGTATATCGTATATAGTACTGAAGGACAAATGAAAAAATATTCTGTTCCTACTAGTACGACATTCTTTCTCTGAGTATATGATTGTTGGAGAATGTGGCGAATTCATTGGTTGCTTGGCTTGCTGCGATACGTGGGGAAGGGGCGGGCACTTCAAAACACATTAGTCTATTTGCCAAGCGTTAGTCCGCTCCGCTCCGCCAAGCACTGCATAAAGCTCTCTGCAACGTATGTATTATACGAGTCTACTGTACACTAGACATACAAACTGCTCATCGAGCGAATGGAAACTTTATGGATTGCATGCGCTTTGGTTGAGCTGCAGCTGCAGCTGCAACCCCACTGATAATGGACTGACAGTTTCCTCTTCAAAAGCACACACCCACCCACACAAACACGCACACACACACAGGCCCTCACACGCAATTTGGTTGAGCTAAAAGTTTTAGCGCTATCAACTTAAACGCTTAAAGCTCCAAAAGCCATTATGAAATGTTGAATGTATCCGAATTTTAAATATGCATTAAGCCAATGAAAACTTGTGCCATGAAACCAGCTCAGCATGCGCTCGGCTAGCTTCACGATCTAGGAGATAGTACCAGAAGGTGGGCGGGCCACATAACAAAGATACCTAAGTTCGAGTACCTATTCATGTGTGGAGGTGATAGCTCCAACCCTTTATCACCAGGCACACGCTCCAAGGCTTTAAAGCGAATATAATGTAGAGTGCTTGACTGGAAAGTATCCATATGTAGCAAATTCAAATAAAAACATACATAACTAAAATAAAGGGTTCTTGAAACTAGGCTAGACTTAATTTGAGGTTAAATAATGTTATATTTGAGATTCAATAACATTCCATTACACCTCAGTCTTGGCTTTCTATATGTTATATGCCCTAAAAAGTATGCTATGCTCTTTTCTTGTTTTTCAAGAAATATTGACTAAACTGGACGGTTTAGCAGTCTTACATTGTTCCTTACAATTGCGCAAAGCCTTATCAGTATAGAACTTCTACATAATAAACTTCCATAGATTGAATTAGTCGAGAAAATAGTTTCATATGGATAATAACTCTTTTTCGCGATATTTTGACGAAACTCAGCGGTTACGAGCTTCAATATTTTCCGCACATGTCTGCAAGGTCGTAAGTCATTTTTTTACATCTCTGGACTGCCTACAGATAGCCTAAGTATGTGGCTTGATCAATCAGACATAGCTTTTATATCAGACCTACGTATATATACTTATGCCTATTAACCGAGACAATCCCAGCACAGAAAATATTTAACAGCCCCTTAGCACAATTTGCTCGCATGAGGGCGGGAAAAAGCAGTGGAAATGTGCGTTGAAATGAAAGTGAGAATACAATCCACTTGATTTTATGAGCAAATAAAAAGAATCTCCCAAATCTGGCAGAAAGAAAACAAAACCTTGCGTGGAAATCGTCTCGAGTATGCCAGAAGCTCCTTTTCGAATTGAACTTAAACCTTTTTTATCGACGCAAGTGCCGGGGAGGGTGCCGTGTGGATCTGAGGGTTGAATGTGCCTCACTAAAGCCGCTTACGGATTTTGAGTAATTGTGCGAATTTGCGTGTGTGTGTGTGTGGGTTAGTGTGTGTGTAAGCATTGGGCAATTTCATATGCCGCCGTAAACATTTATTTTTTGAATCGATTAGAGAAAAGGCGAAGCTCCTTTTCTGGCCTAAGCCTTTGATGACAGTCTTTTGGGCCGTTCGCACTTGTTATTTATGTATGTTGAACTGATTTCAATAATGGATCCGTGGCCGAGGCCCCCCACCAGCAGCAACAAAGGCAACTGTAGCAGCATGAAAGCCCTTGGCGAACCATGAACAGACGTCCTCGTCTCTGTCCCAAACACGCACACACGCAAGAATACACGGGCGCTCTCACCTGACCAGCCGTGATTCATACACCCAGTCTGTCAGTCAGTCAGTCAGTCAGTCAGTCAATCAGTCAATCAGTCAGTGGGTTGATTAGGAGCCCTCAAGAGCTTAGCAGGCAACACAAGCTTCCAAGTAATTTTCTTTTGCGATTCTAAAAATGTATAAGGGTTGCCTTCCAGGAAGCTCAATAAATTATTATTTTCCATTTGATTACTTTTTCTTTCATTTTATTTTATTTACACCCTGCCTTAGGACAACAAGTTAATTAGGTTAGTTCTAATTGGAATTAACAGGAATACAAAGTTTCCCGTGAAACTTACTAATTATTATTATATTTTACTTTTGTTGTCTGTTAAGTTGAAGTAGAACTTAATTGATATTTTATTTTAATACTTTTGTTTTCTTTCTTATATCTTGCTTATCGCCCTGAAAAATATATAACTTTTTGAGGCTTTGGATATTTTATAGGCGTCTATTATTCCTTTCTGGTCAAGTATATTTTATGCAGTTACTTTTCTAAATATCTCTCCCTCTCTCTCTCTCTCTCTCTCTCTCTCTCTCTCTCTCTCTCTCTCTCTCTCTCTCTCTCTCTCTCTCTCTCTCTCTCTCTCTCTCTCTCTCTCTCTCTCCCTCTCTCTCTCTCTATCTCTCCCTCTCTCTTTTCGCGGTTTCCTCCTTTAGTCCTTTCACAAGATTTATTTTCCCTCATATGGAGTCGTTATGGCACGTACATCGCTTCTCCTCTCATTATCTCTCTATCCCGTTCTCTTTCTTTCTCTTCTGTCTCGTTCGCCATATTTCCTGCTGCTTGCAACACGCTAATTTCTCTGCTCCCGTCTCAGTTCCTGTTCGCATGTTTGTTTACTCCGTTTTGTTCACATCCGTTAGGCTATAAACGTTATCGTTATATTACCTGGACTCGTTTCTCATCGCTTTTCCTTATTTTTACATGCTGGTGATTTTCATTTGACAAGCGTTACATTTTCACCGTTATTGCTGTTGTCATTTTTCTTGCAAACGCTTCGCACACGTCAACAGCAACAACAACAACAACAACAACAAATACAAAAACAACAAAGGCAACAACTACTGTCACACAAACAAACATCTTAGTCACTTTCCCTGTGCATTATGCTCATTCGCTTTGTTCTTGTTCTTCTGCTACTTCTTGTGCTTCTTCTTCATTTGGTTCTTGGGCTGTTGTCTGTCTGTTTTCTTAGCCAAAATGCTTTTTAACCTAAATTGCAGCATTTTCACGCGCTGCACTCAAATCCTCTTAACGCGCGATTCTTACAGACTAGCTTACAACAAATTTCCCCGCTCTTCAGCCGTTCCCTTACCCATTGCTGTGAAATAATCCTTACACGTGGCTAGCGGGAAGCACGAATCGTGGCTCTCACGAAAAAAACTCGCACAAATATCTTTAATTGTGGAACATAACTATAAAAAATATTATTTTTAATATTATACAAATGATTACAAGACTTAAACGATGCCAATTCCAAGAAAACTCTTAAATATCTATGGGTTGCATATCAATTTATATAAATAGAAGATATATGTATAACTAGGCATACATCCATATATATATGTCTGATTATCTTCTGAAATTAACAAATTTATAGTTGTCCCTTTTCCATGAAGATTAAAGAAAATTCCTACACAGTGCTTGGAAAATGTGATAGACTCCTTGATGGAACTGAATAAAACAAGTAAGAGGTTCTAGTCGGGAGTTCCCGACTAGGGGATACCCTGAACCCTCTTCTTCCAACATCAAATGTATATATTCTATATATATATATATATATATTCTATTTTAGAAGCTATATGTGAAGTTTGGTGACTCTAGCTCTTATTATTTACCAAAATTGACCAAAAAACAGGATATCGATATCGATTTTTATCGATTGCTTGGAAACGGAGTAAGTTTTCGATTATCGGAAACAAACTCGATCTGCGCAGGCACTTATAGGTTCTGAGATCCTTGCGTTCATACATACGGACGGACGGACGGACAGACAGACGGACATGGCTAGATCGACTCGGCTATTGGTGCTGATCAAGAATGTTGTGCCCAAACACTTTCCACTTGCTGCGTAATTTGATAAGCAAAAAAATGAGCTTAAAACACATTTCAAACAACTTCCTTTATCGCGCACATCTCTAAGCGCGTTCAGAAGCCTTTTTACTGGGAATAATTAAAAAGCAGCTGCTTAAAATATTAATGCAGCTGCCTCGTAAAAGTTGGCCAAGCATTTGCCACGCCCAGCGAATGGGAATCGCATTAAGCGCCTAACTCTTGCCTCGCATTCCATTGCTAAATTATGAGCAAACAATATTGTTATTAGCGAGTATTAAACTCATTAGGAGGGCCCAGACATGGGAACAGACACAGACACACAGAAGGACTGAACGGAGCTCCCATAAGTATGCTACATGTGTACAGTTAATACCGCCCGTTCAGTATACATGGATATGAACATAAAACGGGAACTTTTATTGGATCAGTTAAACCGTATGCACGTTGCATTTCGAGTAATTGCAAAACAAAAATTTAGGTTAAAATAAATTACATGTTTCATTTTCCTAGAGTCCAACATGCAATCGCCAGGAAGTGGACCTCAGTCACCCACGTGACGACGCCACTGGAAATCGACCCACAAATAGAGATGGTTTTGATTTCTACGACTTAAAGCAAACGAGGTTGTTCAAAATGGAAAGTTGTTCATCGAAAGTCAAGCTAATAATTTGTCTTAAATAATAACAAATCAATGACATGGTTTGCCCGTTTGCTAATCAACAGACTTTGTTATCGAGCAGCTTGTTGCTCTTTCGGGACTTTAACTAGTTGAGAATTATAAACGACTTTTTTCGACGAGTGGTAGGTTTCTAACATATAGTTCGAAATGGTTGGCGATATTTTTCTTGTTATCTTTTACTTGTGACACGAACCCATCCATCGTCTCACGCGCCCAGCTCTATGCATTAGCAGGCCAACCTCGCGTGCATTTGACCAGCAGTCCGCACTTAACTCATCTCACTCGCTCAAATGCTCAAATAGCCCATATATCTGTTTCGCTCGCACGTTGAACACTTTTTTTTTGCATAATTAATGTCATCATAGGCGGCCGTAATTCCCTCTACCCCAGCACGCGCCGCCGTCGCCATCACCCTCGTTGTCCTGCCGCAACGTGACCGTAATGACGGCAACAGCTCCGTCAGCCACCCCTGGAGAGCACAGCATGGCACATTGTGGGCAGTTGGTGGGCACCCCGTTGGGGTCAGGTGCATGGCTCTAACTGCTGTTGCAATTGATTTTGATTCATTGCCCTGGCCATCAATTTGGATACACTGCAGTGGCTATTGCGACACTTTCATGCTGCCTGCAACCAATTTCATAAACGAAAATGTTCATGTACTTCTATGGGCCACTTTAAGCGGCAGAGATTCGAGCCAGATTAATTGAATGACTGAGCACTGACCGATGCTCAGGACCAACTGTAAACGGGTCGACAATGACGGGGTTTTGGTCAAGGTTTGTATGTTGCCATATATTGCACGCTGCTATCTTGGCATCAGGAAGCCTAGGCTTTTGAGCGTCGAAGTTACAAGCGAGAGGTTGCCGGCTCAACTCATCAAAAGAAATTATTAATTCTTATAAATTTTGCATTTAATTTGCTATTATAATTACGTATTTATATTTTTTGGCAGCGCGCAGTCGATTGATTAGTTTATTCAAATTAAAAAATATATATATTTCTTTTAAATGAATTCAAACAGAAAAGCTTTCCTTTGTGCAATTATAGACAATGTTTTGGAAAGAGCAACAATAGTAGAAATGATTTTGACTGAGCATTTGCAAAGTTTGTTGATTGATGCGTCAGCCCGATGTGGAGAGCCGGGGTGGGATCTCAGTGGACATGACTGTTTTGATGTTTACAATTCAATTTTGTAATGAATTGTAAAATAATAGATTGCGTAGACGCGTGCTGGCCATTAGAGCGGATTTGTATATTTAAAAACTTTGCGCAAATTAAGCAAACAATTTCGGTATAATTGGATTTTCAACATTCATAATTTAAACCAGTAATTTGTGCAATATCTGTTTCACATAAAACTGCGAAAATGGAGTCGTTATTTGTATTTAATTATTGGTATTTTAAAGCAAAAAATTGCCTGCCTAAAATGCTAACATATGAATATCGTATTTTATTAATGTACATATGTATGCAAACAGAGTTTGCAAGCCTAAAGAAAACAAAATTATAAATAATATTTGTATCCGCTAATCAGTCTGAAATGCAGGCAGCAGCAGTTGTAGTTGCTGTTCAATATTTGACAAGAGGATAACTTTGCCATGCTGCCAAGTCAAAATGCATATGGCAACATTTTTATTATTTACTTAATTTCTTGTTAGCGTAGCTAACTCATAAAATCAACAAATCAGTTCCTCCATCTGTTAAGCATTTCACAAGCGGATAGATGCCAACTTACGCAATCAGAATTTTACGTTTTATTGACAGGAAGATGGGAAAACACATGCAAATCAAATGTCATGTCAAAATAACTGTCAACTTGTTAACTTTACGAATATTTCTTGAGAAAACGCACCTTAACTGAATATTTAATATATCATTCGACTCTTTATTTTTATAACTTCTATTATTATTATCTTTTTTAATTCTAAGCTATCAAGCAAGCTTTTGAAATAGCCTTGACTACTGTGGCCTTCAGCTAAGAAAATACCATATCGCGGCACTAACCTGACACTTAAGCCCGGATCCTTCTTGTTCAGTTACCCGAATAAGTGGGTCACTCTCACATCAATTGATATCTTAAATGTTTTCTGTGCATGAAAGGGTATTTAAGCTCTGACATCAATTGATATCTTAAATGCTTTCTTTGTATTTGTATGAAAGGGTATTTATGCTTCATTGCGCCGCGGTTGTCTGTGATTTTAAGTGGCCTGCAGTGAAATGAATTTTAAATATTTAAAGGGCCATGCGTTGCGTCGCTTAAGCAGGCATTAAGTTAATATACCTCCCAGGACACGCCCACTGCAGGCTGCACCGAGAGTGAGTGTTGAAATAATAACTTAATTATGCAGCTGGTAGGAAGCTAGGCGGCCACACAATGAATGTGTGTATGTGTGTGTGTGTGTGTGTGCTCTTTCATTATTAGCGCCATATTTATATCAGTATCTAGAAGAAGCGGATCATAAAGTCTGTTTAAGTTCTGATCCTTCTGTGATGAAGTCTGAGCTGGGGCATGAGTCAAGTCAGAAATCAGAGTTAAGACTAACACTTGGAGCATATCACACACACACACACACAGGCAGCTGGCAATCCGTCCACAGGCTGTCAGAGGCTCTTAAGATAGACAAAGAACTAAAATTCGGCAACACACCAAACACACAGGACACTGACAGGCAAAACATCCTGGCAAAATGGCCAAATGGCAACAGGCGGCCGAGCTAAGCGATGGGAGACAGAGAGCGAGAGAAATAGAGCGAGAACGAGAGCGAGAGAGAGGGAAAGGAAGAGAGAGTTGAGCAACAGGGAAACAACAAAAACGGATTTGAAGTGACAGATTGATGTAGATGCGAGGCGATGCTAGGCATCGTCTAGATACGAAGATGCGAAAATGTGAAGATGAATGTAGTGGCAGATAGATGGCTTACCGTCAGAGTGGGGTGGCGGGATAGGTGGTGCGGAATAGGGTGGATGACACGGACACGAGCACACATAGCGCATAAATGTCAGGCAATGAAAATGTTTGCCCAGCTAGCCGTGCTTGTGTTGGAGCCGTTAACAAAATGTTGGCTCCCATTCCGGTTGTACATGTCCTTGATGTTATACCTTGTTAGCTGTTGTGTAGGTTTTTGGGCATCAACTTACCACCTAACCCCCAACCCCACCACCAGCCCATTTCCACTCGCACCCCTCAAAAACGTATCCAAATGCCAAACGAAGCGTGCGGCGCACACGAACAGTCCTTACTCCTTTCGCCGGACGCGCCTCCAGCTCCTACTGCTCCTCCCGATGCTAGCTTCCTGCTGTTGTGTGTGGCATTCCAGAAACGAAAACATATTTTCCATATGAGTGCACAAAGCGTTTCCAGACGCACAACAACAACAACAACTGCGGCAACAACGATACGGCTTAGTCGAAGCCGGCTCACATATGTATCTCACCCGGTAAGCCCAATGTTGCCTGTTGGGTATTTCGCAGTTACTCTCCCCCTGCCCCCCTTTTTTTTGTGTTAATCCTTTTCGAAATTTTTAGTTTGATTGTTGGGAAAATATTTTAAGCTCCAGGCACAAATACTGTACGACGCATGCATTAGCATAACGCTAGGGACTCGGAAATGGAGCACGAGCCAACCGCAAGCAAATTGTGTGGTTGGTGGCGGGGGAGTTGGCTTAATCTTAAAGGTGTGACTCGAATTTAAATCCAGGGCAACTTTTAGAGTATTGGGTCTTGCGAAACGGCTTGGAAGAGATTGTTTTCCACATGAAAACCAACAAGATTAAAAGATAACTAGATTCTGTAAGTGGGCTGGAAAATAAGATGATTTCACAAATTTTCTGGAATCAGCATCAAATAATTTCTACATACATGTATTCCGTCTGCGAAAAGCATTTTCATTTCGTTTACATGAAATTTAAAAAATGTATATTTAAAAAAAAACGATTTTTTTTCATACACCAATGCTTCATGCTCATGCGTTCCACTTCCACCAGGCAGGCATTTATCGATTTCACTTCCAACTCACTGAGTGAAACATTGATTAGTTCATTTAAGCAGCTTGTCATTTGCTCTTCACATGCGCTCAGCAAAGGTCTTATGCTAATTTCGACCGCTTAAAATATAAAATACAAATCCACGTCAATAAGTGAAACATTATTTGGTTCACTTCAACTGCTTGTCATTGGCAATCCACCTATGCTAATTTCATCCACTTAAAATATAAAGTACAACAAAATGACACACAAAAAATGTCATTTAATGACATTGATTGGCTGTTTCATTCAGCATTGCAGACAATTAAATTTGAGAGAGCCTTACAGCCGCCATTTGTGCTGTCTCAGCAGCCAATATATGTGAGCTACGTACCCCGCATTGTCCCGCCAGCAACAGCAACAGCAGCAGCAGCAGCAGCGACAGCGGTCGCGACAGAACTCGTTACTGTCACGCCCTGTTGCCGCTCGGACATGACAAAGGTTGACATTGCGCGTGCATTTATTAAAACAACTGCCAGCAGGACGTGAAGCGTAAACAAAAAGGAGGAGAAGGAAGCGGCGACTAGCCCCCCTTTTGGCATTTTGCATTCCACTTGTTCCACCCATTCCACTGGCTTGGCTCATACCGCTTGTTCAATGCGCCTTTGAAGCACAGTATAAAATCCGTCAATCTGATCAATTCTTTAACATACCTTAAGCCCATTAAGGGTGGATAAAAAGTTATGATAAATTGTTTTGCGCAATTGTATGTAACAGGCACTAGTCATGTCCGTCTGCATGTCTGTTTATCTGTCGATCCACCTGACCGACTGTGCATCCTGCCGCCTATCCGGCTGTATGAACTCATTGATCTCTGAAATCTACCAACTCTATAATATGCACAGATGAAGAATATTTCACAGTTATATCCTACACGCACATCGGACAATAATCAACGAAGCTATTCAAGACAGTGTTAATAAAAACACGGTAAGCTATATAGTTTGAAGCTAGAATGTTTGTAAGAGCAGCTCGGCGCGAGATGTCTAGTCGTGCACTCCCGACTATAGTATTCCTAACTGTTTTTATTATTGTTCTAATTAAAAAATAAATTGAAAATTACAGAGCGACTCTTAGGCCTGCAGACTTAACTCATAAATTGTTGTTGGTTTTGTATTTGCAGTTTATTGGCAACAATAATGGTCAGCACAACATTGACAACATTGGCTGCTGGACAAACAACTAGTAGCAGTAATCATCATCACCATCATCATCACCAGCAGCAGCAGCAGCAGCAGCAGCAGCAGCAGCATCCACTGCAGCAGTCTCACCACAGCACAGTCAGTAGCAGTAACGGCAGCAGCAACAGCAGCTACCAGCGCCTGCAATCATCCGCAGCAGCAGCAACAGCTGCAGCAGCCGCTCAGCAGCGCAATTACTACGCACTCAACGGTCTGGAGCACGACTGCGACAGCAGCAACTCCCACAGCAACAGCGGTTACCAGCAGCAGCAGCAGCAGCCACTGAATTTATCGCAAGCGCTGCTCTCGCCTTCACCACCTCTCAACGATCAGATTAATCTGCTCTTTCCCAAGTGCCGGCCCAAGCAGCAGCAATCGCAGCAGCAGCAATCGCAGCAGCAACAGCAACAGCCGTCGCCTAGCAGTAACAGCAGCCGACAGCAGCATGAAGCCATTGCCGATGTGAATCTGAACAGCAACATCACAGCAGCAGCAGCAGCAGCAGTTGGTGTCTCAGAGACAACTGGGAGCAGCTCACCCATTGTTACGCCTATCAGTACGTCCAGCTATTATAAAAGCGTCAACATTATAACGCAATCTCCGCCGCCGCACTCAGCCTCGTCGCACTCCTCGGAATCGTTGTCTTCGGTCACGCCGCGCATATCCACAAATCCGTTTCTGTGCGCGCCGCTGACACCACCAACACCACCAACGCCTCCACACAGCGCCAGAGCAGCTGTTGCAGCGGACGGCGATACAGACGTGGAAGCAATTCTGTTGGCAGAGGACGACGGCTTGCAGCAAGAGCAGCAGGAGCTAATCGAGGAGTCGGTGCCCCAGACGGCATATCCAGCATCCTTCTACTATCACACGGGCGATATCAGGCGTGGCCACAGCTATACGGATATGCCGCGCAAACGCAACAGCGCCATATCAGCGGGCAGGCAGCAACACCAGCAGCAGCAGCAGCAGCAGCAACATCACACGCTGCTTAACGGCAACAGCAGCAACAATATTGGCAACGGCAGTGCCCAAAACAGCCAGAATCCTTTCATCAAGGAGAACTACTGGGAGTCAGCCACGCCACGAGCCAGCACCCTGCTGCACTCACCCACAGAGTACCCCGATGAGCAGCAGCAGCACCAGGAGCAACAGCATATGCACGCCTCAGCGAGACGAGCCTATCATCAGCAAAGGGAGCAGCTGGCGCCACAATTGTACAGCATAGCACAAAGGCCGACGCAGACGCAATCACAGAATCTTCAGACTCCACACGTATTGCGTGTGGGTCGCAGCCCAGTAAATCGCAACCACTCTTCTGGTGGTGCACAGCAACAGCAACAGCCACCGATAGTGGGCAGCAGCAATCCGTGTGCCGAGGGGCTCACCCCTTTGGCTAGCCACTACCTGTATGGCAGCAAATCTTCACTGGATCAGCACGCTACTGACTGGGAGCCACGCGAACAGCGTAAGCAGCGGCTGCGCGAAGAACGCGAACGGGAACGGGAGCGAGAACGAGAGCGGGACAGAGAACGAGATCGTGAGCAACTGCTGCTGGAACAGCAACAGCATCTGCAACTGCAAGACATACATGCCGCACGCGAAAACCACCTGAGCCACCTGTCGGCGGCACAGCAACATCAGCAGCAGCAGCAACAGCAGCAGCGAAAGCGACATGGCAACAGCGAGGACCGGGATCGAGATCAACGGCTAATCAGCAACTCCGTCAATGAGTCGTCTATCAGCGGCTATGGATTAGCCGATGCCTCGGAGAGCTGGCAGCGTAAGTAGAGGGGGAGTTGGGCAGCAGTACAGTAAGGCCTGCATAGAGATAAATATTCAGGACCCCTTAACTCGCATCCAATAAGCCATGTCTTAACTGTGCGGTAATTTCACAGAAATTCTTTTTTTATGTGCAAAACAATTTGAATCTAGTCTTTATGCTTTAAGGATTGCGTCAGCTGCAGCAAAAGAAGAAGAAATAAATAGTTTATTACTTAAGTCAACTTTTGTCTTCTTGAGTTATTAAATTCTAAAATAGGTATTATACTCAAAATTGTTTTTTTTTTATTTCTTTACTGGAATTTGTATATCCATTTATAGACAATTTATATTGTTAAGAGCATAGTTCTAGTTAAATTGCATTTAAGATTTTAGTCGTAACTTTTATTTTTTATTTATAGTAAAAATTTTGTATAGTAAGAATTTAGTTTCGGCTTTTGTTCAGCTTCAAATACCGTTTTTGCCTTACCTTAAGCCTTAAGATGATATTATACTTTGAGATAGCCTTTAGCTTGACAATGATAAGTATAGACTAATTGTCGAATAGATCGAATAGAATTGTGCATAGATCTATTGTATCAAGAGATTGTAGCTTAAGCCAAAGGTCAAAGACTTAAGCCAGAATCGTGATTGACTGTATTCGCTTGTATTCTTTAGACTTATTCAATATATCATGAGGTTGAAGCTTATTTGGAATTGGATGCCTTATTTAGGGATCAATTTTATTCCGTTTCTTGTTGTAGGCTGGGCATTGACTTCCAGTCCAAATATTTACAAAGCACCCAACCCAAACAAGAGCAGCTCAAATTTGGTTTTTAAGTGTCTGTTGCAAACGGTTGGTACGAAGAGCCTTCAGTTTGGGTTGCTTGGATAGCTAGCTGCCTGGCTGTCTGGCTGGGTGTCGGTTTGAGCTGACGAGTGCCTGTCCATTCGCCCTTCACACTTTAACCTTCCCCCTGTCATATGTGGCCACCCAGCCGGCCTGAATTGTATGGCCATGACCATTGGCCGGGTAATTGAATTGCAAATCATGCGTAATGAAGTGCACTGCAAATATAAATGCGCATTAAACAAGTCAGCAACAACAGCAACAACAATGGTGAGGCCGGCCAAATTTGAGACTGAGCGGAAGACAGAGGGGAAACTAATTGTTTGCAATTAATTGGCATGCCAAGTCTGTCAGACAGCTGGCTAAAGGCTACATGAAACATACCCGAAACCAATCCCATTTCGACTTACTCTCGCACCTTTGCAGATCTGCGCGTCACGACCGAATCGACCGAGGAAAGCAAGTGCGGCAAGCAGCTACCCACTGACAAGTCGATGGGCGGCGGCCAGAGCCGTTCGCATGCTATGCTCGAGCCGCACACGCGTCGCCTGCTCGACGATGGCGCCGTCTATCGAGAGCACAAGCTGGATGCCTGGCAGCTGGAACGCAACTACACGCTGGCCGTGGAGTCGCGACATGGCATCATAGGTGAGTCAGGCTCTGTGCACCTAAGCGTAGGTGTTCTCAATCAGCCAATTTTGATACCCCCACAGAATACGAGGGCTCACCACGACGCATTGGCGTCGCTGCCAGCAGCAGCAGCAGTCCCGCTGCAGCGGACGAAAGCGAACCACCAGTTGGCGCAATAGCAGCAACAGCAACAGTGGCAGCGGCAGCTCCACCAATGGCCGCAGTGCCGCCAATGAGTTGCAGCACGACTGCGGCTTGCTCGCTGCAAAAGACGGCAGCACGTGCTGCGCTCGCCGCACTTGCCCAATGTCAGCCACCGCAACAACAGCAGCCGTATCCGGTGCGCCCCGGCTTTCCACAGGTACAGGCCCATGTCTATTGTTTTTACCAGGTGGACACGCTCTTTAATTCCAATTCCATTTCCATTCTTTTCCGCAGCGCATAATTTCGCCACCGCGTGAGCTAGGCAGCAGCTCGCCTACGCAGCAGCAACAGCAGCAACAGCAGCAGCAGCAGCAACTGCCGCTGCACTTCAACAACGGCAGTAACCATAGCAATAACAACAACAAAGCAGCGTGCTGCGACAACAATGCCGAGGATACGAGCAATGATGTCTCTGAAATTGGCACCATATCTGACCTGACCACGCCCGAGGCGCCCATTACGGCCACGCCCAACGAGTTGACGAGCTATACGGCTGTTTCACCGCCACCCACAGCAGCAGCAGCAGCAGCAGTGGCAGCAGCAACAACAACAGTTGCAACCGCAACGGGAAAAACAACGACTGCACCAACCAACACATCAGCAATTGCCGGCAATTCCTCGACAGCGGGCACGACCCTAACTTCTGGCCCATTGAGCCTGCACACCAAATCCTCGACCTTTGATTACCTCTACGAGTTCTCGGAGACGCGCAAAGTGCTGGAGGAATTCTTCAAGTGTCCCTCGAATGATGAGCAGCCCATCATGGAGAATGGCAGCGATGTGGACAGCATTGTAAGTAAACAACTCGCTTACAATGTGGTGGTTGGCCATCGTAGGGTGTAAAAGGGTTACGACCGGGCTTAAACGGGCTCAATCTGGAGCCCGTGCAGAGAGCCCCAAATTTATTTTCCACCAGAGCTTTAGAATGTTGATTTCAATTGAAAACCATTTCTGAATTTACATTTTTAAATTTAAATTAAACTAAAGAGTAAACGTTCTCTAATCGGAAGTTCACGACTGGGAGATACCCTGTATATTCTTCTACCTAAAACACACTGGTAGACATTTACCTTACAACTTCGCACATATAGTTGAGTAATAGTGAAGCTCGTAAATACAATATTTTCAATACAAAAACAGATTTTTTCAAGCGAATCTTCCTAAGTAGCAAAGTTTAACATATTAAATGCCGGGTTGAGTCAAGATATATTGATAAGCAAAAAAGTTGTACATACAAGAAGTTAACATTTAACCGTTCGTTTCTATGTTAGCTATATGATGCAGTGGTCCGATCCATCATCGAGATTATATACGTTTTGGTTTCGAAGATGTCTCCTTCTATGCATTACACATTTCATGGCAAAGCTGCAATACACTCCACAAGGGTATAATGGGACGTTTACATACCAATTTTGAATATAGCTCCTAAAACCTGAAAGATATGCTCCAAAAACTGAATTTCGCTATCGACTTTTATCGGATTGCATGTGGCCCGTTTACAAATTAGCTACCGATAATTTGAAGTAAACTTCACACATTGATCCAATTATACAGATAACAGATTATAAAAATAATTGAACTTAATTCAGAACGCTACAGAAGGCTTAAAATTGTTATATTTTTATAACTTTTCCCATTTCCAAAAAATCGATTCGGAAAAAGTTTCTTCTATCAAATCTCGGTGAATATTGCCTTTATATAGTATCAAAGCTAAAGACACAGACTTTGGTATGTAGGTTTTCGTTATTACCCCATGTCCCCAAGATTGAAAAATAACATTGGATTGTAAATTCGCTCGCTTTGGTATGTACATATATACACACACCAGACCTTATTAAACCCTTATGAATTTCAAAAGAATGGTTGTTACTCAAGTATTAATTTTCCGCAGTGTGGAATCTCCGTGTGGTATGGTACAAATTCTATATTTTAAACATGAAGTCTTTATCCGTTTAGTCTCTAAAGTCCAAATCGATGATAAAAATTGGCAATTTTAAAATAAAAATTAAATCAAAAGGGCGCTGTAAATGGAATTTAATTTACAATATGTCCTGTGCAATTTTCTTGCCGTCTGTTCTACCAGCTAAATGTATGTATATGACAATGGGACCAGGTATTGTGTAGTCGGGTGAGCAAAGCTCAGTGTGAACAATATCTGAATGCTTTGTAATTACAACTTAGTCTAAACATCCGTTGACCTCGGATCTTTGCAGGACATACAGTACGAGTTTCACAGCAACTTTGAGCGTGACGAGGAGGAGCTAGATGAGGAGGAGGAGGAGGATGATGAGGACGAAAATGATGAGGGTGAGGATGAAGATGAGCACGCCGAGCAGGAATATCAGCAGCAACAACAGCAACAGCAGCCACAGCAACTGATGCAGCAGCCGCCCGCATCAGAGCGCCACGTCTATGGCGCCTACACACAGCCGCAGCTGCAGTTGCAGTCGCAGCTTCAGTCGCGGCCAGCGCAGCTGCCACGGCACTACAGCGGTAGTCCACTAATGCGCGACTTTGACTTCTTCCTTGACTCGGCCAGCCGCAGCAGCGGCGAGCGAGAGGGCGAACAGGATGGGCTCAATCACAACCAGCTGCTGAGCACCGGCAGCGGCAGCGGCCTTGGCCAGAGCGTTGGCCAGGGCGTGGGCGGCGGCCTGACAGGCGGCCACAACTACCGCTACTCGCCGGAGACCACCGACTACGACTCCAACTGCGGCGATCTGGACAGTAAGTATTTGGCTAACCGGGGATTTGCTCAATACTAACATTATGACTCTTTTGAAGGTCTCTCGGGCGAGATGAATGGCGGTGTATCGACCTCCTGCTCAAACTACGCCAAGTACTATGCCTCGGCCATGCCAGTGCTGGAGGATGGCCTCTCCTCGGGCCACACCAGTGACACAGAGAATAATAACAACAACAAGAACCTTCAGCAGCTGGCCACCCAGGCCGCCCAGAACCAGATACAGGGCCTTAGCCAGAAGCAGAACCAGTGTCAGGGACAGGGCCAGGCCCAGAGTAACCTCAGCGCCAGCACCAGCATTGGTGGCGGCATTTCCATGCTAATGGACATGAAACGCATCTCGACTAACAACAGCTTGAACAGCATGCACAACCTGACGGCCTCCACCACCGAAAGCAACGGAGTTGGCCACCAGCTCAGCCACACGAGTCCCAGCAACGGGCTACATAAGCAGCAGCCGCAGCTGCCACAGCAACGCGAACTGCTCGGCCAGAGCCCCAGCAGCAACAGCAATAGCAAAGTGTTCAAGAACATAGATCCGGAGTTGGATTCCCTCTACTCTATCAGTAAGTAGCGATTAATCAAATCAAAAAAAATAGAATGAAATCAAATTTAGATAAGATGAGCCGACTTTGAACAGGCGCAACCCAATATGATATATGCATGTATATGTCACTAGCCCAAAATTCAAAAAGACTCTTTCGGCTGATATATTTGGTAAATAGACTGTAATTAGAGTGTTACGTAGTCGGTTACACTTGTACTGGTTCTTAATTAAATTATGGCCTAAACGATGGCATGCGTCTAAGCTAAATATTAATCTCTTCTCGTATTCTCTTTGGCACCTCGCAGGTGTTTTCCACCGGCCGGACATGGTGCAGATGACGCCTCCACCGCCAGCGCCTGCGCCGCATCGCAAGCCCAACTGCAACAGTGATGTTGATCTGCTGCAGACCACCGGACAGGGCAGCAAGCACACGCCGCTGAATGCGGCCATCAGCTCGACGTTGCAGCGCAGCTCGCCCACCGCCTGCATAGGCGTCGGCAGCGGCGCCGCAAAGCCGCGCAGCGCGGGCAGCAATTGCAGCAGCAATGGCATCGGCGGTGGGTTGGGTGGTGGGCCAGCGCCCCCGCCAATCCCCGAGCGCAGCAACATGCAGCCGGTGCATCGCTCGCCCTCGCCCGTGATGAGCTCGCCCGTATGGCTGTCACGGCATTTGGATGGAGGTGCCGGCAAGGCGCTGCTCGAATCGAGCTCAGATAACCACTCGAAGAACCACAGCGCCGACGAGGAGGATGTGGACACGGACCTAGAGACGGACCGTCTGCTGGGCCACCAGCGCCTGGACGATCAGGGCTACTACGATGAGAACAAGAGCTGGGATCGAAAGCCGCGCGGCTCGCTGCTCTCCAAAATATCGCCCAAGCAGCAACAGATGCCCAGCACCAAGACACGCAATGGCTACAATGCGCTGCTCAGCTCCACGCCGGAGCTGCCGCCGCCAATTCCACCCAAGAGCTCGGCCAGTCTCAGCGGCTCGGGCGCCGGCAAGCTGCTCGACTTGGTCAGCAGCGTGCAGCAGCGCAGCAACTCGCGCAGCTCCTCGGAGCATAGCCACAAGTCGCCGACAAAGGTGTCCAGCAGCGGGCATGATATTTGCGGCATGACAGCTGCCACAGCTGCCGATGTGGTCGCCTCTGCTGTGGTCGCCGCCGGTGCACTGCCCCCTCTGGGCAGTCCCAACAATGGCGGCGGCTCAGAGCGCTCTGCTCCGGGTGTCGCCAAGCTGGATGTGGAGAATGATGGCATCAATGGTGGGGGCATTGTGGGTGTCGCCAGCGGCGTGGCCAATGCTGTCATCAACAACGGCAACAGCAGCACCAATGGCAGCACCGGCAACAACAACAACACCAACACCAACGGCAACAACAACAATGTTGCCATCGGCAGCAACAATAGCAGCGGCAGCGCAGCGGGCAGCAACAGCAACAGCGGCGAGAAAAAAGTGAAAAAGAGTAAGAGCAAAGAAGGTAAATGCTTTGGGTTTATCCTTCGTTCAATTGTTACAATTTTAGTGTCAATATAATCCCCAATATCGTAAACAATATCGTAAACTGGTCAGTTGCTGTTGCTTTTCGCTGCAGCCCTTTAATGCATACCCTTTGATGCTAGCAGACAAAGAGCAACCGCAACGTGAACCAAACATAGAAATCAAAAAATATTTATATGACAACAAATTTAACTTTGGCATGCCAAAGCTTGAATACCCTTTCAGCAGCCGTTGAAGCCGAGCTAGTAGTAATACTCGTTGATACAAAGCACTTGCAGACACATGCATGCCTTAGAATTGTTTTTATTCAAATGCATTTTCTCAATATAACAGCAAAGTTTTTCGTAAAAAACTCATTGTTAGCCAATTCTTGCTGTAGCGGTATTTGATATTGTCCTTTAATAATGATACGATGGAATGTATTAAATGTTAGACCGATCATTCCTATGGCAGCCATATGATATATACTGGTCCGATTCGGCTGGTCCGGACCACAAAAGGACAAACCAATGCAAAATTTCGTAAGAAAAACTCCTCATCGGTAACTTGAGCGAAAACTAATAATTGTGATTAATGGTATAACACTTGGTCCTGACAAAGCCGGGTAATAGCTGATAGAATTAGATATGAATAGGGTTTTACGAGCGGTGCAAGGGTATAAAACATATTTTCATATCTAACACATATGTACGTATATGATTTGCGGCGCAAATCGATAATTCGTATTTGATAACAATAAATTGCTAATCGTATCTATATTTATATATATATATATATATTTGTATACTTATATATGTATTTTCTATATTCTTTCGCATATTTTATTGCCAAATTTGCGTTTATTGCATGCCTCGTTCGTTCGTTCGTTCATTTTACTGTGTCTGTGTGTGTGTACAATACTTTGTAAGATACAATTCCAATATGTAGCCGTAACTATTTACCAAACTAACAATAACAATAATAATACAACAACACACTTAGACACACCCACCCAAAGATCCACATACGTTCGAGAGTTATCATCACAATGGCTGTTTAATGCTGTAATCGCTCGCAGATAAGAACGCTTCGGTTTTATAGATGATTCTGGGAGCAAAGAATAATTGCAAACATAATGTATGCATTTTATAGAATACAATTTCAAAGGGTATTTGATAATACTATGCTTAAAAGCAGAGCTGCAAACTGTTTTGGGAAATATGAAGGTTTTTAGTGCACCCTCCGATCGGATTACTACTCATTGTTCAAGATCTTCGTTTCATTCATTTGATAATTGATTCACACATTTCGCGCAATCCTAACCTTTTGGATGGAAAAAGCGGGTTGCAAAAACGGTTTATTTTTCGGCTTAACGACGAGAAACGGTTTTAGAGCGGGCGAAAAACTTTGATTCCCACTTTTGGTTTATAATTTGATGGACCCTACACTCATTTTAAAATATCTGTAAAATAGAACTTAAGATTTTTTAATACGTGGAGCAGGCAAGGCCAGGAAATACCAGCTACTTACTCAAATTTAAAGTGATGAAATCATGAGCAAAATGTCAAACTTTTAAGAGTGTTCCAATAATATGTTGCTTTGCAAAGAATGTAAGGTTAAGGTTCAGTTAGTATATGAAAAGCGAACTCAAACAACATTTCTTATTTATTTTCGAAATCTCCAATGCTCGAGGAATAAGTGCATCCTAACTCTCGTCCATATGCTTGGTACACCTTGCTGCGTGCAACAGCAAACACATACACACACTCACACGTACAATATATGTGAACATATATCAACAGAAATCTATATATCCAAAATATACGAGTACACATACAAATTGGTTACATTATTTGCCCAGTTATTAATCGATTTTCTCTGTTCTACCAACAACAACAACAACAACAACAACAATGAACCTCCAACAGGCGGCGCAGTGCTCATCGAAGGCGTTCTATTTCGGGCAAAATACTTGGGTTCCACGCAGCTGGTTTGCGAGGGTCAACCCACCAAGTCGACACGCATGATGCAGGCCGAGGAGGCCGTGTCTCGCATAAAGGTGAACTTCCCACACAATTTCTTAAAACAATTTATATCGTGTAGCTCGAGACAATTTTGTAGCGATATGATTTGTAGTTAATAGAGTCCTGCAATCGAGTCTAAAAAACAATAACAATAACAATAATATGTGCGCCGAGAACAATGCTCGCAATGATTTTTTTATATATTTATATATTTTGTTTTTTTGTTTTTCGTATTATTTTTGTCCTGACTCGACTTTTTTTGAGCTTCGTGCTGATTGTGCCGACTGTTATAGCCCACTGTGCTATGCGGCAATTTGTTCAATTATTATTAACTATCGATTTACCTTTTTTTAGCCTCTGCTTTAATATTTTAGTCTAGCATGTTGCGATGATCAAAAATAAAATCAACTCTCTTTCTATATTAATGGAATTATTGTCCAGCTCGCTGGAATTTTGTGTGGGAACTCAATTGTTCCCCAAACAACGTGATAAATGTTATCTCAATTCATAAACATTCTATATTAACGGTATTTCAAATCAAAAAACTTTTTATTGCAACCAACTTGCTAAGGCTTAGTTCATAAAGTTCGCCTGTTCTTTAATCAATTCGATTATGTTAAATAAAAAATTGGAATTGCGGGTTCAAGCCGGCTCGGCTTAAAATTGGCTTGCAACTATGTTTAAAAGCACAGTATCTATTAAATAATGTTCTATTGATCTCTTTTGAATTATTTAAGTGTTATTATTGGACTAATAAATAACTATTATTTTATCATTTACAATATAAGTAGTTCTTTGTAGATAACTTTCTGCATTAATTAACAGTTAACTAACAGTTAATTGATATTTAGTAATTTTTATCATAAACTTAGTTTTCAAATGGTTTCGCTTTAATTTTGTCTAGAATGATGAAATATTTATTTACTTTTAAGTAAAACTATCTCGTTGGGCACAGCTCAAATCTACTTTATGATTTAACAAAATTAATAAGCTACTTATTTAGAATTTCTGACAAAATCACTAGCTAAGCCAGATGGTAAACGATCTAGTTTTAAATGAAAACTCATGCCGACTTTTGATTATTTTTTCATGCATCTCAATTTGTTGCCATCCACATCACAACTGAACAAACTGCTCTGCTCCGTATTTGTAAACGCGTAATGAATGTGATGAATTCGCTAAACGAATCCACGTATCGCCATGCAATCCACACAATCGATATCAAAAATTCGCATACCCTAGGCCCTGGTAAGTAGTACATAGTGAAGTAATGAATTCAGTCTTACGTTTGATCTGATTTGCGCTAAATTGAAGAATTTTTTGTTTTCCTTATGCAACAAGCTTCAAACTAGGCAAAGTCAATCTAAACATAAGCGAATAACTACTAATGTAGAGATCAACATAAATATTATTTATGGATATAGATATAGATCATTAAATTATTTAATTGTCATAAACAGGCACCCGATGGCGATGTACAGCCCAGCACGGAGGTGGATCTGTTTATATCGACGGAGAAGATAATGGTGCTGAACACCGATCTGAAGGAGATCATGATGGATCATGCGCTCCGCACTATCTCATATATAGCCGACATCGGGGATCTGGTCGTGCTGATGGCGCGTCGCCGTTTCGTGCCCCAGGACATTGATGATGCACCCAAGCCGAACCGCACGCCCAAGATGATCTGTCACGTGTTCGAGAGCGATGAGGCGCAGTTTATTGCACAGTCGATTGGACAGGCCTTTCAGGTGGCGTACATGGAGTTCCTTAAGGCCAATGGCATCGAGGATCATCGCTTTGTCAAGGAAATGGACTACCAGGAAGTGCTCAATAGCCAAGAGATCTTTGGCGATGAGCTCGAAATCTTTGCCAAGAAGGAGCTGCAAAAGGAGGTCGTTGTACCCAAGGCCAAGGGCGAAATACTCGGCGTGGTCATTGTCGAAAGTGGCTGGGGCTCAATGCTGCCGACGGTCGTCATTGCGAACCTCATGAGTTCTGGCGCGGCGGCGCGTTGCGGCCAATTGAATATTGGCGATCAGCTGATCGCCATCAATGGACTGAGCCTAGTCGGTTTGCCGCTCTCCACCTGCCAGACGTACATCAAAAACACCAAAAACCAAACCGTGGTCAAGTTCACAGTTGTACCCTGTGCGCCCGTCGTCGAGGTTAAGATCAAGCGGCCAGAGACCAAATATCAACTTGGATTCAGTGTCCAAAATGGCGTGGTAAGTGTGAAATGCATTTGATTGATAGACTGACTGATAAATTAACTGACTGACGGGCTGATTGACTGTCCGACGTACTGATTGATTGACCGTATGACAAGATTACTGACAGATTGACTGCATGACTGAAGGATTAACTAAACGACTGACTGACTGATTTATTAACTGACTGACGGGCTGACTGACTGTCTGATAAACGAACTGACTGACAAATTGATTAAATGATTGACGGGATGATTGAATGTCTGATTGACTGACTGGCTGAGGAATTGACAAAACTACTAATTGACTAACTGATTGACTGCAAGACTGACTGAATGCCTGACCAACTAACTGACCATTCGACTGACTGTCTGACAAACTTTTTAAATAGCTGACTGATTGATGTCGAAGGCACAACCCATCAGTCCAACCCGTAAGAGCTAGGACGAGTACAATAGGCTTCTTTAAAGGTGGAAGGATATCAGAATATATCCACAAGGGTGAAAAGAAAGCGGGAAGACTGATACATCGTATCTTTATGTTTTTTAACCGATAGTATGAGAAACATCTGAATATATAAAAATTTCTTCAAGGGCTAAAAATGGAGAATGTTAAACTCTACACACAAGTCTAAAAATGGTTGGCAAAGTGTTGTCTCTTATTTTTTATCCGATTGTATAAAATATAATTTTAAAGATTTATATTAAAATTCATTTAACAAGTGTGTAACCTTATGTGAAAAATGTGAACAGATAATATAGTAGTGGGATTAATCTACGATATCTATCTTTCAGATCTGCAGCCTGTTGCGTGGAGGCATTGCGGAGCGGGGTGGCGTTCGGGTTGGTCATCGGATCATTGAGATCAACAACCAGAGCGTTGTGGCTGTGCCGCACGAGAAGATCGTCAATTTGCTGGCGACATCGGTGGGCGAGGTAAGCGCAAGCACGTTAAAGCTAATCAAAGGTCAAAAACTAATCCCCCTTCTATCACTTACAGATACTCATGAAAACAATGCCCACTTCAATGTTCCGCTTGCTAACCGGCCAGGAAAACCCCATATATATTTAAGCGATATCTATCAATAGACGATAGGTAATGAAGAGCGCGTGTGTATTAGGCAGAATTCTAATGATATAATGCATATATTAATGTGTATGAATATGCGTATCTGTATAGACTTAGTTTGATATAACGCTGATACTTACATAATGCATAGAAAACGTTCTAATTTAGCTATCGATTGTGTGTGTTGTTTTTTTTTTTTTTTTGTGACTACTATAGAATAAAGATATAACAGAACGGAAGAGTATAGAAGAGTATGTGGAAGCTATGACAAATAACAAGCGTAAACCTTTTGTTCCAAACTGCAACCAAAAAATATAACAAAGAAAACTATAAACAAAAAGAAGAAAAACCAAAAGTAAAGAAAAGAAATGACAGAAATTACAAGCCTTTTTGCAAAACTTAGAACTAATAGTTAATAATGTGAGGGGAGAGCTGCTGCGACTCCGTTGCGATTGTTCGGGTAAAAACATATATATACACATATTATATATCTACATATATGCATATATATAAATATATATATAGATATAGATATATCTATGTATATATCTTTATATATCTATATATACACGATGACCTTTTTGCGAAAACGTCCTTAGCTTAGTTGAACAGCTTACAGACACAATTAGTGAATATAAAGATAGTTACGATTACAATGCCCTTTGCCAACTGCATCCCCAACCACGCACTCCTTTTCCTCTACAAATACCATATATGCTTATACATTATATATATATATATATACCCATAAATAAATGTGTAAAGATGAAGAACATGCACAAGTAAATCCCTCTCATACATGCATATGTATTGCTTTTTTATAGCACCCGCAAACACAAACACACACACTCATATATGTATATATACTTTTGGTGCGCGCATATAAAAAAAACATTCACAATATACACTTTGCAGAAAAATTGGTTAAATATTAAAATGGAAATAACTCGGCTAAATACAGTCAGATTTTAGAAAGATATGCCTTTTTGAACTTGTACTGATCTCTTTTATCGACTGCTATATCACGTTTTTTTCGAAAAATGACTTTTTTTTCTGAAATCAATAAATGTGATGCCAATCTATTCTATGGTCCTCCATGACTTAACCCTCCCTTTTTGGCCTTAATCGGGCTTTATTTTGCCAAGATATGGCCATTTCAAGTTTTTCAATAAAATTCATGTGATTGTGGACATAGAAGTAATGCAAAGCATTGCATACTTTCGTGCTGTTCGCACAAAACGCTTGGGCCTATTAAAATAGCTTTTCTACAGCATACTTTTAGGTCGCGCATGTAAAAAACCATTCACAATATACATGTTGCAGAAATTTTCATTACATATTGAAATGTCAATAGCTCGGCTAAATACAGTCCGATTTCGGAGTGATATGCCTCATTCTACTCGTACAGATTCCGACAATCGATTGCCACCCAAAAATCCGCATTCTGAGAGATGACCCAAAATGACCAGAAATACAGTGTAACCATCACGTTTTTTTCGAAAAATGACTTTTTTTTCTGAAATCAATGAATGTGATGCCAATCTATTCTATGGTCCTCCATGACTTAACCCTCCCTTTTTGGCCTTAATCGGGCTTTATTTGGCCTAGATATGGCCATTTCAAGTTTTTCAATAAAATTCATGTGATTGTGGACATAGAAGTAATGCAAAGCATTGCATACTTTCGTGCTGTTCGCACAAAACGCTTGAGCCTATTAAAATAGCTCTTCTACAGCATACTTTTAGTCAGCTCATGAAAATAGCCATTCACATTAACACATTTCAGCAAAATTTGATTAAATACTAAAATTCCAATAACTCGGCTAAATACATTCCGATTACGGAGTGATATGCCTCTTTCTACTCGTGCGGATGCCGACTATCGATTGCCCGGCGCATTCTAATTGATAAAACATATACGGGTTTTTACGAAAAATGACTTTTCCGAAAACTGATGGCATTCTGTTCCATGGATCTGCGCAAGTGAACCCTCCCAATCAAAAAAACTCTTGTTTGTATTACTTAGCGCAAACAATTATTTAATACTTTTCTCACTTAAATTTAAACTAGGATGAATTATTGCGTACAATATATTAAGCTTTGTGTGTGTTTTGCATTCTATCTACATGTTTGTGCGTTTATTTTTTACATTGTATACAAAAATTGAAGTCTTTTACGTTGCCATCGAAGCTTAAAAACTAAACAAATATGTTCATTAGCAATATTCTACATAAATAACATATAATTTCAAGTTATAATCAAAAATTCCAACAAAATCCACAAGAACATACAAGTTACACTAGGTTTTAGTTATAAATTTATATACATATACATATATATATATATATATATATATATCTATATATATTTATATATTGCTTTCTTTTTGAAGAACACATATACGTATTTGAAAATATATAAAACTTTAATGTATATATCAAGTTTTGGGTGCTAAGCCCCTTCCCCCGACCCGCCACCTTTCACCCTATCACAAATTGAAATTGTAAACGCATGTCAAGCTGTACTGTCCACGTCCACTTTTGTGTAGATATCATATGAGATAAAGTATGTATTTATATAAACATACTTACACTCTATGTAAATTAAGATGTGCTTTTAGTAATATATATTTTCCCAGATATCCTGAGTTAGGCAAATGGCTTCTCCTGTTTATTTTGTAACTTTGTAACAGTTTTGTCTTGATTGCAGAAGAATGCTTCAAGTCAGCTTACTAGAACAACACACACTCACACACACTCACACACAAACTGACACACTAAACGCTTCGATTTCAATAAACATCTTCGTCCAAAAATTGTGCTACTACTCGTTAAACAAGTTGATAGAATGAGAAAAATGTAAAACCAAAGCAAATGCTTTACTATACATACATATATACCGATATATATATATATATATATATATACTTACATAATATATAGATACTACCTATACCTAAAACATTAAAGCCTAGCAGACATACATATATGCATATATATACATACACACACACAGGCATATGCATTTCGTTGTAAAATACTCGCATGGCAAAAAAACAAAAAAAAAAATTAAGGAAAATTAATGAATTATCAATAACTTGTAATGCATTACTCGTAATTCATTATGACAACAATGTGCTTAATATATAGACAAATTTTCATGTGAATTGCTTGCATTTTGGCTTGATCCGGTAGTCGGGGGCGCCACTGGCCACGCCCACGCCCACCAATACAAATACAAAACCAAATATGATAAATATGATAATAATAGCAGGCAAATCTCTAATGAATAAACAACAAAATAAATGACCGCTTCAGCCGCCCAAGGCACATCCAGCAATGGGCCCCAGCACCAACATTGGATCAGCACTAAAAGCCATGCAAAGCAAAAACAAAGTATAAAAAAAGTAAGAAAAGAAAAAAGAGAAAAAAAAAAAACATTATAACAAAACATTACAGAAAATATAAAAGAAAGCGAAATGAAGAAAACAAATATATAAGAGAAATAATTGTTTAACCTTTTTTTTGTGGTGTAAATTATTTATACATATATATATATATATACATATGTATGTGTATGCATCAAATTCATGAGTATATATGGACGTATTTATTAAATAAATTGCATAGAAATTATATAAGGAGCAATGATGATTATTTGTAAAGGCGCATTAAACCAAATACAAAAACAAAAACAAATACAAAATACCAAAAACAACAACAAAGTAAATGATATATAATCGCATGCGTAACAGAAAAATATATACACAAAAGTCAAAGCAAAAATTGAGCATAATAAAGAAACGAAAAACAACAATGTCTTTTTCTTATTATTATTTCTATTTCTAATCCCATGTCAAGTATTTTAAAACACAAATTGTGCCACTTATAGCAGAAAACGCCTCTGATCCTATAAAGTAAATATATATGCATATAAATATATTTATATACTTATATCATATATATTAAATAGACAGACGTACAAAGCCATATCGTACACTTAATAATATATATGCCTATTTGATCCCGACTAGGGAATACCCTGAACCCTCTTATTCCAACACCAAATGCTCGTTTGAAGTAATAAAGATAAATTAAAAAAAAAAAATTACCTTGGCAGGATTCCAACTCGCAACTGACAACTGAGAAAAAAACATCGCAATTGCAATGCTGTTGTTAGAATTCGAAGCAGACGCGCATGAATGTGTGTGTGTACATGTGTACAGAAATACTTGGAATTTGCGATAGCTGCCGCAAGCACGTGGGCAGCAAAAACACATTTTGTTTTGTGTATTTCTTAACCGATCTTCATAAAATGTTTTACAGTATATCTTATTGTACCATAGAATATTTGCGTATTCTCAAAAAGTCAATTGCATTAAAATTGTGGTTTACATTTGTTGATTTATAGTTCTTGATTTATAGTTCTGCGGTGGCGATAGGTATAAAATGAAAGATATTTGATATATATATGCTAGTCTATAAGCAACATATCAATTTGGTGACTCTAGCTCTTATTATTTACCAAAATTGCTCAAAAAACACGATTTAGATATCGAATTTTATCGATAACTTTGAAACGGGGCAAGTTATCGAATATCAGAAACAAACTCGATCTGTGTAGACACTAGGAGGATCTACAGCTAAAATTGCAGTCTCTAGCTCTTATAGGTTCTGAGATCCTTGCGTTCATGCATACGGACGGACGGACGGACAGACGGACATGACTAGATCGACTCGGCTATTGATGCTGATCAAGAATATATATACTTTATGGGGTCGGAGATGCTTTCTTCTGCTTTTTACATACATTTGCATTTTGCACAAATACAATATACCCTTTTTACCCATTTTTAATGGGTTCAGGGTATAAAAAAAAACATTCGAAAATAATACAACCAATCTTAAGAGTCACCTAGAAATTGTTGAGAACTTAACATTATGTTCGCGGCAAGTTGTTCATAAGCCGATTTTGACCCTTGGAATCTGTTTGCGACTCAATGCCAGCAGAGTATTTGTAGTTGGACTGAATATCCTAGCTGCTCCAAATAGTTTGGCTAAATAGGCGAGAATAAAACGCAGTCCATAGGGTATATATATATATATATATTATTGAGGCCAAAATAAAAAAGACAATTGGTAAATTTGCGTTTCAAATTAATATTTATTGATGAATACTTTTTATTTTTGCATCGATTACTCTGTTAATGCTATTTGCCATTCAATATAAGAAGTTTTTCCATGCAATCAATGGAATAGTTTTCTCGCATTTCTCGTGTTTTCGTAATGTCATTAATTTATTTTTATTTTTTGTTTTTTAAATACACACACCGATCAAAATGAAATGCAATACGCATTTTTTTATAATTTTCCTTTCTTAACTTTTTTTTTTTTTTGCTGCAATTCTTTTTTTAAATATGCAGCAAATGCTGCTAACTGGCTTGTTATGTATACATATGCATATAGACAGGCTACATATGTGTATGTGTGTGTGTGTGTGTGTGTGTGTTTGAGTTTTGCAAGAAAATTGTGTGCAAATGTGTGTGGGCGAGTTTTTTCAAAGGGAACAGCAGACCTACACATTTAGCCAAGTACTCAATTCCTCGAAGAATGCTAATTTCTTGACTTTTAGAGCATACTTCTCGGCGCTTGGTTGGATATACAAATCGTCAGAGCGCTCCGAAAAGTATGCTGCATATAATTTCGGAGAATTGAAACGGAATGGAACTGAACTCTAGACTTCAGGCTAGAGTACATATGTGTGTATGCTGTGTGTTATATTATTGTTTCATAGCTGCTGCTTTAATAAGTGTGAAATTTGCATTTCAGTTTGAAAAGACTCGATATTATTATAAAGTTGTTTCCACCTAGTTCTTACTTGAATAGGCTTACACTAACAATATTTGCTTATTTTATATTTACTCCTCCGCTATCGCAAATGGCCGCAGTTAACGATATATATCGAATAGAGCAAATAGCGCGCTTCATTGTCCGTTTTTCTTCCTTGTTCGTTTTCTTTAGTTTATAATAGAATGTAATTGTTATATATATTTATATATGTTTTTATATGTATGTTTGTATGTATGTATGCATGCATTTCATATATATGTATGTGTGTATCAAGTTTGCATCATAAAATTTTTCTAAGTTCCCCGCATTATGGGCTTGGGGAACCCTCTTAAAACTAATACCATTGCAATGATAAACACTTGTAATTTTCATTTATACAATTGCAAATGTTGTGGGTACACTGAAAAAAATTTGTTAGTTAGTTTTCGTTAAATAATTTGTTGTGTTTTTTCCTTCTTTCATCTTTTAGTTTTGCTTTTTTTTTTTTTTTTGTTAGCTTGGCCAAGTCGCTTGTTCAAGGGCTACTAATAATTTTGCTAATAAATTAGTTTTTTTTTCAAATTTGTTAAATTTTGTGTACTCAAGTTTGACCAATGAAATGTTTCGACTTAACTAATACCTCGATTTCAACAAAAATACTCAAAATCTCAATTCAAAAAATATTCTTATGATTTTTTTTTTGGTTTTTGGGTTTTTTGTGTTTTTTTTTTTAGGGCTTTAATAAATTTCAACTATTAAAAATAAATGCAAAAAATTTAATTTAGTTTAGTTTCGTTTTAAATTTAAATTTGTTTTCAGCAAATGTTGCGCATATGTTTTGGGGTACAAATTGAGAAATTGTGTGTTTTGTTGTGTAAATATTTGAACTATATAGTATATAATTATTCTCATCGTGTTTAGTTTTGTTTTTTGTTTTTTTTTTTTGTACTTTGTTAGAAATTCACGCAGATATGCTGAAATTATCCAACCGAGTCCTTGCTGCCTCATGAAACAAACATATCCAATAAACGAAAAGCCAACCAGTTCCAATTCTAGTAGTTCCAATTACCTAGCCCCTCACTTTAGCCGTACTTCATTAATCAAGCCCTATTCTTGTCCCACAATCTTTGCTTAAAAGCTAACCAAGCTAAGTACTCACATAAACATATCCCAATATCGTTAATCGTTAATCGTTTATCTTTTATCATTTATCGCCTGCCTGCCGCACTCTACTAAGCCTTCAAAATGTTGGTTATCGATTACATTTATCCTTAACCTCAAACGTTATCATGTACATACAACTTAGCTGTAAACCAAAAACTAAACAAATACAAACACAAAAGGACGCTACTGCTTAAACATTATAAAACATATCAATTGCACATGACTTGACGTGTTACATTAATAACTAGGACAGTACAATATACATATATCATTAAGAAAGATGCGTCTCGTTATGTGATGTATCGTATAATCGGTTTCATCTTTAGCTAAAGTCAAAATATATGATTTGGTCGATTTTCGCCTTATGTCGCCTTCCAAGTGTGTATGCGTGTGTGGGTTGTATTTTACAATTCTTATTTGTATAAAGTTCCATATATGCAAGTAAGTTTTTGCAATTGGCACATAATTACTAACAAAGTCAAATTAATATTACATTCAATTGCTGGTATTTTGTATTTTTGGTTCTTATAGGTTTTTCATATTATATTGCACATGATGTCAGTTGCAACGAACACGCGACAGCGAGTTAACGTCGCGTTAACATGGCGTTAACATGAGTTCAAAGGAATAGAAATCATAATCGAACGATAATCAAATAAATAAAAGTCAGCTTATTGAACTAAACCATTAACTAAGCATTTATTGAAATCAAATAATGATAATTGCAATTATATTCTTTTTAATAAAAGGTAATTAAGACAGTAAAATTAACGCAAACAAGAAAGAATAGTTATTTTCGAAGTGCCGAAAATTCAACGCCCTTGCAGATACAAATTTCAAAACATATTTTCAGTGCACTCAATTTTCGAATGATCCTAATTGTGGGTGTTACTTGACACATCCACTACGTTAAAACAAAGAGACTACTTAGCACTTTAAACATACAGACAGTAGGAGGCAGCTCCAACGATTTAGCAAGAATCTATAATAACATTAATAATAGGGTTTGACAAAGTGATCCATTTTAAGGATTATTGGACTCTCTGCAAGGGTTTAGAAATAATAAACGTTTGCTACGAACTAATCGCATAACGTTTTCTTTTCGTTATAGTTCTTGTTATTACAATTATATAGTTGTAGTAGTAAATATATTTATATATGTTTGTGTGTTGAATGAAATATTATAATGATTTTCGTTTTAATTTAGCTTTTGCATTTTGCACTTAACTAAATAAATTGGAAAAAAAAACTTAATTCGGTAATTAAATTTGTAATCTTAAAATTAATTTAATAGTGTGAAGACTTGAAAGTTTTTCAATGTTGAAATCTTCGTATTTCCTTTTTCAGCCTAATTTCAGCTTGATAAAAAAAGTATATATAATGTTAATTATAATAATAATATTAATAAAGAAACACAATGTTGGTGATGACAATTATAATTATAATTATAGTTATAATAATGATAATAATAATAATAATAATAATGACAAAACGTTGCGCAATGTAAACACAAACAAAAAGACGATTTTCTATTAAGGCAAATTAGGGTTAACAGCGCCCGTTAAAAGGCAACTGTAAAAAGGCAACGCGAGCGCTGCTCAAAAAGTTAACATAACATAAAGCTGCTAAAGTCGCATCTGCAACGCGATTCGCGATTCGCGAGTGCGAGTGTGTGTGTGTGTGTGTGTGTGTTTGTGTGTGTGTGTGTGTGTGTGTATTGGGCTTCGGTTTTACTGTGTGTGTGTCGCGTGTCTCAGTGCCTAAAATTAAATTCTACGTTTTCTAGTTTCTAACGCTACCAAAGTTGCCGCCGCTTTGGCTTTTACATCAAAATTACCATTCAACATCATTTGTTTTCTTTTTGTGTTTTTTTTTTCTTCTGCTGCTGTTTACATCTTTTGGCTTAATTTTACATTTGAAAATTTTTACTAAATTAAGTTTATTTAAAGGATTACCAGCCAGACAGCTGGAAAGCCGGGTGAGTAGGTGAGTAGGGGAGTAGGGGAGTAAGGGGGGGATTAGGATTTGAGATTTGCGGGCTGATTAATAGTTAATTATGTTAACAATGCTGTTGTCTATAATGATTTTGTTAATGATCATAATGTTGATGTTAAGTATCTTAAAATTAATTTAACAGCTCAACGACTTTCTCGTTCTCTCTCTCTTTCTCTGTTGTTTCAAACAATTGCGAGTTACGAGGAACGAGCGAATCGGTTTGGATAGGGAGGGGGGGGCGAAGGGTGTGGATTTGTGGTAAGCGGCTGATTAAGTATAACAGTTGCACCAACTAGTGTAGTAGTTGCAGGGAGTTTACGTGGCGCTGCCGCATTTTTAAACAAATTATAAAGCCAAAAAAAAAATAATAATAAAACTATAAAACTAATTGTTGTTGTTGTTGTTGTTTGTCCAACTGCAACATTAACTAGTAAATGCTACAAAGGGTGAACAATTGCAGTTGCACTTAGGCGGCCGTGTCCACCTCCTCGACTATGTGGTTTGGTGAGACCTCGCTGGGCGGTGCTGTGTTTGTTGCTGCAGCTGCAGCAGCTGCTGCTGCTGTTGTTGTTGTTGCTGTTGTTGCTGTTGTTGCTGTTGTTGCTGTTGTGCTGCTGTTGCTGTTGTTGCTGCTATGCTTTGTCTTGGCCGCTTGCGGCGGCGTTGTCACCAGTGCGCTTACAGCGCTATACTGCGGCACCGCCTCAACGCTGGACACTGGCGCCATGCCCGAGTTGGTATCGTAGGGTGAGCTCTTTAACTTGCGCGCCTCGCGCTTTTGCTTGCGCTGCTGCATGACCAGCCGCAGCTGGTCGAGCTTGGACTTGGTCTTCAGATTGGCCAGCTCCACAACGCACTTCTGGCACATATGTTCCCGCTCCCTTTGGCCGTTATCTTCGCTGCCGCCGACCGTGCGATAGCGGCACATGCAGGCGCTCGAGCTGCCAGTTGCCGTGGTGGCATTCGCGCTGTTGCTGCTGCTGCTGTTGCTGCTGGCTGCAACATCTGTGCAGCAGCTGAGTGGGGTTGACTTGGTGCCGCAAACAGCTGCGACAGAGGATCCTCCCTTGGCCAAATAGTGACCATTGCATTCGCCATAGGCGCAGCTGCCAGCAGCCAAAGCTGCCGCTGCTGCTGCTGCCTGTTGCTGCTGCTGGTGCTGCTGTTGCGCACGGCTGTTGCACTTGGCGCAGTTGTGATGCTTCGTCGAGTACTGAAACAGATAGAGGTAGTATCTTAATTAATTTCCGGTCAGTGAAAACGTGACAAGAGAGCATTGACACTCGCATTCATGGATTAATCTGGCTTTGAATATTTTGAACAATTGATACTGATATTGAAATAACTGCGATTAAATTGTAGTAAATATTTGTATTAAAAGACCTACTTCTTATTCCATTGCCCGGCATTACCCAACACTGCCCCATCCACTATTCACAGCAATGCAAAATACTAAAATGAAATATATATAAATACTACCTAACACTGACTTTGCATTGATTCTGCCTCATTCACTATTCAGTGCATAACAAGAAATATATAAATAATTCGCATTCCCTCCCAAACTGCTTATTAACAAAACTCTTCTTCCAGCGCTATGCAACACTTTTTGGATAAGCTAAGCACAAGAAAGTTTTATGCATGTGAATAAAAAAAAACTCAACTAAGACAACAGCTTCACAGATTAACTATATTTTTTCTTTCCATTTTTGATTTATTTCTTGTTTCAGCGCTACTCAACACTGTCTTCAAATTGCTTTTTGCTTTGTATTTCCAGCGCTGCACAGCACTCTTTTCAGCGCATTCTTGAATCTAGAACATTGAATAAAAGCTTACTTCGGTTGCTGAATGAGCAGAGGAAGCAAAATCCTGGGCCCCCAATCCCAATTTTGGGGCAGAGAAAAAACTGAGCCTAGATATTGGTGCATGAACTGAACTACCGACTAATTTATTTGGGCCCTAATGGAGAGCCAGCTGCCAGCTGCAGTTTTTTGTATGCCGGATTAATCCAATGTTCGAGGGAGGCAAGTGCACGTTTGACTCGAGACTCACCAGCTTGCTGCGCACACCATGATGCAGTGCACCAGCCGCTGCTGCTGGGGCTGCGGCTGTGATGGCTGCGATGCCATTGGCGGCACTGCTGCCGGTGCTGTTGGAAGAGCTTGCGGAGCTGGAGGTGGTGGAGGCGCCGTTGCTGATGCTGCCGCTGGTGGGTGCCTCGAAGCTGATGCGTGCGCCACGACTGTATTGGGGCGTGGCACTTAGCAGATCGTTGAGTATGTGAATAACAGTGGAGATGTCGCGCTTGGGCCGTCCGAAGCGATCCTGCAGCGCCGGATTCAGTGTGCCCGAGAAGGTGCCCGAGTAGATGCCCTTGCCGTGATTCTTCATTGACTCAATGACAGCGCCAGAGCCACTTTTGCGCGGTGTCTCCTCCCCGCCGCCAATGCCGGCGCCGACGCCAACGCTGCCGCCGCCAGACAAATCGATCTTGTTGGTGAACACCTCTTTGGAGAGCTTGCGCAATGTCTGGGTAAGGTTGCGCGATGCCTCGGCCAGCGTGCGGGTATCCGACACACCCAGACCGGCATCATCCAGCTCCGTGCTGCTAGCAGTGGTAACACCTGCTGCTGCTGTTGCTGTTCCACTCTTCGCGGCAGCTGCCTCTTGAGGCTTAAGCGCTGCTGCAGCAGCGGCAGCCGCAGCTGCGGCATGATGATAATGATGATGGTGGTGGTGATGATGATGATGGTGCCGATGCTTGGAGCGTGTTACGGTAATGGGATTGTTGACAGTCTTGTGCAATGAGCTGTCTACCACGCAGCCGGCACCAGCAGATGCACGTGCCACAGCTCCAATGTTGCTGCTGTTCGGACTGGGTTGCACAGTTGTTGGAGCAGCTGTAGCTGCAGCTGGAGCTGCTGCTGCTGCTGCTGCTACTGGTGCTGGTGTGGACAGACGCGTGCACAAGCACGAGGTAAGCTTGGCGGCTATCGGATCCTGCTGACAGCCACCGCTGGTGCAACTAGCAGCACCAGCTGCTGACGGTTGAGTGGAGGAACTGGAGCTGACAACGCCATTGATGTTGGTGTTGGAGCTGGAGCTGGAGCTGACACCCGGGCCATGGGCAATGTGTATATTCTTAATGGCCGTCGTTTTGATAGGGCTCGAGACGAGATTGGAGAGCGACTTAATGGGCGACTGCTCCAACAGTGGCTTTGACTGCGCCGTCGCGGTCGCCGTTGCCGCCGCCGACGCCACAGTCGCTGAGCCGCCGGCTTGTATTGCCGCCGCCTGGGAAGCTGCTGCGGCGGCAGCGGCCGCTGCTGCTGCTGCAGCCCTTGGTGCTTGCGTCAGCGCAATGCTCTTCACAATATTCTGTAGACTCTCGTAGTCACGCTTGCTTAGGAACGAGCTGAGATCGGAGCTCTTGATGGCGTGGTGTGCCTGGCCATGACCCGAACTACCGCCTGCTGCGGTCAGCATGCGGCTGCCTCCGCCTCCGCCTCCGCTGCCGCTACTGCCACTGCCACTGCCGCTGGAACGCTCCATGTCCAGTTTGCGTGTGGTGGATGCCATCCCGCCAGCGCTGCCCGCGGCCACCGCCGAGGCGTTGTGGTGGTGATGATGGTGATGATGATGGTGGCTGTGGCTGTGCTGCAGACTCGGGTGCTGGTGACTGTGCACATGGCCGTTGCCGATGCGTCCGCTCGCCAGCCGCTGGCTGGAGGAGCGCGTGCGCGTATGCGACGAATGGGAGCCGCTGCCACCTGCATAACTGCATGCCATGGCTGTGCTTGAAGCCGCAGTGGAAGAGCTGCTGCTACTGCTGCTGCAACCGGCGGCTAAGCTGTTGTTGCCGCTCGCCGCTGGCGCTGGCAGGGCAGCCGTCGCACCGGCAGCAGTGCCGCCTGCGGGATTGACGGTGCTCAACTGCAGCTGAATGAGCATCATGTGATCGCCCAGTCGCATGCTCAGATTAAGTGGTGTCTTGCCGCTGAGGAAGTCATTAACCTGCGAGTCGTTAAGCGATTCCAGCGCTTGCATCACTGTATTCTCCGGACGCTGTGCCTGCAACGGAGCAAGAGAAGAGCCAAGATTAGGATATGCAGGAATGACTATTATGTTAACTTTAACATTATTATGTAAACTCAATTAACAGCATTAACACAATAGCTGTTCTGTTACTTAACAGAAAACTCTTCATTGATTTACAGTCTGTTATTAATTGGCTCACGGCTTTAAATAGAGATCTCTACAAACCAAGACACGATGACAAAGTATTAGAATATCCCAATCAGATAGTATTTACAAATTCAGGGTGTGTGTTGAGAGTTTGTTGCGGCATCTTGAAGCTGAGTACAGGGCAGCGCCTAGTCGATCACTTCCGACTAGAACACTCTTACTTGTTTTTCCCCCGATCCCATCAACTATCCATAGGCAATTTCTTGTCGTACGTGATTCAATGCGACGCCTTTGTGTTATGATAAGCCAGCAGCAGCAACATTAGCAGCAAATATGTATGTGGAAATAGCATCACATACCTTAGCTATCTTGATCAGAGATGTGTAATACTTATGACTGACAGAGTGCAGGGAGCGTATTGGGAGAGCGAAGCGAACTGTTCAAAGGCAATGCAAATGCATTCAAGTGACTTGAAATGCCATAACGTTGGCCAATCAAATCAAAGTTAATCCAAGACTCTATAATACTTATAACACAAAATCATATTATTAACAAGGGATTTTCATTTTCAAATTCGCAACCTTTTCTGCACTATTCTCTTGGTACACTATTTCACTCTATTGATGCTCTCTCAGCGTCTTTTTTGAAAAAATATCTCTCAGTGAGTCTATCGTTAGCTCTAAAGTTATTCTCTAGCTCTACCTAGCACTTGTTTATCCTGGACTTGGTCAGTTCCTTTCCCTTTCACTTGCCTTGCATTTTCTTTTTTCAGGTCTTGCTCGTTCTTCTTCTTAGTTGGAGTAAACTAATTGGCGTTTAAGGCTCCCTAATGCAGTTTATAGGGGCCACCCTAAGTAGTCTTTTATTTCTTATGTTTTATTTTTGCCTAATTTTTTTCTTTCTTGGCCCGCTTGTTCTGCTGCAAGTATATCTTCATATGCTGATGTATGCATACGTACATACATATGTACGCATGTGTATGTTTATAACATGCATGTTTTTGCATGTACACTTTACATACCGACAAGGAAAGAAGGAAAACAAGAACAAAACAGAAAATCAACTGCGACAACAACAACAACAATAAATGCGACGTTGACAACTTTTAAGCTCGATTTGTATTTTAAAGGTCTGGGTTAATTAATCATTTTCATTGCAAACGGACATACAAAAAGATCGACTGATCAAGCCCCTCAGTATGCGACTTTGTGGCCCCCAGCCACGCCCCCGCTCCAGCCACAGCCACAGCCACAGCCACAGCCACAGCCCCTTTCCCTACACAGCGACGCACACAAACGCGCGCACAATTGCAAGCGAACGTCCGTGTGTATGTGTTTGTGTGCGTTAAATTTTAATTGCCTGGTGACACAGTGACCTAATATTATTTCAAAACATTTCGACGCTTTTGTGCAAGACGAAGGGTTGGCCGCAGTGAGGAGCTGGCTTTGGCAGCTGCTACTTTCCCTTCGCCCATGGCCAAGGACAGGGCAAGCGGCTGGGTTCGGGAGGGGCTATCCACTAGTTATGTAACTTATTTCAAAGTTTCTGCTTGGCAACAAACGAGCATTTGTGCATTATTATAAATTTCGTCCGACGTCTTCGAGGCCTATTGGCTTGCTGGTTGTTGCTGTTGTTGTTGTTGTTAAGTGTACCAAGGTCAACTGACGTCGCTGTCGCGATTTGTCGCCAGCGGCGCACGCAACTTACGTCATGCAGCAGCTTTGCGACGCGTCGTCGAAATCGAAAATTTACAAATTTAAGCGCAGCAGCAACAACAACAACAACAACAACAACAACAACAACAACAGCAGCAGCAGCAGCAGCAGCAGCAAAAACAAAGGCGGCCAATTCTGTAATTTATTAGCTTTGTGCCAATTGTTTTAGTGTGTGTGTGTGTGTGTGCGTGTGTGTGTATGCGTGTGTATTAGTGTGCGTGTTTTGCGCTTCAAATGGCAACACAAGCCAAAACCTATTCAGCTAGCGCCTTGGTCATCTGCCTCGCCACACCAGCGCCCCCTCCGCTAAACCCATCAGCCATCCATTCACAATAACTATAACCGTTTTTGTATGTCTCTGACTAGCGCTCACACTCGCTCTCTCACTCTTGCTGTCTCGCTCTCGCATAACCGGTTTACAACGGAAAAGCCGACACCAAATGCCGCTGCGCGTCCCACTAAGCCCGTTACGCGCATATAACAACAACAACAACAACAACAACTGCAACAACAATTAGCTGGAATAGCAGAAAGAACAAGAGAATATAGCAGCTACAACAACGGGGATTCTCATTGCATGCAATTTATCGGTAAACCAGCCAAAAACGAAGCAAATACCGATCTCTCGCTCTCTCTCTCTCTCCCTCTCTCTCTCTCTCTTTCTCTCTATCTCGTTCACTCTTTTGCTCTAGGGCTATACACCTACTACAACCATCGTACTTTTTCGCTATTGCATTGCTTTTGAGTGAATCTGTCTGTGTGTGTGTGTGTAGAGAGAGAGAGAGTAAAAGATAGTGGGAAATGAGATTTGAAAAGAATTAAGTTCAAGTCAAAATCTAACTAGAAAGCACGGCACATCGAAGATGTAATGCCCTTCCCCTTCTCTACCGTCTGATTGGCCCAAAAATATCAGACATAAAAAAAAACAGTATGAAGAAGATGAAAATTTTAAGCAGCTCAAAGCAGTTTCAAAAAGATTGTTTTGCGTGCTTAAATGATCTTGTTTAATATATACATATATAGTTAAAGATAAAGGTAAAGATACATATTCAATACTCAATTCAACAAAGTCTTCAGTTGATTAACTTGATGTCCACAAGATAATCATATACAACATGAATTTAATAGTTCATTTTAAATTTTCTAAAATATAAAACCGACATTGTATTCAATCCTATACATTGTACACTTTTGTGATTCACATTCGATAGTTAAACTGGTGAACGTGATACACACTTGCTTATACTATAGCGTGGATTATCATAGATAAGATACGGTAAATATGCCGATGAGCAGAAATAGTTTAAATATGCAAGCGTTTATGATATTGGCAAGAATTAAACCGAGAGCAAAAAGAAATTGCGAAATTGCAAATAAGTTTATTTTTAATCATCAATTTGTTCAATTAATTCTGTCTGGATTTGGCATTATTTTCGATTTGAATAGTTCTATTTATCGCTCTGCTTGCCGCACAGTTTGCAAGGCATTGGACTTTGCACGTGCTCAATGCGAGCGCGATCTGAGGTGCTGGAGCGCAACTATATACAAAGGCGGCGCCACTAGCACTTGACACAAAGTCACTAACAAAGTGATTCGCGTACGCGTATGTGTGCGTGTGTGTATGTGTGTGTGTGTGTGTGTGTGTGTTCATTTTGGGGACAAAGCAAAATATACGTATGTACATATATATTTTTTAGTTTCTCTTTATCAGTGTGTGTGTGTGTGTGGGAGCGCGTGTGTTTGCTGACCATGAAAATATTTTTATTGACTTGCTTTCAAAAACTGTGTTAAGCAACCCCCCGAACCACGCCGCGCAGCCCCATTGCCCGCACTCTAGTGGGTAGCCGCGATGCGATCCTCACATTCGCGAGACTGGCCAAGTACTGATAAGAACAACTAACTACCTGGCCCACTCTTTGAGCGTCCCTTCGGTCCGGGGCGTCACCCACTTCGCTGGAATTTATAGTGCATAAAAGCGTAACAACAAAAAGATAGAAATAGAAAAATCAAATAAAAACAAAAATAAGTAAATAATAAAAATAAAAAAGAGCAAGCACAACAAAGGAGACGACAGCTGGCGCCATCGATCGCGACTGCTTGTTTGCCTCCGTTATCTAAGCAGCGGCGTTGGCGTCGCTGTCGCCGTCGCCGTCGCCGTTGACGCACCTTTGCACTTGCTCAAGCACAGTTTGAAAGCCACTGCAACTGCCGGCAACTGTTGCGAGCGGCTACGTAACCGGTTTCATTGGCTTGCCAATTGGCGTGGCTCGCAATGGGTCTAATAACAATAACAAAAATTAGCTTGTGCATCGTTGCAACACACACATATGTATACACATATATACATATACGCACACACACGGCGCTTGCCACAATTAGCATGGTGGGGATGGGATTTGGAGGCAGCTAGCTTTCAGTCCAATTTGCAAACATCTATTGACAACAATTTGCAAATGTTCCAGTTCAATTGTTTCTTGAAAGCAAACAGAAATTATTGTTGCATCATTGAAGTTTCATTATGCCGCGCTTCATTCCACCTCGTTTCACACCTTTCAAATGGTTTGTGTGGCAAAATGGGAATTTTCCAGTGTTCCATTCCATTTTATTTCATTTTTTTTTTAAATACTAATTGTCACATGTTTATCCCCGCATGCATTTCGGGGGTTGACCTGGAATAACCTAAAATTATTGTTCGATGCCATTTCCACTATTCCGCGTTCCATTCCATTTTGTATCATTTGAATAACATGCAGGCTGCGTTTGATATAAGCGCAACTAACTTTGTGTCTGACCTGTAGCAGCTGCCCAAGTGTGCCATTCCCATCGTTTCACCTCGCATTGTTTCACAACAAGCCTATTATTTCCTTCATTTTTCACAATTTATTTGTTGCATTTGGCATTCACTTCATTCAACCAAATACAAAAATCACAGCTAAATACTTGATAACTGTTTAGCATTTAAATGGCGAAGCCCTTGAGTGGAATTTCCAGCCCAGGGGAACTTTTGTTTCCCAGACAAAAGAAAAACCTGCTTTGAAAATCGTAGAAATAAAGCGCCTTGTGCCACTCGAGACATTCGAGAATGCCGAATATTTAATGCTCTGCCTCTGAGCTTACCCCTTGCAAGGGTAAAACTTATGTGCTCGGCGATATAATACCCTGTATCCGGTAAAATCACATTCGAAAAAGGCTTGCAGAAATTGCAGGTATATTAAGGTATCTGTATCTGTATCTGTATCTGTATCTGTATCTGTATCTGTATCTGTATCTGTATCTGTATCTGTATCTGTATCTGTATCTGTATCTGTATCTGTATCTGTATCTGTATCTGTATCTGTATCTGTATCTGTTTGTGTATCTGTTTCATCCGCTTTCGGCTACTACAAAACCTTTGTCCTAGTATCGTATACCCTATTTGTAGCCCATTTCAATGGGTACAGGGTACACAAATGCTGTAAATGTTTTCCAATTTGATTAGAGCCACAACAACAATAAATTCCTTAGCCAATTATTACTCATGCCAAAGGCAATTAAAATAAACTAATAATAGCAATTTGTAAATGGCACAATGCAAAGAGAATCGCAAGCGACTTTCACAGCGCAAATCGATTCAACAGAAAAGATATAAAATAAATATTTTAAAATATCATCTCGGTAAATATATGTATGTGTAATCGGGCGACCCAGCGTATTATATTATCAATGGGTTAAAAGTCTTTCATATGCTACAACTTTCGAGCGAAATAAAAAAAAAATAAATAAGCGTGCTCTAAAAGAGAGTATCCGACTGGCAGATACCCTGCACTCAGATGAAACAGATTATTGAATAAACTCCATGCTTATAGTCCGAATCAAGGCGATGTATTTCTCTCAAAATGTGATTTTTTCAAGATACGTAACCAACAAATGAAATATTTTGAATCTGTGTGTGGTAGTTATATCTTCAAATAAATCGAAGCTAATAATCGATACTTATCGATTTTGTGAAAACGGGGAAACTATCGATAATACGAAGCAAACTCTCTGCTACGTTTCCATTTAACGTTATCCAGCTCTTAAAGTACTTCAGATTTCAAACAGACAAACACACCGATGCAACAAACAATATACCCATATTTAACCACTTGGCCACAGGGTATAGAAAACAAACGTGTTTTTTGCCCAACAACAACAACAACAGCAGCAGCAACAATCGACAATCAACACTCGCAAGTATTTCCTTTTACTCTAGATGAGGCAACCTCTATATACCCATAGCCCATTCCATTCCATTCCATTCCATTCTTATAAGTAGTTGAGGTTTACATTGTTGCTATGATAAACCGGATTCACGGAAATTAACGAGCTGCGTGTTTCCGTTGCGGCCACACATGCCATCATCATCATCATCATCATTAGCATCAACATCATCATCAGCTTCGTCTTTTAAGTAAATAAAGCATTGACGTTCTTCTTGTTGATCATCATTATGATGCTGTTGATGGAGCTGCTGCGGGCATTGATAAGGTTACCGAATTGCGCAATGCACAGCCGTCAGAGGGAGAAGTGACAAAGTCATCAAGTCGTCATGTTAGTCATGTCGTCAACCTGTCAATTTGACATATTTCGCTGATAAGCTACATAAATAACCAAACACACAGGTGGAACGCATACATACAACTAGTTTCTTGCGAAACTTTTGCGTTTGCTAACCGATTTTTATGAAATTTTCGGAGCCATAGAATTTAGGCCTAAGTTTAGGTCTTACCAAACAACGAGGTCTTATCTTCAACTATTCAAAAGTTAGAAGATTCATGGATTTTCTCTACTTTCGCAAGATCTTTGAATATTCTTAAAGGAAATGCATTATATTATACTAATTGCTGCTTAAAAAGATCTGATTTAGATTTAGTTCTTGAGCGTAAATCAACAAGAATAGGATATCATTTGTGGAAAATTTGATTTGTCAAAATTTGATTGCCTCGTTTTATACTTTTGCTTTTATACTATTCATATTTGCTCTTCTTGTTTTGCCTACGCAAGGTAAGGTACCCAGAATTAAAGCCAGGACTGCAAAGCCCCAGATATTTGTAGATGGTTTGGCTCACTGTTCAAACCAACTTCCAGCCCTTAGGTTCGGCTTGTTAATCGGGTATTTCATATGCATGACCTTGGCTTTTCAGAAAGTTAAATTCAACAATTCAATTATTTATTTATAATTTACCGTTCTGCTACAATTTTGCAAGCCGTTCTGCTACACATTTTCATAGCAAGGTTTCACGCTACATTTGAGGGCCACCCAAAACTTGTCTCCAACAATTATGGTTAGATAAGTGCATTAGTTGGATTCCAAGTTATTTAGGCCAGCTCAGCCCTTGGCTGTTTATAGTTAGCAAACCATTTTGACTTTGATTCAAAGTGATTTCTGGTTAAATCTGGTTTCGATCGAAACCTATTTGCACTCCTGGCTGCAGCCTTATTCGACGGTCATGGCTGAACTGCATTCATTTAATATATATATTAAATATATATAAATTTGCGCATATTAACTAAACCAACGACCAACAACTAGCTAGTAACAGCTGGCCATTCACCTGTTTACGTTCTCTTGTCTTGTATCTTTTGTTTCTCATTGATATTTCGAATTTTTTCAACTTATCTTTTCTTATTCCTGCTTTTTCTATAGCTGCGCTTTCTTCATCCGATTTATATATATATATATATATATTTTTTGTTTTTTGGCCAACATTACAAAGGACACATAAATTCGATTGGCCACACCTACGTCGTAGTCGTCGTCGCTTTGGATATTGTTTTTCTTTTCTTTTTTTTTTTTTGGATTTTTATGGATTCACGCTTTTTGTCGACGGTTGTTAAATGCTGTATTTTGCTTTGTCTGTGCTGCCCATCCGCATCATCGTCAACACTTTCCTTCTGCCTTCAGTTCATCATCATCATCATCATCATCATCGCCATCAAAATGATTGTCATTATTATTATCAAAATTTGGCCCTTTGTCTGCGTTGTTTTGGGGCTTTTGTCGTGATGCGAATTGCAATAAAAAATCATTTTCATAAATCTATGCGAGCAAACAGAGAAAGAACAAAAAAAGAAAAATAAACAAACAACAAATTGCGCATACGCACTGTGCAACAGCAGCAGCAGCGGCAGCATCTGGCCGAAAATTCAGCGTAAGCCAAAACAAAAGTAATTCATTTGACAAGCGATGCCAGCGCATCATTTAAATGACATAAATAATAAACGCCAGCTCCCTCTGCCCTTCTCCCTCTCACTCACACTTGATGCGTGCCGGGCTGGGGCTGGGGCAGAGGCGAACCGGTGTGCCACAGAGTCGGTCATGGTGCATGACACGCTAAAGACAACGCCCACCCACTTGACTGCGGCTTCAGCTGCCAAACGAAACGAAAAAAATTAAAGCACACACACACAAATTAAAGTCGAAACGAAATTGAAATGATGACAAAACAAAGACGCTGGCGACAGGCTGCGAGAGAAGACGACAGCAATCGATGGAACAAACAATCGGTCAGGTGGACTTTCTGGTTTGCCTACAATTTGAAGCTGTAGAAGAGAAATGATTCATTCCATTCGTTTCACTTTTGAATATAATTATTCAATACACATTGTCACATACAAGAGCAATTGCATGAAACGTGTTTCATTCCATTCGTTTCTCTTATAAATATATATACATGCATACATATATAAATTGCCTATAGCATATATAGGTGCAAGTGAGGGAAACGTGTTTCATTCCATCCGTTTCACTTCACAAAATGTACAACGTGGAATGGTACGCGGAACAATGGTATGTAGCACATATTCAGTGCCCTAAGTACATTTTGTGCGCATTGAATAGACTTTTATGTTCCATCCAGTTCCATCGTTGCACGTTCCATTCCATTTTATTTCTAATGCAGCGACGCCTCTTAAGCTGACGTAATCTGTAGGGTAGAGTCCATTATGCGCTCGCCCACTGTTCGGCATTCTGACAAATTTCGGCAGCCACAGTGTGCCAGCGCTTTTAATAAACTTAACAAAATATTATTACTTTTAATAGCTGCTGAAACATTTTCTGACATCTTTTCGGTCGACGTCGCATTTCATTAAAGTGACACGCCGAATGCCTCGGAGACGTGGTCCGAGATAAAATTGGAACAATATGCAAATATTGTGGCAGACAAACGAATTGATATATATGTATGGTATATGGAATGGTGCGGCATGGGGCAAGCGAGTAAATCGTTTCGACTATAGAATCACAAGCACTTTTACTTTCGACCAGACCAAACCGCTTGCGATCCGCACCTGCCTTGGCAAGGATCGGGCCACAGATCGAATCATTATTTTCAGAAGCTGGAGTCTGCTGACCCACAGCGGTCACCTTGTGCCTTGTCATTAGTCACATTGTCAATAAATCAAGTCGAGCCATCAACATGTCACTTGTTAACACACATTTTATCGGCATTCGCGGGCCAAGTGGCAGGTGGGGAGCGGTTAATTAGGAACACTGAAATCGGCACCTGTCCAAATTTTCGGACTACCGTTTATACATATTTTGTGTGTGTGTGTGTGTGTGTGTTTACCCCTTTGGAGAAGCCGCAATTCGCTAATTAGGAGCAACGGCATGACAAGCCATGACTCAGCACACGCTTTACGTCCACGCACTCAAAGTTAAACCCCAAACCAAGCGAACCGAACGCCTCAAAACTGAACGAAACAGATCTGAATTGAATATAACTAATGTGCAGGCATCTCAACAATTGAGCAATATCCATTTCGTTACACGCCCAGCCAATAAAACGATCGCATTCTGACAAATCTATACATATATATATATATATATTGAAATGTATATATTTCATAAACAAATGCCTGTCAGGTTCTCACCTTTCTGCAACATTGGCTATTGGCACTCGTGACAGGCAGCCCTTCCCCCTCCAGCCTCTCCCCCTTTCGGTACAGATTTTAAGTGCATTTTTGTTTTATGTTTTATATATTTCGTGTTACTGTCTCGACTTGGTAATATATTGCATATACCCTGTAGAAAGTGCTCCAGAGAGGTTCACATCAAACGTTTGCATAGATAAGAGAAGCTGCAGATCAGAACTTTTCTGATTTTTAATAAGACTGAGCTGTGGCTGAGTGTAGGAAATAGCCAAAACGTAAATATTCTATTGATAGAAAAGCATCAAATAAGCCACAAGCGAGAGGTCGCCGGTTCAAATTGAGCAGCATTTGTCAGTTTGTAGTTTTGAAATTCTTTTGCCAATGCGCTTACAGGGTATTTGAAAGTAGAACAGCCATAATTAATAGCAGCACAAAGTTGTCTAAATATTGTTTTAAATATTTATTTTCTCCTTTGCTTGTCATTTTTTTTTTTTTTTGGGAAAAATCACACAAAAAATTAGCAAAATAAATTTTCAAATCAAAAAAAAAAACTTACATATTTTTAGCACAACGGACATAAAATTGTTAATTGGCTATTTAAACATTTGTATTTAAAATGGTTTTCGAAAGACAAAGGAAAAGTCGCCAATTAATGAGAGCTGATTTTCGGTGGGAAAGTGTAAAACATGTAAGGATTCGTGCGAGTTGCCTTGAACCCAACGAAACGATGCCGAGCTGTGCACCTTTCGAATGAACGTCGGTGCTTATAGTCCGATCGTGATGAAATTTCACGAAATGCAAGAAGAACCAAGTTCATGACTACGATATATATCGATATTATGGAAATGGTTTGAGATATCGATCAAATATAACAAGTTCGATTTGTATGTGGTATAGAAGAATATATTATTTAGTTTTCTAGTCTTAAGCTCTTCTTTTTGCCGAGATCGAAGATCGCAACTGGACCTGGACCTGGATCGACTCAGCTGATTGTCCTGTGTTAAGAGCTGCTTCGTTCTCACTGTTACATACATTGGCACAAAACCCGTATACTCTCTTGGCCATATTGAATGGGTTTAGGGTATAATTAGCTGTCAATGTTCTGGCTAGTCTCTGGCGAGCACTAATTGGCATTTTGTGTGCTTTAATTTGTTGTTGCACAGCTTTTGGTAATTTGTTTCACTAAATTTGCTGCTTTTTGTACATTTAGTCAGGTGCAACAAACATATTTTGTGACAATTGTTGTTGTTGTTGTTGTTGTTGCTGTTGTTGTTATTCCCATTGACAATAATGAGCTTTTGTTTAACGATCGTCGCTGCAACAACAACACAATAAACCGCGCATTTAAAAAGCAAAAATCGTTTGAGCCAAATAAAAAACAATCACTATAATTGTTTTCATTTGTTGTTGCTGTTGCGTTTCGTTTTTTTTTTTTATTTGGATTTTCGTGCACGTCAAAATATTTCTTTGTTCGTCTCACGAAAATTGCATGAAATTCTATACAACACACACCTAAATACTTGTACACACATTCATAAATGCAAAACCAATATGTACATATGCATGTGTGTGGGTGTGTGTGGGTGTGTGTGGGTGCTTGCGCGCTTGTGCATTGAATGATGCACGGGGCATGCCACGTATGTATGTAGCAACATTGTGCAGCAAAAGGGGGCATTGGATGAAAATTATTAATTAATGAAGGGCTATCTTCGGCACGCCTGATTTCACATTTGACATTTGACATTTGACATTTGACTTGCCCCGCATTGCTCGTCCAATGCCAAAATTAATATTCCATATACAAAGTTCAATCGAATTTACAAACTGTAAACAAATTATTTATGCGCAAAACAAATTTGAACGGAAAACGTGACTTGTGAAATAGTTTGCAAGAGAAATGATCTCCCTCGAGTGGGTCGACATTGAGCTAAAATAACATAATGCGAAATTATACAAGAACTCCGGATGCCATTTCCTTGCAGCCAATTTTCTTTTGTAGCTAACAGATCTCTTCAAGAATTAATTTTTTTTCTTTTTTCATTTTCTTTAAATGCATTATTCATTTTTTGTTTAATTTATCTAAATTGGTTCTTCTTCCTTTTGATTTTTCTTTTGAATTTTTTATATTTTTTTTTAGTATATTTATTGATATTAATTTTATGATTATTTATTGTTATTGTATTTGCATGATATTCATTTTTTTATAATATATAAATTTTAATTTTTTTTTTATTTTTTATACAAATATTTTTCAAAATTTTTAAAATGCCCGAATAAAAACTCGTACATTAATTTCCCTGATAAATTCACATTGAGCCCAGCTCTATAAGAAATACGGCCAATGATTTCGCGGCAAGTGTCCCTCACAGTTAGTTTAGCTGAAACTCACGTTGAACCGATTTCAGTTTCACAAGAAAACTGTCAACGTCGCGACACATAAAGCATAAATGTTACAAAAAAAAGAATAGAGCAAAAAAAAAACACAGACATGTCACAAAAAAAAAACGTAGACAAGACATATCAGCAGAAGAAAAAAACAGAAAGAAACAACAGATCATAAGATATGGGGCAAATATTGATAAGCGGTCTGCAACGGCACGCACGACGGCGAGGGGCAGAGTGGAAGAGTGAAAGAGAGGGGCAGAGTGGAAGAGAGGGGCAGTGGGACAGAGTGGAAGAGAGGGAGCAAGCGAGATTGAGATCTGACATACAAATTGTGTCAACAGCTGATGGCAAATTAGGAATCTGGGGCGTGGCTGCGAGGCTGAGAGGCGGCAACTAGTTGGTACTCTAGACATGTTGCAATGAAACACACACACACACATACACACACGCGGCAGTTGGCACTCATAATTCAAACGGTAAACGGTAAATCAAACGGTGTGCGCACAACAAAGTGGAGCAAGAGCGCAGAACGAGAAAGAAAAGGGGCCAATGGCATGAATCAGAGAGGGAAGTGTGCAAAAACATGGCCAGAGATGGGATTAAATAGATTTAAAAGAAAAGGCCAAATTTGAATTGCTTGTAAAGACTTGACAAAAACGTTAAATGCCAGCTAAAATGTTAGCTAAGAAATTGGTAAAAAAAAAATCAAAGAGCTTAAAAAATTGAGAAGTTGGGCAATATTTGAAATTAACTGAAATTTCAAAGGAAAAAGAAATTAAGAATCTTGCAATTCATAAATATTGAGAAAATATATTAAAAGTATTGAAATATGAAACGGATAAGGTTTTTGGGACACAAAAGGTTTTTGTAAAATGAAAATTTTACAAATATATATTTTAATATATATTTTAATAATATTTTAATAATACAATACAATAATAAAAGTTTCTAATATTTATAAAGTAAATTAAAAATATTTCAAAAATATTTGCAAAGAACTGAACTGCATAAAAGCATAAAAAACTAACATGTTTCTGTAATTTTAAGAATATAAATATTATTAATATATACATATACATACATGTTTATATTTGCGCATATATAACTATTATTAATATTAATGTTATTCAATTTCCAGACACCTTTTTTTTCTCTTTCTAATATATTAATAATTAATGTTCAAAGCTTAATTTATAAATGCCAAAAGCTTTGGCTAAATTTGTGATCTACAATCGGAGTCACAGTGAAATATCACAGCAACAAACTGTGATCTTTTAGCAGTGACTGCGATTTATAAGTGCCAGGCTTTGGCAAACAAAGTCACAGCTCAAATTTGTGTTCTGCAATCGGAGTCACAGTGAAAAATCACAGTAACAATATTTAACTGCGATCTTTTAGCAGTAACTGCGATTTATAAATGCCAGACTTTGGCATAGTCACAGCTCAAATTTGTGATCTACAATCGGAGTCACAGTGAAAAATCACAGCAACTATATTTAACTGTGATCTTTAAGCAGTAACTGCGATTTATAAATGCCAGGCTTAGGCAAACAAAGTCACAGATCAAATTTGTGATCTACAATCGGAATCACAGTGAAAAATCACAGCAACAAACTGTGATCTGTTAGCAGTGACTGCGATTTATAAATGCCAAAAGCATTGGCAAACAAAGTCACAGTTCAAATTTGTGATCTACAATCGGAGTCACAGTGAAAAATCACAGCAACTATATTTAACTGTGATCTGTTAGCAGTGACTGCGATTGTAGCTGTTTGTCTGATCTGTTTTTTTTTCTGGCTGTTTTTTTTTTGATTTTTTTTTTTTCATTCCCAAAGTTATTTGGCATTAATTAAATTTTAATTTATTTGCATATTTATTTTATTACACACACACATTTTTTGGTCATTTGCTGTTTAATGTTTGTTGTTGTTGTTGTTGTTGTTGTTGTTGTTGTTGTTGTTGTTGTTGTTGTTGTTGTTGCCTTTGCTTTTGATTTTTGTTGTGGCATCTGAAAAACTGGTTGGCTCTAACTTAAAATGCAGGCCGCCCCGGTTTTTTTTTTTTTTCGAATTTAATTTATGCAAAATTTTTGAACAAAAATCGAAATGAAGCCAAAACGAAATCTTTTTATTTGCTGCTGCTTTTGTTGTTGCTGTTGTTGTTGTTTCTGTTGATGTTGTTGTTGTTGTTGTTTTGCTGCTCAATTGGCGACGGCCCCTGGCCATGGCAATCAATCGTTGGTCTGATCAAACCACCCCCCCCCCCCCCCCGTCCCCTCCTCCCCCTCACCCTTTGACACTCTCTTCACAGCCAATCGACACGAACCGAGTTTGAGTTTTGCATTGAAAACATATCAGACTTTTCGCTTTTCTCTGCTGCCTTTTAAAGGTTTCTCGCTTAACTGTGTATATACATATATATATATATATATATATGGATGTGTGCGTGTGTGTGTGTGGGTGTGCGTGTGTGTGCCTCTGAGCTTTAATGAGAAAGTTTTGGTTTTGGCTTTAAATTCATAAGACAAAGTCGGCAGCGACAGCCTAAAGGTCAGGTTTGCATTTGTATGAGCCGCAGGCTGAAGTTCGCTTGGAAGCTGGGGGCGTGGCATATGAAGAGCAGATGAATCGAGGCAAAATCAAAGCTTGGCAACAGCTATTTGGGTCTGTGATAGACGGGATTATGTCTTAGCCATATAGTGGGGCGATTAATTGCGGTAGCCAAGCTGTCGCAGTATCGATACAATTTATCGATGCAATTTATCGATTTATCGCTGGGGGTATGATTAAAGTATATAACTGTTACATTTTGAACTCTCAGCTTTCAATCAAATAAAAAGTTTGAAGCGACAGCAATATCGATACAATCCGCATTTATCGATTTATCGATAAACTACAAGCTGTTGCAATTGATCTATGTTTCAATATCGACTTATCGATTGACAATATATGAGCTGATATCGCAATATCGATACCATTTATCGATTTATCGTAAGACAACGCAATTTGTTCATTATGCAAATTGCAATTTTGCTAAACTAAATACGATATTTGGTTGCTTTCGCAATATTCACAATATCAAAAGACACTAAGGTTTGAAATACATGAATACCGCCTAGATTTCTTAATAATTTAGCAATTCTTACAAGGCTAAATTATGTTCATGAATGGAAGAACATCTTCAACAGAAGGAACCTGATCAATCTAATGAGAACTTATATGGAAGCCTACATAAAATTGTACTTTAATGCAGTTAGTTGCTTTCAATCGATTTACGGCGATATCAATCGGAGCTGATTGGTTGTGTCACATTTGCAGCGCTGACATTGAACCCCAGTGAACTGCATTACGATATGTGCGTAAGTACTGTAATATATATGCTTGTCAACTTGTGCATATATATACTTATATATATATGCATATACTGTATAAATCTGTTTAAATGTATAACAGAGTTAATCGTTCTGTCACTTACCAGCAAACCAGTTTCTACATTTGGTATTAAAATGATCTTGGAGCCGTCCATTAAGTTGTGATCTCTGAGCGTACCATCCTGTAGTTCCCTGTAATTAACAGATCAGAGAGAGATAGCATTAGTTAGTGTACAAATTGTGGCAGCAGCACGTGTTGCCACAAAAAGCAACAAAGAAAGAAAAAAAAAGCGCTGAACAGTCAACGATCTAAATTGTAGCGAAGCTGGCTAAGCTGATGTAAACCTTTTTTAAATACCCTGTAATCACGAAATGTTTCAGATATGTATTATATGCAAATACGTTAAAATTGTCTTAAACAATTTTCATTTTATGTAACAATTTAAATAGCTAAGCAAAAGTTAGAAAATAAATAAATAAATATTATGCAATTAATTTGAAAAATGTTATTCAGTAAATATTATTGCATAAAATCATGTAATGTACAAAATATTATTTAAATAATTTCCCTTTTTGATTAACAATCAACCGTCTTCAGTCTAGCCCCAGTTTACAGTTTACAGGTTATTAGCCCGTCTGGCTTTTGCGTCTAGACTGGAAACTCTTGATTTTTTGCACAACTGAAATTCGAGGCAGACGTCAACAAAAGGCGTTCGATTTGCTGCTACTTTTATTAATTTTAATTTCTACATTTTTTTTTAAAATTATTTTAAATAAAACAATTCACAATGGCAGCAACAACAGTCAACGAGAATATCGCATTATCGACAAAACGCATGTGAGTATTTGTTTATTTGAATGCGATATGGATAATATAATTTAATTGCAGATTTGCTTATTCGGCAGCCAAAAACAAAACAAAACAAACAAAAAAAGGAAGTTTCGAAAGTTATTGCAACATATGTTTTTTTTTTTAATATTTCGGTTGAATTTCTTGATTCGTTGATTTGCCCTGTCAGCACATTTTGCATGCGTAAGGAGGTTTTGACGACACTTTGTTAAATAAAAAGAAAAAGCAAAAGAAAAAGAAAGAGAAGAAGCACGAAATGTTAACGCGCATAAAAATCGATGCGTTTTTTGCCACTTTCAACAACAAAAGGAAACCGAAGTATTCTGATTTTATATAGGTACAAAGACAATGACTTCAATTTGCATATAAAATGCGGAGGAGGAGAGACACAAAGAGAGAGGGAGAGAGGGAGAGAAAGAGGAAGAGAGAGAGGGAGACTTTGGTAGAGAAGCTGAAGCTGATCAAGATCGGGGCATTAGCCAGTTGAATGAAATGTTTGGGCACTCTTTTCATTAATAATTTGCTGTTATCGATTGCTGCCTATCGATAACAGCTTTCGATAGTTATCGATCACACTTAAAATCATGATCGGAGCATTAGCCAGTTGAATGAAATGTTTGGGCATTCTTTTCATTAATAATTTGCTGTTATCGATTGCTGCCTATCGATATCAGCTGTCGATAGTTATCGATCACACTTAAAATCATAATCGGAGCATTAGCATAAGTGTTTGCTGTTATCGATGTATGCCTATCGATAGCAGCTGTCGATAGTTATCGATCACGCTTAAAATCAAGATCGGGGCATTAGCATAAGTGTTTGCTGTTATCGATTGATGCCTATCGATAACAGCTGTCGATAGTTATCGATCACACTTAAAATCAATAAATTTATACGATACTCAAACAATTTTAAATTGTCTTCGATTTGGCCAAGCCAGGCGTTATAGTTGCCGAGTTTTAGCGGGTCTTTTGGAATATGGCTCGATGCCCGATCACCTTTAGTTTGGCCCTATATTATAACGAACTAATATTTGCTGATCTGGCCGAAATTGCGACTTGCAAAACAACTCGACAGCTAAAAGGCGAGTAGGGGTTGAATTAATTGCCAATTTATAAGCGCAGCATGTAAAAAATTTCAAAGTTCAAGCACTTTACAGGTTTTTGCCCAGAACCTTCTACTCGCCACACACACACACACACACACATGCATCCTCTTTAGCACCTGAAGGGGGAATTTCAGTTTCTTATTGCTGTTGGTGTCGATCAGGGGCCAAATGATTTCCATTTTCTGCTGCTTTAGCTGCTTCTTTTTTTCGTTTACGTTTACGTTTTACTTTATATTATTTTATTCAATTTTTGTTTTGTTTATTCTTTTCTTTCTTTCTCATTTTTTTTTTTTTTTGTGCGGGCAAGCCAAAAGTCAAAAGTTAAACGCTGTTGACACTTTTCTGTTTAATTAAAAAATGTTATTGTAATTTTTGGCAGTGCATTGTGCAGGTGTTAAACACAGCAACAGCAACAATTGCGCTTTGTTTCTTGATTTTTGTGACTTACGAAATGAACTAAACAAAAGCAACAAGAATAGAAACAACAGCTAAGAGCTGCGAAAATACGTTAAAATCGTCGTGAATAATTAACAATATATATCTTGTGCCAAAAGCAAAAAGTATCTAAATATAGAAAGAGTGGCATTATATCCCTTATCCATTATATCCCATATGATATTGTTATCACAACTATTATATACATTTTGGAACTAGTTCATTTTGTTACATTGTGAAACTTGGCAACGTTGCTAGAAATAGAGACTTAAGCTAACATTATTCGATTTGCAATCCATAAATCCGCTTAACCCACATCTATATCTACATGTATTTGTTTTGTCAAATGCAATGCTGTCATATAAATTTGTTGGATTAAAATTGTTGTTAAATATTGTTGTTTTTATACCCTGAACCCATTAAAAGTGGGTATAAGGGTATATTGTATTTGTGCGAAAGCCAAATGTATGTAACAGGCAGAAGGAAGCATCGCCGACCCCATAAAGTATATATATATTCTTGATCAGCATCAATAGCCGAGTCGATCTAGCCATGTCCGTCTGTCCGTCTGTCCGTATGTATGAACGCAAGGATCTCAGAACCTATAAGAGCTAGAGACTTGAAAGACTTGTAGATGTAGATGCTCCTAGTTCCCGCGCAGATCGAGTTTGTTTCCGATAATCGATAACTTACTCCGTTTCCAAGCAATCGATAAAAATCGATATCGATATCCTGTTTTTTGGGCAATTTTGGTAAATAATAAGAGCTGGAGTCACCAAACTTGACATATAGCTTCTTAAATAGAATATATATATATATGCATTTGATGTTGGAAGAAGAGGGTTCAGGGTATCCCCTAGTCGGGAGCTCCCGACTAGAACCTCTTACTTGTTTTTTGTATTATTTTGTAAAAAGTATAGTTTGCGAGAATTACACAAACAATTTAGAAGCCACTATTATTTTGATTCATTACATGATCCGGGCGACGCCGGATAATTTCCTCTTTGAATACGCCATATCCCACTAGTTTGTAGGAATTAAAACAAAGTACAGTCGCTGCGTGCTTAAAAATGACGTTCATACGTAATTAAGGTAAGTACATACAAAAATCTATCTTTTTATCTAGGCGAGTGCATGTACATACATATACAAAAGTACATACCATATGTGTATGTGTGTGTGTGTGTGTGTGTATGTAAATAATGGCCATGCCTTTGTTTTGGCTAGCAACGAGAAGCAGCCATAACAAATCAATCAGAAATCGAATCAGTTAAAAAGCTTCTATGTGATGTATATGGAAGATAATTCAGAAATTAGTATTAGGCAAAAGCATTTAACATGAAGCTTAAAGCTCTCGGCTCTCAATATCGATCTGCTTATGTATGTGTGTGTGTGTATATAAATTGCGGCATTTTTAGGGCCTGGCCACAGCTCAAGTGCGAGCGGGAGGAGTCGAGAGCGTATTGAGAGGAGGGGCGAGCAGGAACAAAAGGCAAACTAAAACTGCAGCAGCGAAGCGTCCCAGCATAAATTACTTAACACAGACGAGGATAGGGAGGCAAAGAGCGCGTGTGGCACGCAGACAACACGGCAACACACACGCACACATACATGCAAAGGAAAAGCGTCGCCGTCAACTGCGCCGTCGCCGTCGCAGTCGCAGTCGCAGTCGCCTTGATTGCATCAGTTGACAGCGGCAGCAGCAGCGTGCTTGCTGGTTATGTTGCGGCGAAGGCGAAACGAGAAAGACAGAGAGCGAAAGAGAGCGAATATTGCGGCGAATTGCTATGGCTGTCAATGCGGTAACCCAGGCAACAACAACAGCGAACGAATAAACGAACGAACAACCAAATGAACGAACGAACATTAAATGACTGCATGCATGATTGATGAATTGATAAGATTTTGTTGGTTACCGCTGCCGTTGCTGCTGCCGCTGTTGCTGTTGCTGTTGCTGCTGTTGGACACGAAAAAGCGAAGCGTATTTGGGTCAGCAGCAAGAGGCGTGGCAGTCGCTGCAAGCATTGCACGCACACGCCACAAACCGATACACACACACACACACACACACACACACACACACACACACACACACACACAGACAAACACATTGAAATGTACCGCATTAATTTTCATTCATTGCTGCTTACGTAAATAGCTAGCGGCAATATGCGGCATGTTGCACAATATACATGTATGTACATCTATCTAGCCGGCAACATGTTTATAGATAAGCGCATGGGAGAGAACGAGAGAGCGTCACGCTACGTAGCATAACGTAACGGCGAAAGAAAGCTGTGACTGCCTCGACATAGCAACAATAATCACACTCACACAAACATACATACATATATACATACACAAGCAAACATATTCACAGCAGGTGCCAAAACTCACCACACATGAGAGTCAAACAGCATGGCGACCATGGCAGCCGCAGTCGCAGCAGCAGCAACAGCATTGAGAGTAGACACCGCAGCCACCGTCCAGACTTAAAGTTACTTAAGCTTTAAAGAGTTTTAAGGCAGCATATAAAAAAAGAGGCGTTTGCATTGGTATTGGAGGTTTGAAAGGTGTGGCGGCTGTCGTGTGTCTGTGTGCGCGTCGCTTTTGTCTGCGGGGGTGTCTGCGTTAGCGTCGCGTCGCTGCTTTTACGCAATAGGCAGACGCTGTCGACGCTGACGTCTGACGAACGAAGGCCAAACGAAGCTCGTGGCCAGGCCCTGGCGTTGCCGGCGTATGCCCAGACAGAGAGACAGACGCGAACAGACCACCACCACCCCCCCCTCCACGATCCTATTAAACAGCAGCGGGCAGGGGAAAGGGGGCAAGCAGCAACAAATTGAAAATGTGCGAACCTTTTGTTCGTCACCAGTTGCTCTACAACTGTTAACAGTCAGCTACTCTGTTGCGCCGTTAAGGCTCTCAAACTGTGCACAGTACATGGGCCTGGCGTACATACATACATACATGCATATATATGCATGTGTATGTGCATGCATTTAAGGTTATGTTTGCTTTTTCATGTGATCAATGCTCTCTCCCTCTCTCTCGCTCTCTCTCTCTCCCACTCCTTTTCTCTTCATTTGTTTCTCTTTTTGTTGTGGGTTTATTTGATAAGCTGCTTAAAATGCAGCATTTAACATTTCTCCAGCTATGTAATTTCAAAATCAACCCAAACGGCAACAGCACAACATAAAATTCCACCACCTTGCAGACACACAGATACGCACACACACACACACACGCACAGCTAGCACATAAAGAGAGAGAATGAAAGACGTAAATTATGATGTTTATTGTGCTGCGCCCTGCTTAGGCCTGGCCACAACAACAGGACAAGGACTCCTGAGTCAGTGCATAAGACGGATATAAGCAATTGAAGCGTAGAAGAAGAAAATTTCAACACGCACACACACACACACACGCACACGCACACAGAGACACACTTGAGCATTTGAGAAAATGATGCTGCCAAGTGAGAAATTCCACCACCAGCAGCAGCCACAAGCAACGCACAAAGGAAGCAACCACCAAAGGCCTGCCCCGTGTTGCCATCTTGTCATGCGACTCGACTCGACTCGGCTTGGCTTGGCTGGCGTCACCGGAAAACCGGAAAAGTAGCGCAGCGCAAAAATCCCAAAAAAAAATCCACTGACGTCCAAATGTCTGGAGCTGATGTTTAGTCGTTAAGAGGGGCATTCCGTGCTATGTGTAGTTGGAGAGGAGAGAGGGCTGCAAGGTGGAAGGAGAAGGAGAGGGGTTGAAGGTTGGAGGGCTACGAAACCAAAGTCTGGCCAGGATGGGAACTGGGAGCTGTCAAAAGGAAAGGCAACTGTACAAGGGCTTTGCCCGCCCAAAATAAGCACGCGACAACTGAAGTATAAGCCAAAGAGGTCTGCGTGGGGTTAAGGCATTGCCAAGGGTTAAGGCAAGATAGCTACGAACTTCAAAGATGCACAAGTTTCAGGCGCATCGTAAAATCTTTTTCCTCAAATAAGTGAAATCTTTCACAATTTATTGTAGTTTCCAAGTCAGGAGACTGACTATTTTCCACATATTATAATCTCAAGATCAGCCAAATTTATATATTTTAGCACAGTTATCGATAATAATCGGTAATCGACCAGAGAGCAACACAATATCAAAGTATTTAAGCTGCAAATATTATCGATATATATCAATATGATCGAGGTGCAGACATGTTTAAGGAAGAGCCATGGTTCCACAAAGGAGGCCTATACTTATCGATAAATATCGATCATCTTACGATAGCTTATAAAATGGAGAGCCCATTATATGCATCGACTATTTGGAATCTAGAATTTACCGCTCGAGGGTTCCGTTTTGCCCACAAACCAAATGTGACCAACAATTATATGATCGATAATAATCGATATCCGAACGATAACTTGTAGAAACCAAAGCCAGCCAGTTGTATGCATCAGTTTGGAGAGTTGTTGTCTTGTCGGAAAACAAACCTAAAATTTGTACCAAAAACCAGTTAGGCCTTGGCATTCATCCAAAGTAACTCGCCCGAAAGCCCAACATGCAATTAGTCTTTAATTTATCGTAAGGCAATTAAAATCGGGCTTTTACCTGGCCGACTGTTGATAAGAACGAACAGTTCCCCGCTCCCCCCAACTTCCCCGGAACTCTGTAGCCTCCGCTTGGCAGTTTTTTTTTACGTGTAGAACTCTTCGTGTTCTGCCGTCACGCGTTTTGCGATTGCATAATGGAAATTTGGTATTCGATTTGCTGTTGTTGTTGTTGTTTCTGCTCGTTCAGCACAGCGAGCCACACCCCCCACCCCCATTCGCCTACCCATCAATTCGCAATCAGTAAAAATTGTACACGGAAGTGTCAAGCGCATAGTTAAAATTTGTTTTCTAATCTGGTTTTTTTTTTCTTTTTCGATATCGCGCTCGCGAACCAAGACAGAAATCTGGTTTGATTTTGCGAACTAATTGAATTGTTTTGTTTTTTTTTTGTTGTTTCTTTTTCTTTTTTTAGTTTTATTTGTTTTCACTTTTGTGTTTAAGTTTGTGTTTTCTTTTTGCTTGTTTATCACCAAAGGCACGCGTAAGGCAGCAAAAATTTCCGATTAGACAAAAAGCATGTGAAAAAGCCAGGAGAAGGAGAAAGAGAAAAACCAGCACGCGGCTAGCCGAAGTTTAAATACTCTTGCGTAGGCAACTTTTCTAAGAAAACCCACTTGAATTTCCTCTACCAGAATTTTAACACTAATTTTAATTGAATAAGAACACAGATACTTGATTGTAAACAGAATAAGTGGAAGAAAATATCATGGATTTTATCTTTGTTTTTCTTTTGAAAAGAAGAAGCACGGCTATTACATGCGTAGCCATAGAAATGCCAACAAAGCGCTTAGTTTGTTTGGGAAAAGATTTCAAATTGAAGAAAAAAGAAGAAGAAAGCATATGGTTACCAAATGAATTGAAATAAATAGACCCTACGTTCTGGGCAAGGGTAATCGAAATACACAAAAAGCTATTTAAATTGTTTGCCAAAGATATGATGAAATATGCCAGGCTCTTGTCGTTTGTTAGCTACAGATACAGCTAAAGATACAAATACAGCTAAAGTTACAGATACAGATACAGCTAAAGATACAGATACAGATACAGCTAAAGATCCAGATACAGCTAAGGATACAGATACAGCTAAAGATACAGATACAGCTAAAGATACAGATACAGATACAGCTAAAGATACAGATACAGCTAAGGATACAGCATAAGATACAGATACAGCTAAAGATACAAATACAGCTAAAGTTACAGATACAGATACAGCTAAAGATACAGATACAGATACAGCTAAAGGTACAGATACAGAAACAGCTAAAGATACAGATACATCTAGAGATACAGATTCAGATACAGCTAAAGATACAGATACAGGTAATGATACAGCTAAAGATACAGATACAGCTAAGGATACACCATAAGATACAGATTACAGCTAAAGATAGAGATACAGCTCAAGATACAAATACAGATACAGCTAAAGATACAGATACAGAAACAGCTAAAGAGACAGATACATCTAGAGATACAGATACAGATACAGCTAAAGATACAGATACAGGTAAGGATACAGCTAAAGATACAGATACAGCTAAGGATACACCATAAGATACAGATTACAGCTAAAGATAGAGATACAGCTCAAGATACAAATACAGATACAGCTAAAGATACAGATACAGAAACAGCTAAAGAGACAGATACATCTGGAGATACAGATACAGATACAGCTAAAGATACAGATACATCTAAAGATGCAGATACATCTAAAGATACAGATACAGATACAGCTAAAGTTACAGATACAGATACAGATACAGCTAAAGGTACAGATACAGATACAGATACAGCTAAAGATACAGATACAGCTAAAGATACAGATTCATCTAAAGATACAGAAACATCTAAAGGTACAGACACAGATACAGCTGCTTGAATGCAAATATTTTGCACATATTTCACACGAACGGACCTCATGATATACGCTCTATTGATAGATACATAGATACACATTCACATTAACCTATAGATACTTGGCATAAACTTTTAGCTGTGCAACAGATGCTTAGTTCTAAGATGTGTGGATACATGGATACAATATCAATAGATACACACGCACACACTCCCACGCAGCAGTATTTATGGCTGGGCAGCATCTATTAGATACTTTTTATAGATACACACACGCAGCCCAAGTTGGAGTAGCTTGCTATGACATTAATTAATAATATATTCCACTGAGCGCTGCCCATAGATACACACTCAATTGGACTGTAGATACGAGTTGTGCATCCACCAGCCAGCCAACCGGCAACCCCCAGGGGGGCGAAAAGCTGCTTTAAGGTGAGCTAATCCCAACCTTGATTACCGCACACAGGAAAGCCCACTAATAAAAATACCACTAAAGCTGATGCAACCCCACCCGCCTCCCCGTCTTCAACCAGGTCCCGCTCCAGCCGCAGCCAAGGATATCTGGGAGAGCTGTGTGTGCAGCGCAAGTGGAGAGCAAGTTTCATGGTTTCTAGTCTCAGTCTCAATATCTGATGCGAGAGCCTAAAATGCTTTGGGTTTTCATCATGGCTCGACCGAGGGTTGTTGTTGTTGGGGCTGGGGCTGGGTAAGCTTTTAGCTGGGGTTGCTCTTACAGCCGCCGCAGCAGCAGCAGCAGCAGCAGCGATAACAACGACAACAACCACCCGCAGTTGCTGCTCTTGGATGACTTTCATTAATTTCCGGCGCAAAAAGCTGCAGAGTCGCCGCTGGCACTAGCTTTAGCCATATGGTCAACTTTTAGAGTTCCTGTTGCCAACCACTGAAGTCATAAGTATGTGTTTGTGTGTGTGTGTGTGTGTGTGTGTGACTAGCTGAGGGGGATGTCCAGCCATGTACCTGGCCAGCCACACAGAAGAAAAGCAACCACCGTGCAAAAGCTCTCAAAAGGGTTGCATAGAAAATCGATGAGCGAGCGGTTGGGCGGGCAGAAGCTAGGCTGGTTTTTCTTCGTGTGAAAAACAGCTGAAAAAACAGCAGCCAAAGCCAGTGTGTGCATGTGCATGTGTGTGTGTGTGTGTGTGTCTGTGTAGAGAGCAGCGCAATGCCACCATACAACCGCCCCCGCCCCCGCCCCAGCCACACGCCACCCCGCGACTGGCTAGCATCCACAACAAAGACAAATTAAACAAAGAAATCAACGGGCTGAGGGCAACGAGCAAAAACAATAATAACAGCAGCGCAGCAGCAGCAGCAGCAGCAGCAGCAGCAGCAGCAACAAACAACAATGAGAAATCACAGAAAGCAACTAAAAATAGCAAACACCTCCGACACCGGCTACACGCCCCGCCCCTCGGCAACCACCCATCCCGTGCATTCGCAGCAGAGCAAGGCGACCACCTAACAACGAAAATAAAAACAAAAGAAAACGGCAGCAACAGCGAATGCTTCTAATTTCGAGCTATTGATTCAGCGACGTTGGCAGCGACGCCGCCATAATCAACGAATTGACAGCGACAGCAGCGCAGCAGCCACCGGAAGGCGTTTCGCAAAAGGGCAAACATTGAAATGCAAATAGACAGCAACAACAGCAGCGACGTCGCAGCTCAGCAGCTTATGTGTGCGCGCGCACACACACACACTCAAACAGACACTGAAAGCACCAGAGCACCAGCACAAACGCGTCATAGAGAGAGAGAGAGCGCGCGAGAGAGTGACGCTCGTGTTTTTCTCTCACACAAACAACAAACACACAATTGCCGGCCGGCCCCTGACGAGATCACAGTGGGCGCCATAGGCAGCAGCAGGGCATGGCAAAAGGCAAAAGCGCAGAGAGAACAACAGTAAGCGCTGCGCTGAGCTGGGCTGAGCTGCCCAGCTTTGCTCTGCTCTGGATGACGTTATTGATGCCGTAAGTTTTTGCATTGAAAGTAAATGAAACGAAGGCGTTTGGCGGCGTTCAGCGTTGGCGTCGACAGCAGCAACAAAGCTTGCAGCGCAGCTCACTCAATTTAGCAGCACGCAGAAAGAAGAAAGAGAAAAAAAAAACAATTAAAAATGCTGCAGTCGAAAGAGCAGAACAAGCAGATACCCTGTAACATTTGTTATCTTTAACATAACAGATAAGTACATAAAATGTGAAAAGAAGCAGACACAGAGATAAATGAAGCGCTCGTCACAACTTTCATGTTTAATGTCCGGGCATTGGGCAAATACATAATACCCATTTACCCAGTTTTATGGCTATAGGGTATAATACACATAATTTCTTTAGTTTTAATGGGAACGAACGAAAAGAAAAAAGGCACGAAAACTAAACTGAATGAAAACAACAAATTTGCTTGAAATACATGTATGTACGATATATCGCAGCAGAATCAGAAAACAGCAATTGGAAATTTGAATTTTTTCGCAAATACTCGCATGAGTCTAAAAATATACTCACACCCACCCACATGCTTACATATAGGGGCAATTGCTAAGCGAACGCCCACGTTTCAGTGTTGGACAATTCAAAAGAAGGAAATATAATAAGTGTAGTAAATGTATGTACATGTTATGAATGCAATTGTCAACTGAAATGAATGAATGTATGAATGAATGAGTGAGAATGTGAGTAAATTGAGTGGCTCTCGAATGCATTACGAACATATATATGCTTGTGTGTTTGTGTGTGTGTGTGTGTGTGTGTGTGTGTGTGTGTGTTGTTTGTTGCTGTCATATTTCATTGATCTTGTGTTTGAACATGATTCCAATTCAAATTCATTCCAGTCTATTCCAGTTCCAGTTCAAAGTTTCTTCTAATTTATTGGCCACTTTTGCAATGCGCTCTCTCTCTCTCTCTCTCTCGCTCACTCGCAATGCACTGCTGTGCATGTTTGTTGCACTGCTTGCTTTTTAACGGTTAACTGTTTATTTTTATTGCCTCAAAGTAAATATGAAAAAAAGAAGAAGAAAAGACAAACAAACAAAAATATGTAGGAGCTACAAATTTGTGCATGGTTCAACTTGCTTCATATTTTAATTATCAACAGTTGCTGTGCTGTAAACATTGCAAATATTTGTGCATGTGCCAGCGAAAGAGAGGGAGAGAGGAAGAGAGAGGGAGAGGGGGAGAGGCAGCGTGGGATCAACAGCTTAACAGCTGCGGTGCATTGACACCTCCCCAAATACAACCACCGCACGCAAAAGCGTCCGCAAGGAGAACGAGAGGAAAAAGAAGAAGGAGAAGACGAAGACGAAGAAGAAGAAGCAGACGCCGCATGCTCTGTATATTGATATGCATCTTCATATAAATAGATAATGGTCGATATTTGTGTCTGTGTGTTGGCCATTTGGCATAATTAACGCCAAATAAATACACAAACGTATCTGCTAGATGCAAAGATACACACGCGCACACACACACACACACACACACACACACACACACACACACACACACACACACACACACATAGTCGCAGTCTGGCGAAAACACGCAAACGTGCCTTTTAACATTCGATTTGCAGCTATATATAAGCCCATTTATTTGTGTATCTTTAAGATACACTAGACAAAGAGCAAATGTATACACATGTAGGCATTAGTTGTAGATACACACACACACACACACACACACACACACACACACACACACACACACACACACACACACACACACAGACAGACACTCGTAACGAAATAAGAACGTAAATCTTATCCACAACTACTGCAAAACTTTGGCTATTTTTGGCTGAATTTTTGGCTCTCTGCCCCGCTCTTTTAGCCGTGTACTTAAGCCAAATATGACGACAAAATGGCAGCCAAAGGGCTGGGCCCAGTTTCAGCCGCGAAAGGGAAAGGGGCGTGGGGGGGAGGGTGTACGTCAGCGGGCATAGCTGAATCAAACTTAATCTGGCTATGGTAAGAGGGGGGGTTGGGGGCGCAGGTAGACAAACGAAGGCACAGGTTGCTGCTGTGAGTTATGTTACTTTTGTGCAGTTTCTCTCTCTCTCTCTCTCTCTCTCTCGCTCTCGCTCTTAGTCTATCTCTCTATGGTGTAGTCAAACTTTCCCAGCTGCAGCTAAACGAGTTTCTCTCGCACACTATCCATTCTTTCCATTCATCCATTCCTCTTTATAGCTAACGCCGCTCTCTCTCTCTCTCTCTCCCGCTCTTACTCTCACACACTCCCTTTCTCTCAATCGCCGCGTGTTGTACAAGCAGCAAAGCCAGCGACAGCGCAGCGCACAAAGGGCAGCATATTGAGCAGCCGCTGTTAACGTTGACGGCGGCAGCGACGGCAACGTCAGCAGCGCGTCTTGTGTAACCTGATCTTCACACACACACACACACACACACAGAGGCAGGCAGAATAAGAGACAGAGACAGCAAGACTAAACAATAAGCCAGAACAAAGCGCTGTCCAATATTTCAAACAAGATCTCAGTCAACAGCAGCCCAAGGGGCCAGAGGGGGGGGGCATGCCCTAATCAACAACAGCAACAAGTAAAAATTGCGCAGCAAAAACAACAAATCACGTCAAATGCTTTGTTTTTTGTTTTTCTTTCTTTTTTTTTTGCCATTGTACATATACATATACACACATTTCGTCTACCTAACCTTAATTGTAATTAAAGTAAATTCGTTACGATACACGATATACGATATACGATATACATATGTATGTATATATATATACGTTTATAGCTAGTAATTAGAAAAGAAACGTATATTCTCGAGCTGTTTTAGTTGTCGTCATTTTTTACAATTTTACATGTTACTATGCAATTTGTTACGTCATCAAATATATACACATACATATTATTTATCTTATTTGTTAACAATTTAAAGTCTGCATTTAACCGAGATTTTCGTTGGGTTCTAACAGTTCGAATCATGTAGAAGGAACAGAAGGAAGGGTATTTCAGTTTTCGGCACATGCTCAATCAAAATATTTCATGCTTTTCTATACGGTTGCCTGTGTGTGTGTATGTATGTATGTATGTGTGTTTACAAAGTCTAACTGTGAGTTGTAAGCAACAGAAAGAGAGAGAGAGCAACGAACAAAACTATCACTGCACGCTTCAAAAGACAGACGTTAATTAGATGGACAGAAGCTAGATGAAGAGGAGGAAGCGGAAGAGAAGAGTGAGCGAAAGGCCAGAGTCCCAGGGCTCAAGCAACGTGACAAGCCCCAAAAACAAAAACAAAAAACCAAAACTAAAACGCGGCTAACTCAACACGGTGCCAGAGAGAAACTCAACACACGCGGGCAAAGCAAAGCAAAGCAAGAAAGTCAACATTGTAAACTGGAACTCAACATGCAAACAAAAAAAAAATAAAAAAAAAACGCGTAGATGACGTTGGCGTTTCTGCTGCGTCGATGTTGCCGCGGACGTCGCTTTTGCTGTTGCCGTCCGCGTGTTGACCGTGACGCCGACATTTTGTTCATCTCGTTTTAAATAGAAATAGAAACAGAAATATAAAAATAACAAAAACAAAAAATTCAATTAACACAAAACTGTTGACAAACTGGGATGAAGGGAAGCGAAAGCACAACAGATAAAACTGTACAGTATTGTGCCACCTTCTCCTCCCACTGCTTATGCTCTCTCGTTCGCCCTCGCTCTCGCTCGCTCGCGCTCTCTTGTATTAAGAACAAACACGCTGCCTGTGCCAACATGTGGCTAAGCTTTAGCTTATGTCATAGACGTCGCTGTCTACGCCAACGCCGGCGTCGCTGCTGACGCTGTTGACGCTGCGCACGACGACAGCAAAGCACCTTGACAAAGGGGCGGCGGTCGCGGCGCTGTCAACATAGCTGATATGCGCAATAACCTGGAGAATACGCACACACATACACACACATAGCAAGTGTATGTGCGCTCGCATGTGTATGTGTGTATGTTATTATTACATAGCCGAATATCTAGAACTAATAATGTGCATATAACAGAACAGTTAACAGTTAACAGTTAGTTAACGGGCGACTGCGGAAATGGCACCGCCAATTCCAATTGGAAGGCACGTAAGGGCAATGGGCAGCATAGGGGTACTCCTGCTACAAGCATCTAATATAATATTGCATTCTATGCATTCAACTTGGACATAGAGTAGGAAAACAAATATTTGTGTAAATGCATTTTGTACGTGTGTTTATTCATATTCACCAATTGCGAATAATCCACTCCAATAAGTGGAAATGGGTGGCGAATTTGAACCATTTTGCGGCGCCTTCCGAGTGGGTATTTCAAGTTTTAGCTCTTGTTCGAATTTGGACTCTGTTCGAATGCGATGTGACTTTAATTATTATCGATATAATCGATTGAAAATTTGCAAAAAGCGCTAGAAACTAGAAATTTTGAAAGGAACAACGAACCGTTTTTCGAGCATATCACGAATCTTTCAAGAGCTGGCGTGCAGACTCTCATATAGACATTTTCCGAGATATAATCGTGGTCTTGGATATATACTGATATTTTCAAGATAACTCCGGATAACTCAGGACAACTCCGGATAACTCTGGATAACTCCGGATAACTCAGGACAACGGCGGATAACTCAGTACACCTCCGGATAACTCAGGACAACTCCGGATAAGTCAGGACAACTCCGGATAACTACGGATAAATCCGGATAAGTCAGGACAACTCCTCCGCGTAGAACGCCCTTGTGCATTTCAAGTGCTTTTCAAGAGTTTCTGAGATATTGCGTATCTGAGCTAGATTTCCAGTCCGTCAAGGTTTTTCCCCGGAAGAGTCTTCCCCTTTCTGGTTCATTTGAATTTAATAGTCCAAAGCAAAAACAAAGGGTTGTATATATATATATATATATATGCATATCCTATACAAAGTTAAAATAGTTGGGGGTTTTGTGGTTATGCTGGTTACAGCACCAGGAATGCTGTCAATGGATTTGGTGGTGTCTCGCGGTGGTTGCTGCCGTTCCTGTTACTGTTCAATTCACTGCTGCTGCTGCTGCTGCTGCTGTTGCTGGTGGTGGTTGTGACTTTTCCGAGTGCCATCAGAAATATTCATTTATGCAACATTCGAACTGTTTTCTTAGTTTGCGCTTCCAAGAAGCAAGCGCTACGCGGGAAATGGGAAATGGGACTCGGCTTGGCTCTGGTGGATGGTACGCAGAAAGCTTTTGCAGCGAAAGGCTTTGCGGGCTGGTGGTGGGTCGGGTCTGGCTATCAGGCTATCAGGCGTTATCAGCGCCGCTCGCTGGTTGCCCCAAATGCGGGGGGGGGGGGGGGGGGGGGGGGGGGGGGTTAACACCCCCTGCATCCTGTTGTATCGCTTGCTTTTATGGCTTCTGCGGGTTTAGAAACATCTGACATTTCGGTGGTCGTAGAACTTTCAGCAAACAAAGGAGAGCCCGGCTCGGCGCCCTAGCGCCCACAACTCATCAGCCCCAAGGGGAGAGGTGGGGGAGGGGGGGGGGGGCGTTTGCGGTGGCTGCGATAAGCGCAGCCAGCGACAGCAACAATTTTGATTGCAGCCAAGAACAAAGAGCCAGGAGCAGCGCAGCAGCAGCGCAGCAGACGCAGCATCAACGCCTCACAAAAAAGCAAGAAAACAAGTAGCAGTGCCCGACTAGCAGATACCCTGCCTGTCGTGAATGTCAAAGCCAAAGTATGAAGAGTTCTCCCTCTCTCTCTCTCTCGCTCTCTCGCTCTGCATTGCATTTGTTATCTTTAGCTTTTAAAAAAACAAGTTGGATATTTTGTCTTTATCGATATATTGCCAAAACCAAGAAATTGATCGATTCTTGATTTGTGGAAAAAATAAAGAAGAAAACTATCGAGATCGTTAGTTAATACATATTTGTATAGGTATTTTTCATGCAACTGCAGCTCAGCAGTTCTCAATTACAGGGTATCACAAGAGAAATGCAATCAAATCTCCACATGGCAAAGACATATGTGACTGCGCAGTCGGCGTCAGCTGCGGGCAGCGGGCAGCGGCTATTTGAAAGCAAAGAGAAAAACGAAAACCAACAACAACTTCAAGTGGAAACAAAAAAGGAGCGTGTTCTTGTTGTTGTTGTTGTTGTTGTTGTTGTTGCAGTGGCAAGCGGCAAAAAGCAGATGCAACAACTGAACAAGCAGCAAAAGCAGAAACCGAAAAAAAAAGTAAAGAAAAAACAACAAAATTCTTATCAGCGAACTTTTTTTTATATTGTATTTTGTGTTTTTGCAGCATGACGCAAAGTGAAAGGCGCAGCCCTGGCGGACGCAGCAAAAAGCCAACAAAGCAAATGCTGCATTTAAAAACTCTCAAGTCTTCGCCCTGCACCGAGTACAGTTGTTCAAGCAGTGTTTAAATAAATAAAAGAAAAAGAGTTACGAGTTCAGGCTCAGCATGAATATTCAACAATATTCACCACATTTAGATGCCGTTTTAAGCTGTATTCACCACGTTTAGATTGCGTTTGGTGGAAACCCTTAAAATGCACATGTTCACATTTCCCACTGTACACAAATGCAGCGCTGTTTACTGTTAACCTGCAGCAGCAGCAGCAGCCACAGCCGCAGCCGCAGCGCTGCATACGCATACACACAGCGCGTCGACGTCGCGCTGAGAGAAGCAGAGCGAGAGCGAGAGAGAGAGGAATGGCGTTGCTTGGTGGCTTGCAAAGGGCCTAAAAAACAAGCCGTATGCGTTTTTTTTTTATTATTATTTCTCTCCTTGTTTCTTTCTTCATTTCTTTTCTTTTTTTTGTTCGCTTGTTTCGCTTCTGGCGAAGCCGGCAAGCGTCGCGGCCGCTGCAATGCAACTAGTTGGATCGGCGACGTCAGCAGCGCTGCGCTTATTTTGTAATTTTATTTTCGTAATAAAATAGCATGAGAAATGTTCTCTTTTTTTCTTCAGTTTGTATATACCCTATACGCGCAGGTGAACAGCGGGTATCTTGTTTCGCACTTGGATAAATATTGAAGGGCTTGCCCCGCGCTCTCTCTCTCTCTCTCTCTCTTTTCTCTCGCTCACTCTTGTGCGACTCGATCTCACTTTCTAACTCTACTTTGCTGTATCTCTTCGGCTTTAGAGTTTAACTTTGTAACAAATGAGAGCAAAACGTGCGCTCTCGTTCTCTCTCCCTCTCTAACACACACACACACAACGAAGCATAACAAAGACCGCACAGCGAAGTACACGCACACAACCAAGCGTTAACATAAAACGATAATCTGAAGCATTTAGCTAAGCAAAGCTTTCAAATAGATAAAGGAGCGCACACATACACTGCCAAAGATGCATGTATGTATGTATGTTTAACCGTAAAAGAGGCAAAACTAACATTTAACGAATTTATCGCCTGTCGTCAAGTTTGTTGTTGTTTGGCTTTTAAAGGAGTTTCGTTAAGTGCAAAAGCGCGTGTTTAAAAAACACACTTGCAGTAGAGAGAGAGAGAGGGGGGAGGGGGGGGGGCAGTGTGTCAAGTGTGACAAGAGAGAAAAAGCTTCATCGTTACGAAGATTAACGAAAGATAACACATTTTATTTTATATTAACGGTAAATGTAATAATAACAGAAAAATGAGATCAACAAAATCAAATTGAAATAAACGGCTTATTTAACTGTTATATTCCTTCTTTAGCAGGACTTTAACTTGAGTGTCGGCTCGAGCGAGCTTTCACTGTACACTGTATGTGTATATGTATATGTGCATATGGATGCAATACTCACTTCTCGCGATGCAGCAAACAGATGCGATCCTTGGCCACTTTCAGTTTCTTGGCTATTATCTTCTTCAGGCTCTCGACGCTGATGTGCGGCTCGACGCTGACGCCGAAATTGCCGCCGGTTGTGGTGCTGATATTGAGGTTAATCATCATATTGCTGCCAGTTACCGTTCCCGTGCCCATTCCCGTTCCCGTTCCCGTTCCAGTTACAGTTCCCGAGACCATTCCAGTTGTGCTGGCAACTGTTGTGGAACTGTTGCTGTTGCTCCCGTTGTGCTTGCTGCTGTTGCTGCTGCTGAGCAGCGCACTTGTTGTGGTCATTGCTGCTGCCATGGCCGCAGCCTGCGAATAACGCTGCCGGCCACAATTGTTGTTGTTGTTGTTGTTGGCGCTGCTGTTGTTGTTGTTGTTGTTGGCGCTGCTGTTGTTGCTGCCGTCAGCGGTGGCAGCATTGTTGCTGTTGTTGTTGCTGCTGCTGCCATTGGTGCCACACCCAGCTGCAGTTGTTGCTGCTGCTGCCTCATTTTGGACATTAGCATCAGTTGCGGCTTTAGCTTTCGCCGTGTTCGTTGTTGTTGATTTATCCATCATTGACAAATTTTCTTTTCTCTTGGCTCACACACCCACGCAACAAAAACAAACAAACAAAAAAAAAACAGAACAGCTTCGATTTGTCGAATATCCCAGAGATAACAAACAATTTACAAAAAAAAAAAAAAAAAACAAAACGGTGGAGAAGTAGAAGAACAACAACAATGCAATGCAAAACTCTGCACAAGAAAAAAAAATACGTTGAAAATCGCGTAACGCGACTGCGACTGCGACGACGACTGCGGCGTTGGTTCAATCGATTTTGTATACACACCACACCTTATGCGCGCACACACACACACGCACACACATGCACAGCTACGCACACGCACAGTCACACGGAGAGATAAAAAGGCACGCACGCACGCACGCACGCACGCACGAAGAGCGAAGAACGTCGACGCTGACGCCGGCTGCGCTGCTATTAAATTTTTTTTTGTCTATTGCTGCGCGGCGACTGCGAAGTGCTGCTGCTGCTGCCAAACAAGAAGACGGCAGAGTTGACGACGAACTGTGAAGGCGTCGGGCAGGGTGGGGCGGACATACAACGCACAGTTACGTGAGTGCCGAAACAAGCGCAACGAGCCGAACGACGCGTGGTAGGCTTTTCTTTTCTTTGCTTGTCTTTCTTCTTTGCCGTTCGATTGCGAAACCGTTTACAGTTTCACACGCACTGCTTATGCTCCTGCTGTTGCTGTTGCTGCTGCTGCTGACCGTTGCTGACTCTTCTTCCTATACGATCGCTTGTTGGTTAGGTTCGACTGTTGCGCGCTTGTGGTATGTGCAGATGGGATTTAGTAATTGTTTGATAGAGCAGTCCAGATGTCCAGGTACAACGCATATGGGTCGCTTGTTTTGTTTATTGGTTTGAGCGCGCACACGCGGCAAATGTCAAAAGGAATTTGATTTTATTTACAGTTACGATTTTGTAACGGCTTCGGATGGTTTTGGCTTGATGTTCCACTGTAAGTGCGTTCGCACATTTGTACTATTACCACACACACACACACTCGTAGCAGTGGTCAAAGAATCAAATTGCAAGCGGCGGCGGCGACGACGGTTGAACAAACTAAAAAAAAAAAAGCCCCAACACACACACCAGGCGACAACGCACAGTTACAAGTCTGAATATCGCGCACCGAGCGTCACACGTCCGCCTCGACCGGCTTTGGTTTTGCTTCTGAATTATCGATGACATACAATTTGATTTGAAAACGCGCGTTCCTATCGAATTCTAACATAACATAGCTCTGTTAGTGCTACAGTTACAGTTTGTTAACAGAGACGCATATGTGCAACTCTGGTGCCAAAGCGCCATCTACTTCAAACAGCAGGGTTGCATGCGATGCCAGCTGTCAGTGCTGACAGGCGGAAGTGACTTTCTTGTGTCAAAGCGAAGCAGAGTTCTTTTCGTTTAAAGGTCTCCTAGGCGAAAGTTGTGTTTTTCTGTGCATTTCACGTTTCGTGTCAAAAACTTAAGACTTAAAGTAAGTGGTTGCGCCAAACCAAATAGCGCAATCTGTGCAGAAACTAAACACGCAACACTTGCGCAACATTTCAATTGAAAAGCGCAAGCGATGCCAATTAAATAAAGCGATTACACCATACGAATGTTTATATTCATATTCAATTTGTTTTCATTTTAGCATGCGTTACGTGGCTGCATACCTATTGGCTGTCCTCGGCGGACAAGAGAGCCCCGCCAATGCCGATCTGGAGAAGATCCTCAGCTCGGTGGGCATTGAGGCCGAGGCTGAGCGTCTCACCCGCGTGATCAAGGAGCTCAAGGGCAAGAGCATTGACGATCTGATCAAGGAGGGTCGCGAGAAGCTCTCGTCCATGCCCGTTGGCGGCGGTGGTGCCGCTGCCGCTGCCCCGGCCGCTGGTGCACCCGCCGCTGCCGCCGGTGGCGACAAGAAGGAAGCCAAGAAGGAGGAGAAGAAAGAGGAGTCCGAGTCCGAGGATGATGACATGGGCTTCGCTCTCTTCGAATAGACCAAACCACTTCCATCTTGTCCAATCACTCGTATATACTGTGTAAACCAACTGCAGCAGCACCACCACCAGCTCTTTTTCAGGTATGTTAACAACTGTGTTGCGAAGGGGTGGGGGGAGCAAGGCAATTGTTTGTGATGAACCAAACTTATCACCATCTTTCGACTGAGCACAAACGTTGATGCTATACAAGTTTCACTGATTCATTTGCCGCCGCATCTACCCCCGCCCGCCCCCCGCGCCCATGCCATGTGCCTGCTGCATCAGTATTAATGTTGCCTCTCTTTCTCACTTACAGGACAGCCGGCAGTATTAACAGCGTCTGCTTTGCACAGTGGCACACATTGCTTACAAATGCCGTTTGAAATTTGTTTTTTTTTTTTTACCACCCAACGACAAATATACAACAAAAAAAAAAATAGAAGAGTTGAAACGTTTATTTCTATGAAATAAAAGTCTGCAGTGTTTACGCTTTATATACGTACATATATATACTGTGTAGTGTTTATTTGTTTTCTACCAAAATTGAAATATGTACGAGTCGAATATAAAACTGTGATTGATAGTTTAATCGGGTACAGTGGAGTCCTGCTATGGCGCATTCATGGTCCACTTCACTGCGCTAAGTTTGTTAAGTTATATATTTTGTTTCGCTTTTCGCATGCCTTAGACCAGTGTGCGTATATCAAGAGTGCGAAAGAGAAAGCAGATATAGTTTTGCATGGATTCGACTTGCCACAAGGGCCATAGATATATGTATATAATTGTTGCAATTTGGCAGCAACTACACAATCTGAAGAGTCACTAATTTAAAATTTGACAGCTGATGCTGATCAAGAATAAGAATATATATAAACAACTTGAATATGGCCGTAAACAAGTTGTGTAAGAAGTACAAAAGTGTTCTGCACGGGGCATAGCAACTATCAAGTTAAATTCTATACAGATCTATATCTATATACATATTATATGGCGGGAAACACCCGGCATTGCCCGTGGCAAGTGGCTTAGGCAAAGGTTAGTCTTGAGGCGAGCATTTTGATGTCGAAAAGTTTTACGCTCATTTTCCACTCGAGTGTGATGAATATCGCAAGAGTGACAAATCAATTTAGACAAAGATCTCCAAAGATGAGCTTGATCAACAGATTTCCGCTTAATTTCCACAGTGGCGGGTGGAATTGTGTGAGTCGAGTCGAGTGTTCAGATCCGTTCGGGTCGGACGGGAGAGACAGAGGCGAACTATATCGAATCAGCTGCCGACACAGATCAGGAATATATAATGGGATGACTCCTTCTATTGTATTCCCCACAAGGGTATACAATATCGAAATCCCTATATAAATAGTTGATATATATTCATTCATGCTGAAGCTGCTTAAATTAAGTTAAACAGGCTATATTTGAAACTGAACGATTAGCTATATAGTTAGGACATCGAAACTAGCTTACATCTAGTAACATTCTATGCTTCGATGGAAACTACGCGAAGGACTACGAATTGCGATAGTCCTTGGCATCCTCCAGTATGTAGTCCTCCTGGGTGTAGCGCTTGCGCTGCTCCGGCGTGAGCGCCTGCAGCTCATCGAAGTCTGGTGTGGACGCCGCTGCCGTCCAGTCCTCCAGGTCCCGTTGATGCTTCTTGCGTTCCGGCGTTTGTTTGCGCCCGCGTCTCTTGGCCAGAAACGCCTCAAACTGGCTCCGGTTGCTGGAGGCCAATGCCTCGGCCTCGGCCTCTGCCTCGGCCATTTTGCGTTGCATGCGCGCCAGCTCCGGCTCCGCGCTTGATGGCTGTTCGGACTGTTGCTGCTGTTGATGCTGCTCCCAGGCGCTCTTGGATTTGCGCATCTTGGTCAGAATCTTGTCCATGATTAGGCGATGATCCAGGCCGAGCACATCATGCCTCATTTCGGGCATGGCTGCTGTGACCTGCGGCGACGGTGCGGCAGTGCCATAAAATTCTAGTCGCGCCGTCTGTGCCGTATCATAAGTTGAATGCTGCTGCCCGTCCTGCTCCTCCGTCTCCGTCTCCTTCTCCGGCTGGCTCAGGTTAAGCGTGCGCAGAATTCCCTCGACGCTGTTGATATTGCTGCCAGTTTTGTCGCGCACAAACTTGATGCGTGGCACCTCGCCCATGAGCCGCAGCTGGGAGAGCTCGTGGCGCAGCTGGCCGCTGCAACGTGACAGATTCGCGTCCAGCTGGGCATCGTTGTGCAGCTGCCCGGTGCCCAGCCAATAGACATTGATGCAGGAGAAGTCCGAGCTGATCTTCACGCGCGACACCTGCAGGCCACGGCCCAGTATGGACTCGGCCGCCTCCCCAGTAGCCAACAGGTCGGTGATGTGCGTCATAAACAGCTTGTTCAGCACGGACATGCGACGTGTATTGTGCTTGGAGCCGGGCGAATTGCTTTTGCCAAATTGCGATGCCTGAAAAACAACGCTCGGCGGCTGATAGCCGCTGCCCGAGCTGCTGCCGCTGGCATCATGGCTGGGATACCAGCGCTTCTTTGTGCCCGCCACCCGGTTGCCAAACAGCTTGCCCAGAATCTTGCTCTGGCGCGTTGCATTCGTGCTGCCCGCGTTGCTGCTCTTTGTACGCTGCCACGCGCTGATCTGTGCCAATTGGAGCTGGAGCTGGAGCTGGGGCTGAGCACTGCTCGTGGCATATCGCAGTGGCAGCAGTCGGTTGCGCAACATTTGTTGTTTGGCTGCTTGTTTTGTTTAAATTGTCAGTCCTCCTTCTCTCCTATTCACGTTTTGTTTATTTTTCATCAAAAGTATCGGTTATCGATAGTATCGTTTGAGCAGCTCTTTGCGCGATTGTTATCGCGTTATCGATCCCCATCGAATAAAATATTATTTGACATTTAAGTTATTTAAAAGAACAACAACAGTCATTTGGGGCTTCTTCATCTGCCTAAGACAGCAATTCAAGATTGTATATGATTGAAAGCAAGATATATCGTGAAAGCAATTATACTGAAATGTCTACATTAAAGCATATTAAAAATACCGCACAAATTCTAGTATCTTGAACAAGTAAAACCCTACTAGAAATATTTGCTTTCGGAAACCAATCAATCATTTTGTACCCTTTGCGTCGATCTAAAAAATATTCGTAAGCGAATATATGCCAGTGTTTCCCTATTCCACATCACATTTGGTATTTTAGTTTTAATTGAATCCATTTAGGTATGTTTATGTTAAAGTGATACGGTCACACCGATTACATCTTTCGTAATCCGGATTGTTGATATAAATATAAACGCGCTGTTCGCGGACTCTGGCAGTATTGCGAAGGACGAACTAGGAGCAACGAACCGTTTTTTGTTTTAGTTATTGACAAGCTCTGAACACACATATTTCTATATATGTAATATTAATGCAAAGTGAATCTGTTACACGTATACTTGGCGCGTCTTGTATACGTATTTGTATTTGAGCAGCCGCTCCCGGTGTCCATAGACCTGTATATGTGTGCGTGTGTGTGTATGTCCATGTGTGCCGCCGCTTGCTTTTCGCATTAATCAACACAAATCGCCAAACTAACAGCAACAACACCAAAATATAGAGTAGATCCCAAGCATCGGCATGTCATACACGGAGCTGGAATCCGGATATCAGGACCTGCGCCAGTCCACGCAGAGCAACGTCGGACCTTCCCAACAGCAGCAGCATCAGCATTCGAATCAGCACACTCAACAACCGCTGGCGTCGCACTCGCACCGCGTGGGCTTTTATCTGGGCCACGATGGCAATGTACGCATCAAACGAAAGTTTTAAATAATAACTGCATTACACACATCTAAATACATTTGCATTCCCCACATAACTCCATACTATACTTTAATATCCAGTATGCTGTTCAAAATCAATAGTTTGTTGTTGTTGTTTTTGTCTTTGACCCTGACTTTGTCACATTGTTGTGCCAAATGACAGACGCAGCAGCAGCAGCAGCAGCAGGCGCAGCTTTGGCTGCGTCTCGAACAGCTGTTTGCTGTTTGCTGTTACGTTCTCGCTCTCTCTCTCTCTCTCACTTCCCCGCGATGTTGTGCTTTTGCTGTGTGCAGCACTTGAGCTTTATTTCTCACACAGCCACGCGCCAAACATCGCCGAGAAGTGTCAGAGAGCACGGGCGTATCGAATTGCATTCAAAACAAACAACATGAAAAGCATAACATATGTAATACATATTATGTATGTATGCGTGTACATGTGCATGCGATTGCCGCCAAGATAACGAGAGCCATACGATTTGCTCGTTGTGACGTCACAACTCAGAACTTTTTAGTGTGCGCAGCGCGCTTAGTAAGAACAAATTAACTAAGCCATAACATTTCGCTATATTATTATATTATATATATATATATATATATATATATATATTTTTGGTTTGACCTTTACACTCCGAAAACGCGAATGACGAAACAATGTTATTTTCTATTGTAAAGTTTTTTAATGTTAAAAAATTAACTTCTTTTTATAGCCTTTCTCAAAGGTGAGTTCATTTATGCAAGCCAAATTTACGCAAATCTTCACCGATTTTAATGATAAACCCATAAGGTAGAGTTACAAATTTATTGATATGATTTTAACTTAAAAATAATAATATGTAGCCGATTCATAAAAAATAGTCCTCGATCAAGCTACTGATGTTGAAATCGATTCATTTATCTTCACAATTATAGATTTTTACTCTAAGAATGCTACGAATCGATTTTACAAAATGAGACATCCTCGACCCCATAAAGTATACTGATTTATGATCGGCATCAAGAGCCGATTTTTTATAGTTCGTCTCTGTTTCCATGCAAACTATTCTCTCAGTTTTCAAGCTATCGTCACAAAATGTTGCATAGCTCCCCTGCTACAGGCAGAACAAGTAAGAGGTTCTAGTCGGAAGCTCCCGACTAGGCGATACCCTGAACCCTCTTCTTTCAACATCATATATATATATATTCTATTTTAGAAGCTATATGTGAAGTTTGGTGACTCTAGCTCTTATTATTTACCAAAATTGCCCAAAAAACAGGATATCGATATCGATTTTTATCGATTGCTTGGAAACGGACTAAATTATCGATTATCAGAAACAAACTCGATCTGTGTAGACACTAGGAGGATCTACAGCTAAAATTGCAGTCTCTAGCTCTTATAGGTTCTGAGATCCTTGCGTTCATACATACGGACGGACGGACGGACAGACGGACATGGCTAGATCGACTCGGCTATTGATGCTGATCAAGAATATATATACTTTATGGGGTCGGAGATGCTTTCTTCTGCCTGTTACATACATTTGGATTTTGCACAAATACAACATACCCTTTTACCCATTTTTAATGGGTTCAGGGTATAAAAAGTAATATCGGAATCGTCCGAAAATCTCATTATTTTTCAAGATATCGGAACTTAACTCAGCGTGCCTATATTATATAGTTGCCGAAGGAACGATCGTTCGAAAGTAAAGTTCTTGACCTTAATCTTATATTTAAGCTCAGCTGGGTGCCAAGTCTTATCAAGATCGCACTACTATATTATATACCTCTACGGGAAGAATCGGTTCCGTTTTTCAAGAAGTTTTCATTAAAGTCAGCATTTTCGAGCTTCACTATTCTCACGTATACCAGGGTATTAAATCCTTGGCATGCCTTACTTTTGTAAGAGTCATGTTATATTAGGTCTACGACCCAATAAGGCAGATATATATTCCAGATCAGCATCGACAGCCGAGTTTATATAGCCTTGTCCCCGTCTGTTTCTAGTCTCAAGGCTAAATACTGGAGGTACTTTTCTATGCGAGGCTTGCGCCAGATATCTTGACAAAGAAGAAGTGTTTCCTACAACAAAGAACTCGATTATCCGTTAGGTTTATCGAATAATTACTTGTTCGTTGCTGTTTTAATGCAACTTTACGAATCAGATGATAGCTGAGCCTTAATCCTAAAGCCCATCCCATTGGAGTCCTCCGATTGCATCTACCAATTTAAAAGATCGATACCTTGCTCCATTTAGATGAAATCGATAACTATCGATCTAGAAATCCTGTGCTCGGCTAGAGATGTAATGAGTAATGATAGCTAGAAGGCGCTGGGTTACCGTTATTTTCCAGTCGGGGAACCGAGAACTCGTTGAGAAACAGAAAGTGTGTGCAACCTATTTATAGACTCTTCACTAAACAAGTCCTAGACAAAGTTATTATTCAAATCGATTGCGGTCTGCGCAAGTTATGCTTACTTTTATTATATTTATATAAACCTGTCATTTCTGTTGGCTGAACAATTGCTCAATTGGCATTTGGGCGCCCCGCTGAGCCGAAAATGTAAGGTTGCAGCGATGTAACGCAGAGAAATGGCCTGGACTTGTGTCATCTCTATTAATAACACACAGACACATACATACATGCATGCATATAAATATGTGTATGTATGCGTATGTGTCATACTTATGTCAATCGCAGTTTGTTAATCGATCAGAAGCACATTTTCTCACCAGTCGCTTGTTTGACGCACTAACCAATTGCCAGGAATTTGGATTTTATGCACTTGACGGGTCCTGCGGCTTGCTTGACAGAGTTGTCGGAATAATATCTACGCACACACTTCACACACACACCCACACGCCCACACACCCACACACATATGAATACGTTAGAAAATATACGCAGCATGGGCAACAGCTTTGACAAATTCGCGGGAAACAGCGACGGCTCTTACGCAGATAGCACGCGTCGCGGCTGGAGTCGCCGCAGGCGCAGGCACATGCCAGGATCAACGTCAACGTCAGCAACATCAGCGCCAACTGAGGCTGACGTCCACGTGAGGCAGCGTTTGCTGACGCACGTCAGCTCAACGCCAAATTTCGGTGGTGCGTCTCGTGTGCGTGTGTTAGTGAGTCTGTCTGTCTGTCTGTGTGCCTCTCTGTCTGTCTGTGTGTCTGTGTTTGTCAGCTGTGCACTCAAGCCCAGCCTCGCTCACTCTCTCTCCCACACTCTCACACTCTCTCTCTTTTTCAACACTAGAAACAACTGTTAATGACGCACTGGAGCCGCGCTCTTCATCATTCTCTTATGCGGTGAACATTTATTACTCTATTTAGCCTGTTTATGTGCATTGCATTACGTTTTGCTTGATTTCAGAACGAGCTTTTTGAGTTGAAGTTGCTTCGTCTGTTTTGCCTGCCTGCGTTTCTTTTTATCTTTACTGTTTTTTTGTTGTTTTTGTTGTTGTTGTATTTCGGCCATATTAATTTGTCGTGCTAATTGCTTTTGCATTTGTTTGCTCATTTCGCGGCAAGACTAATTAATTTGTTGCTATTTTGCTCTGTGCGCCTCTTTGTCGCATAATTATCGCATTTTATTTGTTTTACATTTGTTTACGCCCGTTCGGCTTACGATTTGGCCCAATTTCCGCCGACAATTCGCACTCTTCTAGTTGCCAAATTGTCGTCCCATTTGTGGCATCCATGTACGTACCGCAGTTCCATTTCGGTTTTTGCGGTAAGCGCGCGCAGTTGCTTTCATAAAATTCCCTTTATTGCGTGTCCTTCTGCGACTTGTGACGTCACGACGCAACAGCTCGCCATTGTTTAGCGTCGAAAGAAAAAAAACGTTGCATACTTTTAAGTGGCGCACGAAAATTTCAATTTGTAAAATTTGTTGTTTACAACTGTTCTAATTAAATATTGAGAAGACTTAGCCAACGTATATTTCAAGCAAATAATATAGTGAAGCATTGGGAAGGACTATTTATATATACCACACTTAACCTCAAATTAGCCGACAGCAAACATTTTAAATGAAGACTTAAAGTTTTGTATGCTAATTTTGAAATCTCTAATTGATAAATAATGAGACTTTGTAGGAACACTTCAAAGATATTTCCATGCCTAAGCTCTAATAAATTCCACAAAATTGTATTCATAAAACGATATTTAAATTCCGCAGCTAGTCAAAACCTTGCAGTCCAGTTCAAACCGACTACGCAATACCCTGTTTGCAGTGCTGAAAATTATTTTGGTCTAGCGCATCTTTGGGTTAGTGAATCATAAACTGTAAATCTGAGACTGTGATTTTCGGAATTTCTAAAGCTTAGGCAAATATTGAGTTTTGTCGAGCTCTTCAATCAAAAATTATAAATAACTAATCATGTAAGGGATCAGGAATACATTTCCAGTGTTGTAAATTGGGAATTATGAAAAGAAAAAATTAAAAAAGAATTTATAGATTATGGATACAAACAGGTTTAGACCCAAAGGTTTGACTGTGGATTAACACATTTTTTCGAAATTTTCGAAAATTGAAATTAATTTCATTTTGATAAATATCATCTTTAAATACGAAAGTGCCTCATTTTAGGACAAATTCGAAAAGCAGCAAATAATTTGTTCAGTGTAGTGTTGTCCGAGCCGTAGTCCATAGGCGAAAGTCCTATGTCACCCATGTGTACGCCAAAATGATATTAAAAACATAGACTCAATTTAATTAGCTGCGACCGCTTAAGCCCAGTCTAAGCTTAAGCCCAGTCTATGTAAATACCTTAACTAGTGCCGCGCATACGTCATGGGCCGGGTAGCTCTGGACCTTGAATAGTGGCGCACACCTTGAGCTTGATAATTACCGTATAGCTCTCATAAGCGATCGAGCGCTACGTAAGTGGCGTATTGTGGTCCCCCACTCTCTCTCTCTCCCCCTCTCTCTCTCGCTCTCTCCAACCGGACGTGTATGTTTCCAGTATTTAAGTTGTATTTAAAACGTTGCCGTCGTTGTTGTCGTTGTCGTCGCTGTCAACAAAGATAACGTATGAAAACAATTGCACACAAAGAGAGCAATAAGAACAAAAACAAATGAAAGAACTAGATGAAGAAAGCGCTGCCGTCTCTGGCTTTGTGTGTGGCGGAGAGGCCAATTATCATGATCAACACGGAGCTGAGTAAATCCAACCGATTGCCGTACGCTCAACCATTGCTCAAAAGCTCAACCGATCGACGCTGGCGCTACATTTCGATCCGACTCGCACTAGAGATGGTAGCGTGAAATAATTAATCGGCAAGTTACAGCGCCACTTGGGCAAATAACCAAAAAAAAAAAATTATAATAATACCCACCAAAATACCAATGCAAACTAAAATAGCGCCTGATTACAAAGTCAAATTCACGTCCGTTTTCCGCAAGCTCATTGCAAACTTCATGGCAATTGTTGTCATGTTATATTACGAAGGCATAATATTTAATGATTGACAGTGACACTGGAAAAAATAGAGCTCTGCTTGATTGCAAAACAGCACAGTTTGTGCATATCAATGTATCTTTTTCGATGTTCATGTCAAATTTGACATGAAAATTAAGCGCCTGGCAACACATGCAATGTAGTATTTAGGCAAATGAATGCGAGAAACTGAAAAGATCAAAAGACCAAAAATTGAATAAACTTTGATCGCATGTCAAATTCTTACAAGAGAATAGCAGCTGTCTGGCAATTGAAAATGCAAATTTAAAAACGGAAATGGGGGGTTTTTTTTTGCGCTATAGACAAAGGTGTTGATATATGCAAAATAAGCTCGAGGAAACTTCGTCTAAATAATTCAAACACGAACTGTTGATGTCAAATTTTAAAATGAAGATAAAGTGCCAGCCAAGACATGCAAGTTAGTATTTAGATAAATGAATATGAGAAACAAATAACAGAAAATTATTGAGTTTAGCGTACAAGAGAGTAGCCAGGCGGCAGCTGGAATGCGTGTGGATCACAACGAAATTGGAGAAGATACGTCTAAATAATTCAAATGTATCTATAACATGCAAATATCTCATAAATGCGAATTCTCGTTCGAATACTTGAATTGCTTAGGTACGTGTCATATAATGGATTATGGCTTTAAAGTTCTACGTGCACGCACATTATACGGCCAGTTTTATTTGACGATTAACTCGTGTCACGTGGCGCCACAATGTGCCCCACCCTAGTTCGCAACGGAGTGTAGCTGATAGCCGTTAGGCATATTCACATTCGCAGTCGCAGTCGCAGTCGCAGTCGCAGTTGTGCCGTGCCGTGGCCACCTGCCCAGTTGGTTGCGGTGAACGACGCGAGTTGCTACTCAGATAAATAAAAAAAAAAAACATATACAAACTCTCACAAGACGCGCGAATTTTGTTGTAATTTATGCATGTGCTATTAAAAACAATAACAAATACGCCGTTGTAAAACGAAAAACAAGAACAAAAAACAATCATAATAATAATTAAAAGGCAAAAACAAGAACAAGCACATTAACAAACGCAACAAAAGCGTTTGCCATAAACTATAAGGGCTTTGGTATTTGGTGTAAGTCTGAATGGAGTGGACCTGGTTCAAGGATTGGTGGCGCCTCAAAAAGCTGCGTTCCCGTCATCAGCGCCACAAAAAGAAACTGGAAGCAGCGGCTGCCGCTGCTGCGGCTGCTGTCAGTGTGCCGCTTGCCACAGACCTGAAGCTGGTTGCAGAAGCTGACCATGTGGCGACACCGGCGCTGGCCACTAGGGAGCGCAGACATAGCCTGGACATGCGGCCGGGCCGCAGACGCAAACGCAATCGTGTGCGGCAGCGACGCACCAGAAGCGCCGGTGCTCCAGTGCAAGCGCTGCGGTTGCGGCTGCAGCTGCCTGGCCACGGGGAGGAGGAGGACGATGGCGAATACGGGCCATTCAACGTTGGCGACTACTTGGACTATAACTGCTCGAATGCCAGCGACAACGACGATGACAGCGACGATTTCTGCTACTGCGACGAGTGCCTAAACGTAGGTGCCGCTCATCGGGTCTCGGCCCTTATCTGGGTGTCGCGTCTTGGCCGGGCCTAAAATTAAGCACGTTAATCAGTTGTGACAACAGCAAAAAGCCAGCCAACCGCCGCTAATTGAAACGTCAAATGGGCCAAAGCAATTGGGTTTGAGCCGCTTTCAGCGCCAAGTTGAGGGATAAACAAATTTGAGTGCCCATTATCAGTATACCCTAGCAGAGGCTATTCTAGTTTTCTCACGCACTTTGTAACGCATAGAATACAACAAAATGAGGGGCTAGAGTTTTCGTACTCGCTTCCTTAATAGTCAGTTCTTGAGGCTTAGAACTCAACTTAAGCCAAGTTCTCGATTTTAGTATAGTTTAACTCTCCTCACTTTAAAGTTATTCTCACGAAACTTGGCTTAGGCAATACACATGTCAGATGGGACCATCATATAGCAATATAGCTGACAAATCATGACAAAATCTGATGTTTTGTTAGAAAAACATTTCAGAGTATTTAAGGTCTTGATGACAAAACCTAGCATATCTGCAAAATCGGAATCCTATATTATTTGGCTCGGATAGAAGCCGGAATCGGTCGCAAATAAAGCTTTTGCATGAATCAACTTCTATTCTACAAGGGTATTTAATAGTCGGCGTGCCGACGATTCGACCCAATATTATACATTTTGCAACCGTTTTGATTTATAACTTGCATTTCTAGACCAAATTCGAAAGCTCACTTTTCACTCAAATCTGTTGTCTTTCCATCATCAAGTAAATATGTATCCGATAGGAATTGAATCTATATCTATATCAATAATAATTCTACCTTTTTAAGCTTAATTCAAAACCTGTCTTGGTAATCAAATGGAAGGTTTTCAATGCCGCACCCTCTCAAACTTGTAATTATTTTATAAAACTATCATTCGACTCGTTTACAAATGAATTGGGGTATACTTATCTGTCTTGGAGAGTTACAACTTGGAGAGCGGCTAATCAGGAAGCATTTATATCTTCTACAGTCTGGGATCCTGTGCAGAATCTAAGTTTTTTGGACTCTGAAGAAGCATTGCTTTCCTGTCTGTTGTATCTGCTAATTGTCGACAAACATTATTCCAAATTAGTAACATTTAGGAAAACATAAATTTGAGGCATGAAACAATTATATAGATATCTTAAAAATGTGTTAACTATATCATACAGCTGGTATAATCTGTGCCCTGTTCATTTGATAAGTTCCAATTTTGTCAGCTTTTGAAGATTGGAAGGTAGCATAAGAATGATACTACAGATCCGTTTGCTACTTCGTGCTGTCAATGTACGTAGAATATCTGTTTGCATGAGTTCAATAGTTTGAAATTTGATATTCACGAAGTTAAGCATATCTTATACATTATGAGAAGGTCAACTATCTCCAAACATAATTATCTATCATCACAGCATATCATCATCATATGAAATATGAGTAACAGACATATGCTTGGGATCTGAAGCAGCAAAAATTCAAACTAAAAAAAAAACAAAACAAAGAGAACTAACAAGCTCTTTAACAAAATTGTTAAAAAATTTCAATTTCTATTGTTATTGTTATGATTCCGGGCGTCCGTTTTCGCAGCATAAACCACTTGCCAGCAGCAAAAGCAACATTTAACCAAAAAACTATCATTTATATTTTGAAGGGCGATACGGATTTCGGGGACAGCAATGACGGCATGGACTCCGATACTAGCACCTCGTCCAGCAACAGCAAACAAGTCGTTGTGGGCATCTGTGCCATGGCCAAGAAGACACAGTCGAAGCCAATGAAGGAGATACTGACACGCCTGGGCGAGTTTGAGTTCATCAAGCTGGTTACCTTTGAGGAGAATGTTATATTGCGCGAACCGGTACAAAATTGGCCCATATGCGATTGCCTAGTCTCCTTTCACTCGAAGGGCTTTCCGCTAGAAAAGGCCATTGAGTATGCTCAGTTGCGCAATCCGTTTGTGCTCAACAATTTGCACATGCAGTACGACATACAGGACAGACGACGTGTCTATGCCATACTGGAGAAGGAGGGCATCGAGATACCGCGCTATGCTGTGCTCGATCGCGATTCGCCCGATCCCAAACGTAAGTTCAACGGTCGCAGCTCGAAATGCTTGTGTATTGAACCCTTTCAATTTACAGATCATGAGCTAATTGAGTCGGAGGATCACGTGGAGGTCAATGGTATTACCTTCAACAAACCGTTTGTTGAGAAACCCGTCTCGGCCGAGGATCACAACATCTATATCTACTATCCAACATCCGCTGGCGGTGGCAGTCAGCGTTTATTTCGAAAAATCGGTAGCCGCAGCAGTGTCTACTCGCCGGAGTCGCGGGTACGCAAAACAGGCTCCTTCATCTACGAGGACTTTATGCCCACCGATGGTATGCTAACTTGCTCTCTATGCTCCCTTCCCCTGCAATGCACCTACTACTGTAGGTGCTGCTCTAGCACGCTCCAGCTAATGCTGGACTAGATAAACATTTGCATTAACCTAACTGGCATATATATGTGTATATATCTGTATAAATTTATAATATATATATATATATATATATATATATATGCATATATAACTATGTGTATATATCTATTTAATAGATTTAGAACCGTTTAAATAGTCACGAATTAAATAAGTTAGTCAGCGCTAACATGCTCGTCACGCTACGCCACGCCCCCCCACACCACTATCACAACGCCTACCCACACACAAAAAGAGATGAAAAAAATATTAAAAAAACGAAAGAAAACAAGTAAGAATCTTGCAGTCGGGTGCAGCCGACTGCGTAATACTCGTTCACAACAGCCTTTTAAACAAGTTACCCGACAAATTTTCGACATTGCCGTTTGCCAAAATAGTTTGTAATTAATCTTTGTAAAAGCTCAGCTGTAGTCTTTAACTAAAATTTGGTCACTAGCGCCTAAACTTTGATGGGATATATATCCCCTACCCCAGAAGGTTTATTCATTTAATCTGCAAACTTTGGGAGTATACGAGCTTGTATTCCAAGTGTACGACCAAGAAATTGTGTTTGGTCGGACAGACGGACTATGCACAGAACCAATATACCCTTCTTCACTTTGTGAACGAGTATTGATAATGAGAAAAGTTAAGCATATTGTCATTGCCATCTGTCTTGCGTCTCGCTCGCTCGTTCGCTCGTTCGCCGATCGTTGCTCGCTGCTCGCTGCTCTCATTGCCGAACTCCCCAAGAAAAAGTGGCCGCCAGTCGAACGCACTGAATCCAGCATTACCTTTACAACTTAGTGTACTTTTCAGGTACCGACGTCAAGGTGTATACCGTGGGACCGGACTATGCCCATGCGGAGGCGCGCAAGAGCCCGGCGCTCGATGGCAAAGTGGAGCGCGATAGCGAGGGCAAGGAGATACGCTATCCGGTCATACTCAATCACTCGGAGAAGCTCATCTCACGTAAGGTGTGCCTGGCCTTCAAGCAGACCGTCTGCGGCTTTGATCTGTTGCGCGCCAATGGCAAAAGCTACGTATGCGATGTCAATGGATTTAGTTTTGTGAAGAATTCAAATAAATACTACGATGATTGCGCCAAAATACTGGGCAACATGATACTGCGCGAACTGACACCGACCCTGCACATACCCTGGTCGGTGCCATTCCAATTGGACGATCCGCCCATTGTGCCCACCACCTTTGGCAAGATGATGGAGCTGCGCTGCGTGGTGGCTGTCATCCGGCATGGCGATCGGACGCCCAAACAGAAAATGAAGGTCGAGGTTCGACATCCCAAGTGAGTTACATTCATGATGTCATTGGATCACCATTGACATGAGTTATTAAGTTTTCGACAGAAAAAAAAAACAAACTCTTTTATCATGATTGCCAATTACAGTTTTAAATGCTCGCAACATCTTAAGCTGCAACTAAATTCTTGAGGTTTTAGTTTTAAGTTGGCATCAAAAGCTCACAAAAGTTGTAAACTAATTAGTCGTGTTCATTTGAGGCTTACGAGCTTTTAACGCTTTAAGCGGGTAACCTAAAGCTCGCGTCACTTTAAGCTGCATGCACTTTTTTTCAGCAGCTTTGTGAGTAATTAGGAGCATGCATTTGAATTTATATTTTAATAATAATATTTATGTTGTTTGAATCTTCCAACGAAATAAATGCATTTGGTTGTTAAATATCCCGTTAAAAAAATTGCATATGATTTTAAAAAGAGCTTTACTTAAAGCTCACAGCTTATTCGATTTGCTTTTCTAAGTTCGATTCGAAACCTTAAAATATTTTATCTGAATTAATGCACGAGATGTTCTTAAGTTTGTTTTGTAACATTGATAAAAACCTTTTTTACGATTTCCAAAAAGTATCTCATTTTCTTGTTCACTTCGGCAGATTCTTCGAGATCTTTGAGAAATATGATGGCTACAAGCTAGGCCATGTGAAGCTAAAACGACCAAAGCAACTGCAGGAGATACTGGATATAGCACGATTTTTGCTCAGCGAGATACACACCAAGGCGCATGCCGAGATTGAGGAGAAGGAGAGCAAGCTGGAGCAGCTGAAGAATGTGCTCGAAATGTATGGCCACTTCTCGGGCATCAATCGCAAGGTGCAGATGAAATACCAACCCAGGGGTCGACCACGTGGTTCCAGCTCTGATGATGGTAGGTGGTCGTATTTTTTGTTAACTTATCTAACCACAAGCTAAGTCCTAACCATTTCAGCCGAAACGCCCGCCGAACCCTCGCTGGTCCTGATACTTAAATGGGGCGGCGAACTAACACCAGCGGGTCGCATCCAGGCCGAGGAGCTGGGTCGCATTTTCCGCTGCATGTACCCCGGCGGCCAGGGACGCTCGGACTATTCGGGCACACAGGGTTTGGGTCTATTGCGGTAAGTGCTTGCGTCTACTTAACTAGAATTTACGCTAAATGTTCGTTCATTTGAATCAAATGTATTTAGTTTGCACTCAACCTTCCGACATGACCTCAAGATTTATGCCTCGGACGAAGGACGCGTTCAAATGACCGCCGCTGCCTTTGCCAAGGGTCTACTGGCCCTCGAAGGCGAGCTGACACCCATTCTGGTTCAAATGGTCAAGAGCGCCAATACAAACGGGCTGCTGGACAACGATTGCGATTCAAGCAAGTACCAGAACCTGTAAGTATCTATCCAAATGATCCAAACAGATGTCGCAATTGCTGCTTTATTTATTAGACGATTGCTTGAACGATGCTTTGAATAATTATTTACTTCCGATACGAGAGCAGCTCTACAATAAGTAGGCAATTTATAGATGTTTGATAAATTTAAAGTGGATGCGAGAATTCGATTAAAAGCTGTCTTCGGCTTGCTAACCAATGTGCAAATAGATTAAAACAGATACTGACTTTTGGTATATAGTTTAAACATGTCCCAGATATTGAAGTGAGAGACTTAGGGCGAGAATACGACCATAAGATAAACTGACTTCAATTCCTAAATGTGCAGACATACAAATTGCAGCGCTCTGTCCCATTCCATGGGTAAATACATTCTCGAATAACTCGGGTTTTATAACATGTTCTGTAACCAAGCGAGCCCTAGCCTAGGGGGGAGAACAGAGAGAGGTGTCCAAAGGGAAATATTCTTAATCAGTAGACTTAACATTTAGCTTGTGTTTATTTATTTTGAATCAAAATCTACAATTTGTGCTCCACACAGCGCCAAGGGTCGACTGCACGAGCTGATGCAAAATGATCGCGAGTTTACACAGGAAGATCGCGAGCTGATCAATCCGTGCAACAGCAAATCGATAACACAAGCTTTGGACTTTGTTAAGAATCCGGTGGACTGTTGTCATCATGTGCATTTGCTAATACGGGAACTGCTGCACATAATCAGCATCAAGAAGGACGATCCAAAGACAAAGGACGCGATACTCTATCACGGCGAGACATGGGATCTAATGCGCTGTCGCTGGGAGAAAATCGAAAAGGACTTTAGCACCAAATCGAAACTGTTTGATATATCAAAAATTCCAGACATTTACGATTGCATCAAATACGATTTGCAGCATAATCAGCATACGCTGCAGTACGACCAGGCCGAGGAGCTTTATATCTACGCAAAGAATCTGGCCGATATAGTCATACCACAGGAATACGGACTGACACCGCAGGAGAAACTGGCCATTGGCCAGGGTATTTGCTCGCCGCTGCTTCGCAAAATCAAGGGCGATTTGCAGCGCAACATTGACGAGATCGAGGATGAGTTTATGAATCGACTGAATCCTCACTACAGTCACGGCGTGGCCAGTCCGCAGCGTCATGTTCGCACTCGCCTCTACTTCACCAGCGAGTCGCATGTGCACTCGCTGCTGACGGTTCTGCGTTACGGCGGATTGCTAAATGTTGTCACGGACGAGCAGTGGCGTCGCGCCATGGACTATATTTCGATGGTATCGGAACTAAACTACATGTCCCAGATCGTCATAATGCTGTATGAAGATCCGACCAAGGATCCCACCTCTGAGGAGCGTTTCCATGTCGAGCTCCATTTCAGTCCCGGCGTCAACTGTTGCGTACAAAAGAATTTGCCACCTGGTCCCGGTTTTCGTCCGCACTCGCACGGCGATAACTCCTGCAGCGTGAGCTTGCAGTCTAACGAGGAGGCAAATCCATCACGCATCGAGGAGGAGAACGATACCATTTCAGGCGATGAGCAGCAGGGCAAGAAGCGTAGCGTACGAAACTACTGTATATGCCGCATGGAAGTGCGTGATTTAAATAAAATCTCTCTCTCTTTCTCTCTCCCTTTCGTCTGTCTCGCTCTCTCTCTTTCTCTCTCTCTATCTATCTAGTGCCCCTTACGGAATTCATCGAACAATTCATTCGGTTTTAATCGCCTGGATCTGCGCTCCAAGCAGGCCAAGTCGAAGCCAATTCCAATTGGAGCCCATCACACGGTCAGCGGTCACGAGGCCATGGATCTGGCCAAGCGTCTCAACGAGGAGCTCGCTTCGCAGCACCAACAGCAGCTGCATCAGAGCCAACAGCAGCACCAGCAACAGCAGCAGCAACAGCTACGACCCATTAGTCCCGATATACGAGCCGTGAGTCCAGACTGTGAGCCGCGCTCGCGCAGCTTTGAGCAGCGTGGATCGCCGTCGGCCAATCGCGGCAAGGAGGCGGGTATGTATGTGGGCGGTGCGCCTGTCTCCAATGCAACCAACAATAATTGCTGCCTGGCCGCTGACCCACCCCTTGCCCAGTTGCCACTGGGTCTCATTGGCCGGCTTTACTTTCCATTTCTATTTCAAACTTTATTGTTGATTTGATTTCAATATTCGTTGATACTTTTGTCGTTATTATGTATTATTATTATAATTATCTTCTTAATTTTTTCTCTCTTTGTTTAAACATTTTTTTTTTTTTTTTAATTTTCAATTGGCTTTCTTAACACACTGACCAAAAACAATTGGCTATATCAACTAACCTCCGGCTATTTGTCTACGTTATCCTCTGCTCAGTTGGTTATTCTAACCAACAAACAGATATCTATGTTGGTTATTCTTTATTTGTTGCTCTGCATGCCAATTGTGTGCGCGTTTTGCAAACTCCCGTTTTTTCTAACTCTCGAAAAGCCCGTAACACGAAGCCAAAAACCCCCCCTCCACAAAAAGAAAACCCGATCCCCACCAAAAACCGACAAACCACATACCAGAGACCTCAATCCTAGCAGAAATTGGTCGCATTCAGAATAGAAAAGCACAGTACCTCATGCAATTTGCATCTCTGCTGAATATTACGGCTTAATACCCTATAGCCAAAGGGAAAGCGGCCATATCCGTCCGTCTCTCCATATACAAGTACTTGTTTTTCACGACATTCAGACTAGAGACAACACAATTGTTGTTATTGCTTGTGGTGTGCGGAATTGCTGTTGATCTCCTTCAGCTGTGTAATTATAATGTTAATTGAAGGAAATACCCGGCGTTGCCCGTGCACAAAATGTGTTTTGTCCAAGTTGCAATTGCATAAAAAAAAAAACGCTTATCTGTGTTAGTTTATTAAAAAAAAAAACAATTTTCGCATTTTAATTTAAGTAAAAATTATTTGCAAATTTATTGGGTATGCAAGCCCGCAGCTATCTTTAAAACATGCAAAATTTCCTAACAAAACTCAAACTTTAACCTTTTCCGATTATCCTTGGGGGGTTTTTCCATATTTTCTTCATTTGCTAAGCAGTGAGATAAGCATTAGAATTGACTTATATAAATTTATATAGAGATTATTGCCACGCCTTTCAAATGGATCTACCATCTGTTTTGCGCTTGTTATTTGAAGAAAGAGTCGAAACATATTCAGCAGTAAATTGGAACAGAATTCTCTTCTGGATGCGCCCATAATTACTTTTAAATATTTAGAATTATAATTTCCTTTACTTTTGTTTTTAATTTTATGATTTTTGTTTTTATTACGATTGATGATGCGCCCGAATGTCAAGCAATATGATTTCAATGTTTTTACATTTTTATCACATTTTTTCAAGCATCACAAAAAGAAAACAGTTGTTTATCCGAAAACTGAGCCCAACATTTTTGATTATCATTCTTTCCACACGAGAAAAATTATGTTTAATCTGATTTCAAATGAAAAATGTTAAGAAAAATATGAAACACACACTTAACCAGCACCCACATGAGACCACAATTGCCGGCTACTGTGTTTGTGTCACTCCTGATCCTAGTTGAGCTCTCTCCTGCTCTCCGAATCGACTCTCGGAAGCGGCAGATAGCTCACAGATGGAGTTTGGGGAAATCAATGAAAATCGATAGGCATCTGGCCGCGGAATCCCGTGTACTTGGCAATGCAGCCAAACTGATTTGAGCAACATTCACTCTTATCCAAAGAAAAGCCCCAAGATCCAAATACTGTCCCTGATAGCCAGCGTTGGCCGTGAACTAAACGATTGAGCGTCAGGATGTGCTGCCACGCCCATTATTTAAAGTGAACGCGAGAGCCTTGCTGGCGCCCAATTGTTGGTTTATACGCATTGTGAGTGTTGCGCACTCTCCCTCTCTCTCTCTCTCTCTCTCTCACTCTGTCTCTGTCAATGCCCTGTTCTCTCTCTCTCTCTCTTTCTCTATTTGTATATATCTGTATGTGTCTGGTCTGTGACTGTTTTGTTGCGTCTGCACCTCTCTCTCTCTCTCTCTCTCTCGCTCTCTATCTATCAATCGGTCTGTCTCTGTCTATCTATATATGTTTAATGCATGATTCGATCCGCCGAATTGAAAAAAAAAAAAACAAATTGTTGAGAATATTTTGTGTTGATTCCATTCACTTGTAACATTCTTAGCTATGAATGTAATATGTTTGTTGTTGCTCCTTCCTGTTATTGTTGTTGTTGTTGTTGTTGTTGTTTGTTTGTTTGTTCGTTTGTTTGTTTGTTCCTTTGTTTGTTGTGCGCGCAAATACCCAACCAGACTAACGATTACTTGTGCCTCCAAAGCCTAACCCGACTCTAACTCACAACTAACCGGACTCATTCTGACCAATCGCCGCCTGCTGTTGCTCTACGCCGTCGACGCTCTGCCTGCATCCCGAAATTTTAAAAGGCGCCTGCAAAGCAATATGATTAATGGCTTAGTTAGAACAATCTGCACTGCATTTGAGGGTACCCATAAAAAGTATTAGAAATTTACGTCTGTCCTGTCAAATCCGATATCCTATAGTCTCTATGTGTAATAATCCATTCTCAAATCAATTAAAACATTTCCTTACAAATATTGTTAGTAATAAAGTTTTATACAATTGTCTTGGTTATAAATTTCTAATCTGTTACGATTCTTATCGTATTCTTCAGTACGCTTTTTAAATCTTTGAAATTTCTGACAGTTTAATATTAATAAGGCAAATAATATTTTCAAACTTTCGCCCTTAAACCCTTTAACAGGGGGGAATTTTGCGAATAGCATGAATTTTCTCAATGATCTCTGAGAATGAGCCTAAACTAGATTTTCATGCAACCGTTTTCCACCAATCATCATGTAATTTTAAAGATGCAATCATACCCTTCTTGGAACTTGGATTTTCGACTCTCCCATATCATATCGTTTGTGCCAAATTGTAAGCATTTAAGTAAACATTGCAAATTGTTAAACAAAAGCTTACGAATACCTCAGCGCATGTTTTCGCTACAAAAATTTTAAGATGATATTAACTGACATGCTGACTGTCAAGTGGCCTCAGACGATCAGAGATTTATGCGATCGGTCGATTTTAGCTCGGCTGTTTTTTTTGTTGTTTTTGTTACCGTTTTATTAGTAATAGATGAAAAAAGTTTGAAAAACATAAAGAATTATTAAATAAATATTTGGCATTGGAAAAATCAATATTCAAAAATACAACTTACAAAAATAATGAGAAACAGGAAAATTACAATGCTCATATTTAAAAATGAGAAAAATGATAAATCAATTAGAAAAAGAAATAACACAAAATTCATGGAAGAAAAACGTCGGGTGTGACCGACTGGAAAATACCCTGAACCGCGAGACGAGCTTCCTCAAAAAAAGGTCTATCTTTAAATTTCTGATACCAAAATGTGTGTGTTTACTGAATCCCAAGGCTCTATCTTTAAAATGAGATTTTCTTTTTCAAATTTTGAAGGAATGAGAAGAGACATCCAAAAAATACCACACAAGAAGCCACATATCTAGCTCTCATAGGTTTTGAATTATGATTTAAAAACGATAATCGATCTTTTAGAAACGGGAAATAATATCCATAAAAAAAATACCCGTGTTGTGTATGGATTAGGCGAATATTTATTGCATATTTCAAGTCAGGGATCAAAGAGTTTCTCCAGACGGACAGGGCTAATGGACAGAGGCTACAATGTCCAGGTTCCAGGGTATACAAATTAAATACTTTCAAATAAAGTAATCAAATTTAAAACGAATAAAAAATAAAGAAAGACTTTTTTCATGTATATACTAAATAGTAAACATTGTTTCGCATTGATACCCTTTGAATAGTTAAGTTTGAGGAACTTTCAATTTCATAGACGTGCTTGCAGGTGCGTTTAGTCTTCGGCATGCCGAATGTACCTGTACCCCTCTTCTTCTTCTTCTTCTTCTTCTTCTATATCAACTTTGATGCGTTCTTCGGCTAATTAGTTTTTTGTTTGTATACTTTACGACCAAACACCCGTACGTACATACGATATTCATACATACATGCACACACACACACACACACACGACCATACATACATACGCACACTTCCTTCAATCGTGACCTCATCAATACGTCTACCCTCCCCCCGACTCTACTAATCGCAAACAGCGCCGGCGGCTACCTTTGACGAGATTGCTAATGCACGCGTGGGTGTGGGCGTGGGCGTGGGCGTGGCTAGCAGTGGAAGCAACCGCACCGCTATACAAATACGCGTCACCGACAGATTGTCCTTCTTCAAGATCGACTCGTCAACAAATGAATTGCCGCTATCGGACATTGACTTCTCAATGACGCCGGGAACACCTCAGTGCGCCAACATGAATCCTGGCGGCTGCAGTCGCACGCACAAGCGCCACATTCTGTTGAGCATGCGGCGCATGGTCAGCGGCGAGGAGCCCGAATTCGAGGGTATCCATTTGCCACAAATATCGCCGCTGGCCACAAACGAGCGGCCATTAAGCTGCAATTGCAGCAGCAGCAACTCCTTCCCGTTAGCCGCAGCGCATGCTCATTCCAAGAGTCTCATGCAGCTAGCCACAGTTGAGCCGTCGGCCAGTAGCGCCAGCTGTCGCCCAACTGGTGGTGATGGTCCTGCTGCAGCAGCAGCAGCAGGAGCAGCAGCGGCTCCTGGCAGTTTTGAGGACGACTTTCAACTATCGAGCTCGGCACCTGCGGTGCTCTTAAGCGGCATATTTGAGCAGCGGCGTCCCAATGACGTGCCGCTTGTCGAGCCTTGCACCGATTCGCTGACAGCATCTACGCTGCGCCTGTGCATGGACATGGAGACGCACGAGTCGCGCCATCGACAACTGGAGCGCGGCCAGCGCAAGGCCAACAGTCATTCGTGTGGCCAGCTGTCCATATTGCTGCCGCCGGCTCCGGCCACGGCGCCAGTGCAGCCCGAGAATCCGTTTCGGTTTGGTTTTGCGGCAGCGCCATCAGCTGCAACGGCAGCTGCCGCCGCCGCCGCCGCCGTTGCCGCTGGCAATAGCTTTGTCAGCTGCTTTGCGCCCATTGCGGAGCATGTAACGCCCACAACCATGCCCAGTCAGACGGCCATAGAGGCGCAGCTGGTGTACAATATACCCACCGTGCTGATAACTGGCACAGCTACAGTGACAGGCAGGACAACAACAGCAAACAGATCCACTGAAACTGACGCAACTGCAGCAGCACCAAGCACAACAAAAAAAGCAACCAATCCGACAACAACAGCAACAACAATAACAACAATAAGTTTGTTTAATACTACAGCAACAATGTCTGCTAATCAACCCATTACTAACCAATTGAATTCAATCGATCCCCTCTCAACTGACGCACCACAACAACCAACACCAACACCGACACCGACACCAACACCACCATCACCTTCTCACACCAACACGAACACAATCACAACCACAATGAACAACAACAACAACAACATCACCACAACGCCCCCGTCTTGTTGTACCAATACCATCGCTACAGATAGCAACGTTTCGGTCTCGGTATCGGCCTCGGTATCATCGGCCAATTCGTCCACATCGTCGCGTCGCCAAAGACACAGTATTGCCGGCCAGATGTCCTATATGAAAATGTTGGGTTTCGGTGGTTTTAGCAAAAAGATGGCCACCAGCGCGAATAGCCTTTTCAGTACGGCAGTTATAAGCGGCAGCTCATCGGCGCCGAATCTACGCGATATGATACCGGTATCATCATCCGGTGAGTACACAAACCCACACACACCTACACACACACACACACAACCAAACACACAGAGCCCCAAACTCGCTACAAATACACTGCCAATACACACACCAATACACATAGCTATACCAACAATACACATATGTAAACTACATGAAGAAAACGAATGCATGAACTGAGCCCCACCTTTAACTAGCTGTCCACAGATTACTATCGCAATAAAGCGCAAATATACACACAGAAGTACATATATGTCAGATACAAATTGAAATTACATAAATACTTGAAAACTATTCCATTGATGTACTACTGTAGTTTCTTCAATCGTTCCAAAAATATTAAAAACTAGAAAAAAAGACTATCTGCGGCACGCCGTAGATTAAATACCCTTGTAGACGGTCTGGTCTGAAAGTGATTTTATTTCCGACCACAAAAGAGACAAATCATTTGGCTTTTTTATATATCTTAAGAAGATAATGAAGCTCATAACAGCATAGAGCTGTATGATATTGGAGTAAAGTTAAGCTTTTAAATGCAGAGAATTAAAGTTTTCCAAAAAGTTTTCACACAGTAGTTATAAAGTGAAGCTATCAAAAGTTGTTCATACAAAGTTCTTTATGGCATTTTATTTGGGAACTATGAAAAAATTGAAAAAAACTTTAACAAAAAAAAAAAAAACTATGTAGCTGTTGATACAGATCAGTTATATATATATAGATATGTGTACAAGGGTATAACAAAGGCATGCTTTTTACTATTTTTTAAGCACTATTAAGAACTATTCAACAAGTCTTTACTTGAACTGTTTGCGAATTAGAGACGCATTTCTTGTTACGCTTTCGACACAGCAACGTTACTTAGTAGCTGCCTTCTAAGCGGCAGCTACATAGATGTGTATGTTAGATACTCAAATCATTTATGAATATAATTTGTAACTTCTATATCGTTGATATCAACAAAGGAACATTCGTCTTAGACAACAAAAGGAGCTATAAGGTTATGTTGTTGGTAGAGATATATACAATTATATTTTGCTCATTTTAACATTTATTTTTCAATTTTTCTAGTTGAAAAGTATTACTCGATACGATGAAAAAGAAAGTCAATAAATGGCCCTAAGAAGCTTATTCAAATAGAACAAAAAATACAAAGCATAAAAGAAAATTTATATAAATTACAAAATGAAACAGATAATAAATGTATTTACCACTTGTATTTGATTAACCAAAAATAGAAGGTACTAAAACATAAACTTGGTATATAACTATTATATGGGAATTCTGAAGTAGTTCAGAGTTCTAGTTCTAGAAATGTAATGTACTATTCGTTGGTCGTATGACTCGTTTTTGATATCCCTAAAGTACCTAATATCAAGTAGCTGCGTAGAACGCGAACTCTGATTTGTTTTTTTACACTGCACCAAACAAAAACAAGAACAGAAACGGAAACGCATTTTGTTTTAGGAACCCTAGCCTTTGTGTGGTATATTCACATTCACGCACACATTCCACTAATACGCACATATTAATATTGTAATTAAATATGGGGCACATGTCATAATCCTGTAGCTCTCGTATTTACGCAGAATCCTCTACCATATTCACTTACATTTCATCCACTTCTTCGAATACTAATTGTTTGATAGCTGAAGCGAGTGTTAAGCAATTTTAATCGGTTTACATATGTGCCCTGCGTTTAGGCTTTGGGGATGTGCCGCCGATCCGACCCCTGGAGACACTGCATAATGCGCTATCGCTGCGCAAGCTGGACAGCTTTCTGCAGGATATGATCTTAGCCCAGATCTTTAAGACGCCGACTGGTTCGCCGCCACGCGTCCTTGAGGGAACTGTTGTTAGTAACTCAGCATCGATATTGGCGACTGGAGTAGGTCAGCCTGTTTCGGTATCTATCCCATCGGATTCGATGGCCGCCTTCTCCTCGATGATAGACCAAAAGGATTCTGACTTGTCCACACAGAAATTGGTCAGGGGTACGATCGCTCCATTTACCGACAAATGCGATCGCTCTGTTATCATCAGCGAGTCCGATTCGACTATGGAACCGCATCAGCCAAATTCGCCAGCAAGGAGCGAGGAGCAGGTGCAGTCGTCGGAATTCGAGGATGCCAACGATGCGGCAATGAAAAACATTTTAACCGCACAAAAACAGCGTAAGTTCTCTAAGCGTAAGTCAAGGATTGGTTGGCGCACCTGAGATAGTGACTGTGTTCAAGAATCATCTGATGATTAAGCATGCTCATTGGATTCTCTAAAGATTTCGATTGAAATGTCTTGTTCAAAATTTTCAATTCGTATAATTTTCGAGTGTTACCCATATTTTCATTATACATATGTATATATTTTCTTACCTTGCGTCAAAATGTTTTTGAATTTTATCGATAAGTCTAAGTCTTTTAAAATCAACCGATAAATATGGTTTAATTTTCTTTTTACTCTGTATTCTTTTCTGTATTTTTGTTTTTTTTTTTTTGTTTTTAATTTTCAGTGGAATAAACCAACACCTGATTGTTTGTTGACTATGGTTTGAGTGTTTCATTATCCAACACTGTTAATGTTCATAGAGATCTTAAATATGTATATTTTGTTATTGCGGAGTGATTTCAATTTTACACCTTTTAATTTATCAGTTTTAAATGAATATTTTCAACTGGGTTTAAATAATTGTAACTAATTCACTTAGGACGCAAATAGATGAATAAATATTGAATTAAACACCTTAGCATATAGATATGTATGTATATAGTAAATACACTCTCTTGCACGCACTAGTCGCTCGTTGCGGCGCTCTCTTTGCTATAACGTAACACGTTTCATTATCGCACGCCTCTCTGGCTCTGTCTCTCTGTCTCTCTTATCGCTTGCCTTTTGAAAAGCTTCAGCTCGCACTTCAACGCATTGAGAGTCTCTGACTCCTGCGCGCGCTCCCTCTTTCTCGCTCGCTGTTTCTTACACTCCCTTTCACTTCTTAACACTATCAATCTGTAATGCGAACCAAAAAACTAACAACTTGAACACACAACCCCAACGAATGGCAAACAAGTTTGGCCGCAAAAGCCACAGGACATTCTATCAAAGGACCAGGAAGAGCAAGAGCATAACGATGAAAATCAGAAACTGGATTGGTGAGCGTGTTCTCTTTTTACAATACACGGGTATCTCATTTTTTAAATATCTCTACAGTCTTTTGAGCACTGTCGACATTCTGCTGGATGAACCAGAGGAACTGCCCGAATTTGGGGTCATCAACGAGGACACACTGCAGCGGGATGACGGCACCGGCCCCATCTATTTGAGCATCTGCGATGAAGCAGAATCCAGCAGCTGCTGCTTAACCCCGGTCAGCCTTGGCGTTGATGACCAGGATCTCAGCATGGTGGTCAACAAGGGTTCCATGACGCTTTCCGTCGATGTGAGTGAGCAGGACCCGGCCAGTCAAACAAATTACAAATTTATCCATTTCTCTGTTATCGACAAGATATCGATTCCATCATATATTCCATTTCAGCGCATTATATTGTTTCAAAGAGCATAAGAAATACTAAAATGGGTATGAATTTATTATTTTTCCCTTTTCACGTTGCCCTTGAATGTGCATTATAAGGTCTATCGTGGCAGTGTGCCTACAATTTGGTGGCGGGTCTGTACTTAACTTTTTAGTAGCCTCCGTAAATTCATTTCAATGCATTCTAAATTATTTTCACGAGTCTTAAAAACCGAGAATGACCTGCTTGGAGATACCCGGCACTGAGTGCTGAGCTTCTTTCTATACCCAAAAAGTAAGGGGACTCTAGTCGAGAGTTTAAAATTTCAAGTCTCTAGCTTTAAAAGGTTCTGAGGTCACATGCGCACGGACATTCAGATATACGAATATCGACTCGGATGTTGGTGCTGGTCAAGAATAAATATACTCTTTGGTGTCGGAGAAGCCTCCTTCTGCTTATTACATGCATTTTCACAAGCCCAATATGCTCTTTTTGCAGGCTAAAAAAAATGAATTTGCATGATTTAATCGCTACTTGCTGGTACTCTTCCTTTGCAGGGCTTTGATTATGACGACGAGGATGGTACAATGTCTGCAGTGACAACACCTTCGCTACTTGCCGACACGGAACCTATATTGGAATCATGCTACTGCTGTCCGACACATGCCACTGCACCACCGGAGGTTGACACTGATGATCCAAAGTATTGCTTTGCGCTCCCGGTGCACGTAACACAAGCGTCGCCGGAGCATGCACGTCCAAGCGTGCGCCGTGCTCACGATCCAATCTCGCCGCGCATGCAGCAGCATATCAGTTTGTTTGAGTGCGCCGGCACCAGTCCGGAGGCGAATGCGCTGCATGCGTCCATCAATTTGCCGGCGGCGGCTCAACAGTTGCGCCAGGACGCGCGTCTGCGTAAGTTTGAGAATCTGACGCAGTCCACTTCGAATTCGAATTTCCCATTTGAGAGTAATACACTGAAGCGGGTGCCACTAGTCAGCACCAAGGATGACTATGCAAATGTTTCGCATACGCAGAGCTGCATTAATTTAAAGAGTAGCGGTGCCGGCTCTGGCTCTGGCTCCCTCATCTATGGATCGCCGCAGCATCACCGCGAGCGTTCACGCGAAAAGGAGCGACAGCATACGATTGCAGCCGGCTGCAGCTCCGGCCCGGCCAACTTTAATCGGCTGCCCAATGCATTGTCCGAATGCTGCTCACTGGACCTGGATGCTGGCTGCAGCACATCATCACCAACTGCCTCGGTGCCGCATCCGGGTGCGCTAATTGTCAAGGAGAGCTTCATCGAGCCACCGAAGCGCGGAATAGTGCGCGGCTATCAGGACAAGACGCAGTCCATGGACTCTGATTTTCTCTGTAACGAGTTTCTGCTAATTCCGGCGCTCGCACCGTCACTGGATGTGGCACAGCCCAAGGAGCGCTCGTCGGAGCCGGAGCCGGAGCCGGAGCTACAGAAGCCCAAGTGAATTCATACGTTTCACGTCTGTGTTGTAATCAAATTTATTGTTGTTGCACTTGCATTGTTGTTGTCTGATCCAAGTAAATAATAAAAATTCTATTTTCTGTGTCCCGAAACAACAATTTATCCCCCTCTTTGCCCAGTTGCTTTCTTCTATTCCTAGTAATGGCTGCTCATATTCACAGAGAATATGCATATTCGGTTCGTCTTCTTTCCGTCGGACAGGAACCGCACTTTCTGGATATGATATTTGACTGATGTCCATTTGCCTCATCGCACCCGATGACAAACTGCTTATTCATTCGAGTCGTTCGGAAAGCAGGCAGTTGCCATTACGTCTTCTCGAAGGTCGTCTGTTGTTTCAGCTCAGATAGCTCACAACGCTTCTTAGTCCCTGGAAATAAAGTTGGTCAGTGGGAATTATCTCTTATTGCTTTCGATGAGATTATCAGCGCATGCTGCACAACCCAATCGGCCATATAAGACCTTACATGCACCACACCTTAATCCACAGATCTTGCCTTCAATTAATCCATTTTGAGATATAAGATCCTGCATAGGGGGGCGACGACACTTTGGCGTGGTGCAGCTTTGCGTGTAGCAACTTAATGATTCCAATTTTTGGCCGAACGAATTCATTTGACGATCAATTCTTCACACAATGGGGCTAGTGCCCTGTCCAGAGCTGCCCCAATGGACACAGGTACGACTTCAATCGTTCAGGTTGAGGTCTGGGGGCAGACTTTGAAAGCAACACGGAGTTCAGCTTTAAAATAATTAAAATTTAAGTTCCTTATTGAGTCCCGCGAGTAGTCGGGATGTGAAGGTCTGTTTACAGCACATCTTTGTACTCAGGGCTTGGATTGAAGCTTGGCTTTTCAAACAATTACCAATTTTATATAAAACAATTCGAAAACATACATTTCTTATGTGTTTGACGTGAAATGGAGATAGATCTCTATATATAAAACTGTTTGTCCTGACTGACTGACTTAATGAATGACTAACTGACTGACTGACTGAATGGCTGGGAAGCTGAGATTTTCAATGTAATTACCTTATGCGATGTAGGTGCATATTAAGACGGGGTTTCGGGAAATTCCATCTGCAAGTGTGAAAAAATCGCATGGAATGTTTGTATGCAACTTTTTCGTGTACAATCCGATCGGTCTCAAACTTATTTGCAAAAATTTTTGTTCAAATTCATTTGAGGGGTGTTTCGCACATTTTGTAAAATCAATGCCTCCTTAGTGGAAATGGGGGTCAACGATTTGGTGGGTGACATTTCGCCCTCAAATTCAATAATCATTTGAGACGTGTTTCAATGCGATTCAAAGGTTTTTTGGTCGAAGTTTTAAGTTTAGTCTAATTTGCTTCAAACTTATTTTCAAAGCTCTACATAAGAATATAATAAATTCGTGTTTTGCTAATTTGGAAAATTCCACCCGCAAAAGTCGTAAATTGGTTGTTGAGAATGTTTTTTGCTTACCATCCGATCGGCCCACTTTGGGTGGTAAATGCAGGTCAACAAACGAAGGTTATTCTTTAGCTTCAAGATTCTCACCGCAAGACTAACATGGGCGGAAACCGTTGATTCCAACACTTGGTTCTTTAATCGATGACTCTTAAGACATATATAGAATTGGAGATCAAGATGGGTAGATTTCAATTTTCCAAGGACGTGTGCTTAGTGGAAAGGTAATATCTAAAATTTGTACACAAAACGTTCCACGGGCAATGCCGGGCAATAACCGCTAGTCTTTCTATACTGCTAAAGATCTATAAATTCAAGATAATAATAAAAATGATGTACTATATAAGATTGCTCAACTCAACTCAACTTATGATCTCAGTAGTAATAATAATAATAACAATGATGATGTTGCTGTTGATGTTGATCGCGGGGCGAGTGAAAGTGAGATAAACGATGGAACAAGGCATTTGAGCACTGTCAACGACCGCTCAGCCCAGACCCCAAATGGTAGTGGGAGTCGGCAGAGTGGGAGAGACGCAGTCAGAATGTGTGAGACGCAGCCGGTTTTTCGAGAAACGTGGCCAACGTTTTCACTTGTCAGCTATATGGTGACTATATGTAGACGCATACATTAACCTCGATCCACATTCGATTGCAAATTTCAATTTGTATTCGTGTTCGTATTCGTGTTTGTATTCTAAATTGCGTATGCCAGGCATGCGGCCAGTCAACATCACCCACTGATGAATGTGGCCCTCACTACACTCCCACACACACACACACACACACACACACATAGTTCCAAACAAGTACCAATACGAATACGAATGGGAGCACCAGTACGAGTAATGAGCTGCAACGTTCCACTGCATGCTGATCGGGGGGCGAAGATAACCCAGTACTTAGCCGCAAAAACAGTCTTAATTTATCTGTAACCAACTACTTGCCTATGCAAATAAGTAAGCTCCGTACACAGATAAAAGATATAATATGTTTTAGTTTGTTTTTTGCTACAACCTTCCTTTGAAGGTAGCATATATATTCTTGTACAGTGCATGTGGTGACACGCTGCGAGCAAATAAAAAAGTTGTGTAATACACTGGTTCGAAATCCTATTTGATTTTGGTATAGATGCCAGGACTGTAAGCCAGGACTGTAAGCCATACAATATACTAAAAAAATAAATTAATAAAAAAAGCGGTAAGTGCATATATTATATTTGTTATTAATCACGAAGCTCACAAATTTGAGCAAGAGTTCTGTTTATTTTGAAGATAAAGTGGAAATGGTGAAGTTTTCTTCATTCTCATTTTGAAAGGAGCTTTTCCATTACCAAAATATTGTAAGTGCACAAAGCTATTTTAAAATATCCAAAATCCAAAAAATTATTTTGGTTCATTTGTTTAACTGGTTCGGTTCATGCCTAGCTAGAGGCTGTTCTTATCCAACTAATCCGATTTAAGTTTTGGTTCAGGCTAGGCCAGATATTGCTATTGGGACAATTGGATTGGATTTTGCTAATTAATATTATTAGAGGCTCGATCTACTGTTCAGGCGCAGTGTTTTTGGCGTTTGGGTAAGGTGCTGCGCAGGTTCGTTGCCTAAGTCTTTTGTATTGCTCGATGCTGCAGAACGCAAACTCAACAGCTGCTGCCATTGCTCTCGTTTTTTGTTGTTTGCTGCGGTTGTTGTATTTGTTGTTTTTGTAGCGGTTGTTGTTTTCATTTGCATCAACAATTTTCATTTTTGGTGTGCACTTTTAACAACTGCAATTAGCATTTTACCCAAGTTACCCGCATATGGAAAAAGTTTCCACTCAATTTAGTTTTTTGTTTAATTTTGCGCGCCAAGTGAAAAGCGAGCCTCAGTTCAGCTGTAACAAGAGTAGAAGTGTGCCCATCACACACACACACACACACACACACACACAAACACACAATTATATATACTAATATGGATATGCATTAGCCGTGCGCTGTTTGGTATTTGGTTGGGTGCGGGTGCCAGCTGTGCCAGAAAAGTTTCGCCATGGGGAAAGTTCTAGCTTTATTTCTGTTTGACTTTGCCAATTTATGCAAATGCGCGAGCACCATACCAAATACACACGCATTCAAAATGTGTGGTAATATATGCATGAGATAAAAGTGAGATGAATATTAGCTCTAATCTTTTAATTATGGATATATAGGCAAATCGATCGACTGCCTGTTGGCTTAACTGATTTGTGTAAATAAAAGTAGGCCAAGATTTAAAATGATGTATTCTCATTAATATAGGCAAAGACCTTAGTGGCACGAGATCGTCGTATGTCGCTTGTGTTTCTAGCAAAGGATTGTTCGAAAGTTATTCAAAAGAGCTTGGCATTTTCTAGGCAATAAATGGGGTTGTTACTTTTTCAAGTTCGACTAATTAAGTGGTAAAGATGTTTTTAAATGTTGCATATTATTACAGGCAGTACAAATGTCGGAGTTGACCAAATCAAAATGGAGGCAGGTGTCCAAAAGTAAAATATTCTCAAGGTGTGCATGCAGGAATTATCGTAAAACAATATATAGCTTAGTTTTGGTAATGGTTTATAAATATCTATAGTTCACATTAATTGAAGTATCTAGCTATGGTAGTTGCCGAGAGCGATGCTTTTGCTTTGCAGCTACCTTTTTTTTGTCAGGGTTGTACAGTTCGGCCATCTAATATGCAGACAGTGTGGATAGTATATTCATGTATAAGGTATTGGTTAGGTATACGATGTCCAATGAATATGCATTAGACAAGCGTGTCGACGAGCGCTCCTTCGATTTGCATAATAGAAAATCTGTAAGCAACAGCAAATATTTCTCTAAGCATTCATTTGTCATGTTTATGGCAAAGTGCAGAAATTACAAAAAGAGCGAAAAAAGAGATCCAACACAAACCTAAATTTAAACTGATTTGAAGTTTGGACAGAGTCAGAGATACTACAGCGAGTGGCCAGATGCCAGATGCCAGCTTCACTTTCTTTTTCACTCGAAGTTTGACTGAAAATCGATGAGTGCTGATAGCAGATGTTGTTGTTGTTGTTGTTTTTGTTGGTTGTTTGACTGCTGGCTTGTTTGCTGTTTTTTTTTATTATTATTATTTTGAAGCTATGCATATTTAACAGATTTCTTTGTTGAGTGCGGTGCCAGCACCCGCACAGTGGGAAAGCAGCTCAAGTGGGCAGCAGCTTGATAATGATGATAATGATGATTTCTTGTGTGAGAGAGTCAAACGGGCGAACAGACAGGCGGACACAAAGTCAGAGAGATATCGTTAGGTAGACATTGACAATTGCTGAGTGTTGGCGCTGCCCGTATCCTGTTTTCGTATTTTCGAAACAAGCTCATTATGTGGCCCCTGCCCAGATAATTACCTAGACAATTGGCAAGCGGCAAAGTTCATTAATCATGTGGCAAAAAGCAACCACAACAAATGTGGCCATGCGCTGTCTCGTTGTCTATGCCAATTGAGCGCTAATTACACATCAGAAGGCGCAACAACAGCCGTTTTGATGGACTTCGCAGTGTCCATTGCGCATACGCCCCGTGTGTCGCCAATGTGAAAGAAATGCAAAGTTGTTGTTGTCTCTGTTGTCGTTGTTGTCGCGCAAATTGTTTCTCTCTCCGACTCTCTCTCTCTCTCTAGCTGCTAAACTGTCTACCTGTTGTGCGCGTGTATGTATGTTACGTATGTGTGTGTGTGTAAATTTATGAAAGAATCCAATGAAGAGTGAAAGCAGTCAAACGTAGCCGGTAAAAAGTGTAAGTTGTTGCCGGTGCGGCTCTGCCTCAGCGAAAGATCATTGGCATATTTACATGGATTACCAACTCAGGGCGTGCACTTATGAGTGTGTGTGTGTTTGTGTGTCCCACTGCTTTCTTGTATTTTTAGGCTTGGCTTCATCGCATTGCCTGGCGCTTAATAAACACCAACTGCACTTGAGCCAGAGCCACTTGCCAGTAAGAGTGGATTAGGTCATGAGACCTGAAAACAGCTCAGGCTGTAGTATTATCAGATGAGAAGCTTGTTGATAGCTGCTTAATTACAATCAAATTATTGGCTTATATTCTGGAATTGAAATCTAGGCAATATCATGTTGGTTTTTTCAGACAGCGAAAGAAACTGTCGTTATGCTTGGTGTAGAGCCATAAATCATAAATTTAAATATATTTTGACTTACAAAAAGAAGTAAGCTTTCATAAGTTACGATCATTGTATTTTACCAATTATCCAAAACCTATATATTAATATCGATTTATAATAATCTATAATAAAAACTTAGCTGAAGTTAAGCGGCGATACATATAAAAAACGCAATCAAAGTACATTTAAATATTAAAATGGATAAGTTCTCGAATACATCAGTAAACGTCCAACAATCGCCAGAAGGGCATACAATTAAGCGTCCATCGTTTCATTCGATTATCGATATTTGCTTCACTAGATTTGGTTACCTAAGAGAGTCCATATAAGATTACAGCCGGATTGTAATAATTGCAATATGTGTTTGAGTTGCCAAGCTATATTTATCAATATTAATTGATGGCTGGAGCTCACGTAACTGGCAGCTTGTAATCGTTGCTTGGGCCCAGCAAAGCGCATAAATATGCAATTATAATGCATTGGAATCGTACATATTTATTTATTTATTTATTCTGCTTATCATGCTGCATGTGTCTATCTGGCTTTCGCAATTCGGCGGCCGGCTGCACAAACAATTTATGAGCGCCAAAATCGAAAGACTTAAGACACAAACTTGTCGCTGGCAATCGCCGTGGCAGCAACTTACATAAATCCAAGCACAGCTCGTTGGTTGGGATAACCAGGCGAACAAACAAAAAAAACCAGTCACTGGTCACTTGCCACTTGCCACTTGCCACTTGCCACTTGCCACAGGAGGGTTTCGGTATCCGGGCACTTGCCGTGCACTTGCGTAAATTTTGGCGACCACTTTCGATATGCAGCTTGTCCAGCATTCTTGTCCAGCAGTTGCAAAATTGTATGCGGCTCGTGGATATGGAATTGGGAATGGAGAGAAGCATGCGGCATTCAGTTAAATTGTGCGACGCGTGCCACATTGTTGCAAGACTTTGCTTTTTATAGGTACCCTATTTGATTTTGAATGCTTTCACATAACACACAAATGAAGTTGAATGCTCTACTTAAGGTGCCGCTGGCTGCACAGTGTTACTTTTGTTTAATTACTCAATTTTCGTTGGGGTTCGCTTCACCGAAATGGCCTATAATAATTTGATTTTCTTTGTTTTGCTTAGCATCTTTTATGAGGCTTGAAAATTCCGTTTAACGTTTCAATTGCAACTGTTGCGAGCGTTGCGCCCAGTGTAATTTATTCAAAGCTCGTTATAAGTTCAGATATGAGCTATATATACAATGCCAGCTGCTTATATAAACAAAAGATTCTTGCAGGTCACGTGCTAAGCGCTTAACAAGAATCCGAGCTGCGACATAGGCCATAACATTACAACAACAACAACTACAACTACAACAAAAAAAAAAACAAAAACTATAAAGCTGTTTCGAGCTTCAGTCAAACGGGTTCCAGTTTCATGCCAAAAAAAATACTTTCAATTTGCTGTACAGAAGCCAAAAACGAAACCTAAAAAGCCCAAAATCAGAGTTCGATTGTAAAAGTAATAAATTTTTGGATTAAAAATTTAACTTGGGCGTTTTTGGGAACACCTGCGAAATATTTTGGACTTTTTGTTGTTAGCTTTCTTTACTTCTTCCTGTTACGTACATTTGCACAAATAAATTATACCCTTTTTAACCATTTTCAATAGGTTATACCCTGAATTCAGGCAGAAGAAAGCATCTCCGACCCCATAACGTATATAAATTCTGTCTGTCCGTCTGAATGTATGAACGCAAAAATCTCGGAACCTATAAGAGCTAGAGACTTGAAATGTGGAACGTAGGTCCTTTTAGTGAAACTCTGTTTTTTGAGCAAATCTCTTATATTTAAGGAGCTAGGGTTACCGTATTGGACATGTAGACATCTTGAAAAGTATATATATATGTAAGATATCATTTATTTTACAGCTTTTGCCACCTTCACATTAAAAAGCCCATTTGAAGTACCCAGCATTTTAAGCCACAATGCAATATTGTCGTTTTGAGAATATACGAATAAGGAAAGTGTGTTTTGGCAGGCCACGTGTTTGCGGCAGCTAGCGCAAATTGCAAGAATTTCTGTGTACACACATATTTGCGGGTCTTTATTGAATTCTATCAACAGCATTGCAAGTGCGATTCTATTGAATTATGAGCTGTGTGTATGTGTTGCTATTTTAATTCGTTTTTACTTTAGAAATGGAAAGCTACATAACATGCTACCTCTGGGTCTCAAGCTTTTGAAACATTTGATTTTCGGTGTAGTTTGTATAGTATTTCCTCTGCTTGTGAGTACAAATATATATATCTTAAATTCAAAAACAAGAATTTCTCTTTATTAGTTAAAAAATTAAAATTTGTTACTCAATGGCCTTTGGCTTCATTTAATAAATTAAAAGAAACTATCTTCAACTATCTTTTATATCAAAATCGATGCAATGCTTCATATATATAGTATATAGAGCTCATCTATAGCTCAGTTGAGTTTTATACATGTAATTGTGGCGGGGTGTTAAATTGAAGAGCTTTTACAGGCATAAGATGTACTTAAGCTTTCGATTGGTTTCACATTTCGTTTCAAGAATGTTTGCTGACGTCACAGCGGCTGCTGCTGCTGCTGCTGCTGCAGAGTGCAGCTGAAGAGCACAGCATGTTAATAATAGAGACGAACAAGACGCGAGGCTAAAATGTTCAATTCGAAAGCAGACAACAGCGCTGTTGTTGTTGCTGCTGTGCGCATGCGCTGCACGCTCATTACCGTTTGTTGTCGGCACTTCTTTAAACGCAGATTTACGCGAACAGGTTGTAAAGTTAACGTCAACAGCAGCAGCAGCAGCAGCAGCAGCAGCAACAACAATGCGACCACATACCACAGACCAAGTAAAGCTCAAAGCGCAGCTTTAACAGCGACAACGACGACGCGTCGTCGACGAAAAACCAAAAAATAGTTACGTTCGCGCAGTCGCAGTCGCCGCCTCAGCTCAGTCAGCGACGAACGCGCAAAGCGACCGCAACGCAAAACGCAAAACGCAAAAAGCACTTGCGAACGAGCCAGCAAAAGGAAGAGCGAAGCCAAAGCCAAAAGCGAACAAGTGTCAAGTGCTGTGCATGTCAAACTGTGTGGCTTAACGGTAGTGTGTGTGCTTAGCGCGCCTGTATCTCGCTCTCTCTCTCTCTCTCCTTCTCGCGTTCGCGTTTCATTGATCCAACGCAGCATCATCTGCAGCTCATGCGTGTGTGTGTGTGTGATTTTTTTGTTATTGTGTGTGTCTTAAAGTGAAATGGAATTTGTTGAATTTTAATTGCACGCAGCTTCAGCTGAGAGCAGAGCAGCAGAAAAAGACAGCGAGCCAAACATTTTATTCAACTTGCTAATAAAAACCAGCAACAAAAACGACCTGGAGAAAATAGCTGGTAAAAAAAAAAGAAAAACAAATACAACAAACAATCAACAACGGCTTAAAAACAAAACAAAAACGTTATTCAAAAGAAATGTAAGTCGAAAACAATAATTATACAAAATTTAAAAGTTTAATTGAATAAACTAGCAGCGCCAGTGCTGGTCAAACTGTTCAGCCGGCTGCATTAAATCACAGTTTGAAGTCAAAAACTTTTGCATTAATTGTATACAATATTATATTGAATATATTGAATATATATGTATTAAACAGTATGGCTAAATAATTAATTCATTTAAACCAGATTTATTAGATGAGCATCAAAAATGGGATTCTTCTCAAAATATTTTAGTCAAAACTTAAATTTCACATCTTTCATCTTAAATGATATGTGACATTAAATTTAGAGTGCTCCAGTCGGAAGAGTCCGCACAGGAGATACCCTAATCACACCCCCAACCTATATTGTGAGTATTTAGTTTCTTTCTTCGCAGAGCCCCAAAAAGGGGATTAAATATTCATTTTTGAGAACTTCGGAACTGTGTATACTATGCGCGATCTTATAAGCTCCGAGATGTGGCCAATTTTTATTGCCATCATGGAAACAGGGCAAACTATCGATGGGTTGAGACAAACTTGAGATACATATGATATATATACAATATACCATATCCTTCTGTTCGACTAAGAACCGTTTCGATCTCAGAGAATATAAGAGCTATGCATACTTAATTTACTATGCAGATTTGGCAGAACATATTCCTACTTTTAACTAACTATCTTTACTGATTTTCTTGATATGAACAATGTGTGTTCAGTTGAAATAGACAAATTGCTAAATAAACCGTCGCTAGTTACAGCAGATCTTCAATTCAGATAGTTTGAATCGCTTCCTAAAAACGTCTTCAAATTAAGCGTCGGTTACGATTTCTTGGGTACGCCCTATGGGGGCGTGGCTAATCGGGAAACATGCATATCTTCTACAGTTTACAGAGCTAGGGTGATCAAATTTGTTATAAAGACTACTGATGAGCTCCTCTAATGATCGTTTCACGCCTCCAGTGGGCGTGGCAAACAATTGGAAAGCAAACACAATCTCGAACTGAAACTCAATGGCGCTAAAAGATATCTACAAACTCTTTTTTCAAGTAGAACTCATAAGATTGGGCATATTCAGAGTACTTACTCGACCTACTGAATGCCAACCAGGTCGAACTGTACGCAACTTTGACGTCGCCGTCTTGGAGCTTCAGTTTATTTTGTTCCTCTGCCAGACTGAAAGGGTAGGGCAAACTCGAAAAGTGTACAAAAGTATATTTGCATTTGCATTTGTGTCTGTATTTGTATCTGAGTATGCGAGCCGATCAACGACCATCGATCATTCAGCTGTAGTTTTGTATACCCTGAATTCATTGAATATACCGAAAGGAGTACATTTGTTTTACGTAAACGTTTGATGCAGGCAGATGGAAATTTCTTCGTTCCCAGCAAGTATGTATGCACATTCTTGATCGGAATAAGAAACTGAGTCGATCTGGCCTTGTCCGTCTCTAATCAGAAAGATATATGCTTCGATTCCATACGCAAAACGAGGCTGCCTCCCTTAATCATAATATCGACAGGCATCGAATATTTGCTCATTTTGCTGAAATTTTAACGAAAAAGAAAGAAAGAAAGCACACATTCACAAGCGCAGGCGCTTCATTGAAGAAGGTGCGAATGAATGAATGCGACGCTTGGTGCAGGGTATCGTCGAGTCGGGCACTCCCGACTATGCTTACTCTTACTTGTGTTTAGCTTGAGTTTGCGCTAGAGTCTTTGGTCTCTGGCAGCGTCTCTTTGTCTGCCACTTGCCTGGCAACTCAAGTCTGGGGCTGGGCACATCAATTTGGGCCAAAACGAAAACTCTAACTGGCCCCGCAAGCGTTCAGCATATAAACGAAAAACCAGTGCAGTTTCTTTTAAAAGTCATGTCAATTTTTGGCCAGCCATAAAGCACAATTAGTATACGAGTACAAAATTCTACAATAATAACAACAACAACAATATCAGCAACAACAATAAGAGCACATGCCACATGAACTACATGTGAGTCCATTATTTTGCGGAGCCACAAAATGAAAGTATTTATGAACAATTTTGGTTTGCTAACAATTACTATAAAAACAGTTTCTGCTGCTGCTTGTTTGTTTTTATAGCCTTGAGCTCAGCTGAAACGAAACACTTAAGAATAGCTAGCTGCTAAAAAAACACATTTAATACACTTGCATATAATATCTGATTATATTTGCATCCACAAAGTGCTGGAGAAATTCAGATTGTAGAGGTAGGAAACTCTGATTACACTGCTTAGCGCATCCTCTGAGCAGATAGAGCTGTGTCATAAACAAGTCAATGTTGTTAATAATTAATTATAATTATACATATTTCGTTAAGTTTCATCATGATATATCGAATGCTGGTTTGACTAATTAACTCGACTGTTCATATTGATGAAGATTATGCGTATAGACAATATTTTTGAATTCATAGAAGAGTAAGCGGATTATGAGACTTGGTTGGCAAGGTAATACGTGACAGAAACAAGCAAGAATATTTCAGTGGAATTCAGCAACAGATATCGATTTGCCCGATATTGGATCGATTTAAAGGTCTATAGAGCACCTCATTATCCAAAACTGCCAAAGACATAGATATACAGACAGACAGACAGACAAGCTTTATCGCCTCGGCTATTCATACTGATCATGCTCATACATATATATTTCATGGAATCGAAGATGTCCCAATACATGCGTTATGCATTCCGTGCCAAAAATAATATTACCCTCTATAGGGATCTACCATTCTACAAGGGTTCGTATCTTCTTTTCAATAATCTCGAAGTGCTATTCATCAAAGTTTTGCCAGAACTGTTTGCGAATTAGAAGCGCATTTCGAACCAGCAACGTTTATGTTACTTTGTATCTGCTTTATAAACGATAGATGTGACAGGAACATACAATTTTAATTTTTATATCGTTAGTATCATCAAAGAAACATCCGTCTTAATTTAGATTATATATCTGTTAGAAATGGGTTTGATTATAATTTACTAAAGAAATGCTTTTAAACAGGCTAATACTAAAGCAAAGCCAATAAAATATATATTGTAAGAAATAATCTTTGATTCGTTATTTAACAGCGAAGATAAACAAAAATACTTTAATGGATTTATCGTATTATATAGAGATGAAAATGTAAGATATCTTCTAGCTGTACAGGATCTTTATGTTGCCAAGCCTTTGAATGTGTTGCTAGTTTATATTTATTAGTTGTTTTGCAAGCCAACCTTATTGTTATAAAATGCAACTTACAATTGTTGTTTCGTCTTGTTGGTGTTGTTGAATAATGTTGGTTCATAACACAAATTGCATACTCAAAACGAAATTTGGAGCCCCATTTCCAATTACCCAGAAATTGCATAATGCACATGAATTTAAACTTGAGTTAGTTGCACACAAAATATAAAAATATACAAGAGTTATTATTTATTTATTTATTTATATATATGTTAGGTCTGCGTGAATGACAGGAAATGTTGCAAGAGTTTTTCCTTGAATGCGGCGAAAGTTTTTCCTTGAAGTGCGCAATAATGAAAATACCAAAAATGGCAAAGCAAGCAAAAGCCTAGAAAAACAAAAATGAGACACAAAGCGTTGAACTGCCCACCGGCCAATTGAAAGTGAAAGGGGGAAAAGGCGTGCAAGCATGCAGGGGGGTGTGGGAAGGGGCAGGATGGCAGGCGGGCGCTGGCTTAAACGAGACGCGTCGCGGCTGACAAGTGCAGGCCAGCAAAGTCAATTTAATGATATGCAGCCGGAGGCGATCGAATTGGCCACAAGGTTTCCTGCGTCTGTCTGGGCGAGAGAGCTGGGCAAGTGCCTCAATTGGCCATAACAACAACAACAACAGGCTGTTAACTTGGCTTGTGCCTGGTTTTGTTTACCAGTTTTGCAGTTTTCCAGTGCGTTGCACTCAATTTTCAATTTCATTTTCCACTTTTCCATCCCATTTCCCCGAGCGATGCGTGTGGCATGCCGCAGCTGCAGCTGCACTCGACTTTTTTCATTTTTTCAATTGGCCGCCCGGCATTTATTTTCTATTAAGTCATTTCAAATGTTAATTTCAGTCAGCCGACGACGACCTTGCCGCCTTTAATTGTAATTGTTCGCAGATCTAAACAAAATAAATACGAATACGAATACGAATACGAATACGCGACTGTGAATAATGCGAATGCGTGCAATGATTGTTGTCTAACCAGATTAGGCAGCCAGGCCGTGTTAATGTTGGCTGTGAATGCGAATACGAAAACGAATACGAATACGTTAGTGAATGCTGCTAGTACGAGTGCGAGACAGGCTGGCGCATTACAGTTTGGCAGCCACTGGCTGACAACTGCTTATGGCTAATGTGAATAAACCATTATTGTTACGAATTGCATAAGCCCCATTCATGACTTAAAGTCAATGTTAAATTAGTTCCATGCAATCATATCAAATCGATTACTCGATTGTTATAGATATCGCTTGTGATATCATAATTAGTCAGCTGGGCAGGTCCATTGTGATATTGGGATTGGGATTCCCAATTCAGAAACAAGTCAAATGCTTAAATATGCATCTTTAGATTATACTATATTGTTGATGGAATGTTTCTTCAACGTAAGCTTGGGCTAGATACACTAAAGCCTTAAGGATCTTGTATATACATATGTACATATGTCGTAAGGTCTGTCGGGATTTTAATGGCATTTATAGAGCGTCACTTAACCGAATAAAATGTAAACCGTATTTAAGCTTTGTTAAAACTATCTTCTGCGTAATGTTTTTGGTCCCTGATGCTTCCAAGCATTGCGTTAAGTCCAATTCTCCACTGTCGAGTCCTCAAGGCTGCCCAACAGCTGCTTCAGCAAATCCTGATTCGAAAGTATGACTTAAATATTTCAATGAGCAATAGAAGACATTTCAACTTGATTCACTCATGTGAACAACGTTAATTGTTGTTTATTTTGAAAATGATCAACACCTGCTTTAATTAATCAGGCCGAATGTCTGATGATCCGTACAACTATGCTCAGTACGCATATTCAATCTGATGATTGTCAGTATCAACAATAATAAAGTGTGGCTCATTATTGGTGCGACAAGCAGTTGGAGTTGATTTATAAGCCCGTTTCGAATTATTAATTGCCGCAAATCAAGGCGCAACATTTCGGCGCCCAGTTTTAAGTATGTGCATGTTTGCCTTTATATAATCCCAACAAAAGTAACAACAACTGTAAATGGCAGCAGGTAAAACAGCTACTAATTGTCATTGGGCAGCGCCTTAAATGATAACAAATCCCAAAACCAAACAAGTAAAAAACTGAAAATAAAATTGTCCAATGTTCGGTATGTGTCGTTGCCATTGGCCAAAATTAACAGCCACGTACTAAATTCCTTAAGAAAATAGCAGCACGTCAACTCTATAAAAAAAAAAAAAAACGTAAAATCTGTGCCCAAAAAATAGACGCACGTTTCATTTTGAAGGCTGTGGCGGCTGCATTAACCCATTGTTGCCGCAACATGGTAAATAGAAGTCATCAAACGGTTAAGCCCAAAATTGCTGAACAGCGTGACATAATTGACAACAACAAACAGCAATAAAAGCAGCAACAAAACAATGCAAATTGTAAGCGACTGCGTTTTTCTTTACTTATACCCTCTGCACAGAAAATGGCGATGGACGACTAGAAATATATAGTGTAATATAATTTTGATACAAAGTGTGCGACACATGGAAAGGAATATAACCGAATTGAGTATATATCTCTGAAAGAGTATTTAATATTCGGCATGCCTAAAACAACTTTCAATAATATTATATTCATCATTATTATTATCAATATAATTATTATTATTATAGGGTATAGTTATAAACTATCGACCTTACTTAATTGTTAATTAACACCGGCTTCTATGGCCTTCGGCTAAAACAACATCCAAACACTCGACTGGGATTTCAACCCGGACTTATTACATATTAAAAGTTTTTTTTATTTTATTAATGCTATTATGATAATTAATAATATTTATTATTTATGAATATGGAGTAAGGAAGTCTAGCTCAAGAGATTGGGAGACGCAAGCAAGTGTATCGCGGACGATGTCATAATCTGCACAAACATTCCTAAAAATGATTGAGTTGTTGTCCATTTGGGTTTTTCATTAGATACTTATTTTATTCATTTTTTCCGTTGGTTCTGTTGTGTCGTCAGGTAACGCAAAAGCTAACCATGAGAACATAAGTCAGGGGATCCAGCCAATTACCTACGTTACAGGGTATTACCAAGTTGAGTGCAACCGGTTGAGTATTGTTTAAATGCTTTGACATTTCAACTTGTGACATGGCAAACGCATGTGTGCATACACATGCATGTTTGTGTGTGTGTGTGTGTGTGTGTATGTGATGATGCATGCATATCTGTATATAAATATACATATATAAATGTATGTATGTGTATGTTATATTAGCCCCTTAGCACAGGCGGCACTATTGGCATCAGCTATTCATTTTGTCTGCATAAAATGCCTGCATAGAATTAACATATAAGTGGAGCGACAAGACATTGACTGGGCCGAACACTACAACGTTTCAGATTCCAAAGACAGCGGGGGTGCAGCAACAACAACAACAACAACAGCAACAGCAGCAACAACAACAACAACAGAAAGCACTGTTATAATATGCGATGCAAATGCTAAATCAAATGAACATAACATTAAATTAATTGGCAGAGCAGAAAACGAAAAAAGAACAAAAAAATGAAAATAAATAAAAAGAAAAACGAAAGACTTAGACAACAAACTTGACAAACTCGAATGCGAGTTGGATTAAATAATGTTCCGATTGGTAAACAGAGCACATGCCAATTGGCGTACAGTTAGTGGACAATTTGTGCAGCCAGATGCCAGTTAACTGCAGGTTTGCCACGCCCATCTGGCATAACGCCCACGCATTCTTGAGATGATGATGCAAGCAATGCAATAGCTCAAGTGTGTCTCTCATTGTTATTGCTGTTGCTGTTCCTGTTGCTGTTGCTGTTGCTATGTTAGTTGTAGTGTCACATTTTACAGTTATTTGCTGATGCTGTTGTTGTTATTGTTGTTGTTACACGTGCTTTTGATATTTTAATTTAGCTCGCTGGCTGTCACGGCAGTCGACGTTTTAATTACCCCAACGAAGCTGAAGCTCTGCAACTGCCACATGCATAATATGTTATAGTAACACACACAGGCACACACACTGCCATACACACTGGTGCAGCAGCCACACGGAGAGTTGTGGGTGCACATGCAGGAAACAGCAGACGGGAAGTCAGTCAGTTAGTCAGTCAGTCAGCGCCTGGGAATATTCACAGCCTATTGACAAATTCTATGCCGTAAACAATATGCGCTCTGTACAGCTCAGAGAGCTGCCACATTATGCAATCTAATGCAACGCATTGAGGATGCAGTTGTGGGCTAAAATAATACCATGTTACACATCTATAATAAACATGATATGCATTACTATGCACTCAGGGGGCAGCCATGACATTAGCAAAGCATTAGCCTATTCTATCCAGTTAAGCCCTTGGCGAACAAACAACTGATTGAAGTCAGCGAATCAGTCAAGTGGATTTCGATATACCTTTAGAAAAAATTCAATTATCTGCTATTATGTAAAGAAGACGCACTAATAATAAGCTGCAGCAGAATATAACTTACCTTAACACATATTAGAAATAGATTTACTTGAAGATTTCTCAAAGAGTTTGCCCCCTAGAGCTATAAAGCTGAGTTTTCCTTTTGGTGAAAAACGATTAACAACATGAAACATAAAAAACTAGGTAGCCTTTGTCACCGATTCAATACCAGCAGAAATCGTTTATTTAATTGCTTTTTATTCACAACAATGAATATTGATCAAAAATGTAAGTCTTTCTCTCTTTCTTTCTTCAAAGCAGCCATAGCGTAGAAGTCTAAGCGTTGACAAACAGAAAACGAGGTTTGGGATCCGAAAAGACGGGAAACAAACCCGTTTTTTAAGGTAAATTCAGAAAATTTGTGCGTTATGAATAAATTACAACAAAAGTTGATTCTTTATATTCGATTAAAGCAAGACACTTTTGTATGGCCAGAGCTTTTAATTAATTTGTTGATTTGAAGATCGGAGTAAAGACATGTCAGTTTTAAGGCTTACAATTAAATTTGTTACAGAAGACTATTTGATAGATTGAATGGGGAATGGGAGTATATACAAATGATTAGACACCTGAAATAGATTTGTATATGTTGTCTTGGAAGTTGTTACAAAGGTTAATTTTCCAAATATATGTAATGTATGAAACACGAACAATTAGGCTGTTGTTAGATTTTCTTGTTAATTTTACATGAATAAATCAATTGTATGCGTGGCAGGGAAAACGAAGTCAAAGTCGCGTCAAGAAATGCTAGTATATTGCATTTTTTCAAAATATTCTTACTATTATTATTTTAAATCACATTTATTTAAAAACTAAAAAGAAACAATTGTTTTTTGTTGGTTTTTGATTACTCTGAAAATAACAATCTGGGAATATATGCATGTGGGTGGCTTTGGGTAATTCGTTAGACGGCGGTTTACTGCTATTCCCTGCTGTTGCAGTCCTTAACGTTAGAATAAGTCGCATTGAATTGATCTCACAGTCGAAATCTTATTGATTTAATTGCAAGTGTCATACAAAACGCAAATGCAATCGTTTAACTTAAATCTCAGCTGGCGGAGCTGTGCATGTGTCTAGACCAAGTTGAAGTAATTGCACAATTGGGCGACCAAAAAACAAATAAACACGAGCGCTCTAGTTGGGTGTGTCCGACTATGAGATATCCTGTTCTCCGTGCGGAGCATTCTACCTACCTATCGATTTTTATCGAATGCGTGCTAGCGCTTATTTGAAATAAACTTGTGCAGCGCAGGCAGCAGGAGAACCTGTACCCGATCTGCCGAGACATGCACCTGTGCCTCTTTTACCCTCACTTTCTCTCAGTGAAAAAACCATGGCCCAAATCGTGGCATTAAAATTCGCGTGCATATTAAAGCAGTTATAGTCTTGATACCAAAAGCAGTGTCTGAGGTCTTATAATCTCAAATATGTTTCTAAAAAAAAAACTCATTTTAAAACTCGATATTTATTGACATTGTTTTCTCTGCGAGAATATAATTTCAATATTAAAAATCTCCGGCCAAGAATATCTTGGCCATACATTTGCTCAAAACAAGCATACCCCCTTTTATACATTCTCAATCTATAGAGGGTATAAAATACAAACAACAATTACCTAATTGCCAAGTCGCAGCGCATGCAGCTGGCCAAGCACAGATTGCAGATTGAAGTGGGATTCGGCAGGGGCACAGGGTGGACTCTTGATGACTGTTGCGTGGGCTGGCGCACAGTCTTCACAATTGGTGACACTTGCATTTGGCTCTGCCACTCACGGATTCAATGCATAATTTAAGCCAACACACGAGCTGTCAACATTTTGGGCAGTCAAATTATAATTTCAATTTTCATGCCCATTTGTGTGTTGTTAGTGCGGGCGGCATTGCGGCCCCACCAGGGGGCGTGGCAATTGCCAAATTCAAGCGCGCGCAAAAATACACACACATGCACACACACACACAGCTGCATAATTAAATATGCCACAATTAGGCAGCCGCGCTAAGTTCGTTGCCTAAGTCTTTCGTTGCAAGCGTTCCAAAAAATTATACGAATCTTATGAAAGTACTTGTTGTTGCTTGTAGTTGTTGCGATTTTTGTTGTTGTTGTTGTTGTTGTTATTATTTTTGGCTTGGTTCCGCTGCAAAAGGCAGGCCAATCGATATGAGGAAATCCTACGTTCAATTTTAAAATAGTTTTGTAAATTAATTGCAGCAAATTACGCGCGGCAATTTTCTTTTCTAAACTATGACTGTTTCGTTATTTTTTGTATCGTAAATCGTATATATATATATATATATATATATATATATATATATATATATATATGTGTGTGTGTGTGTGTGTGTGTTTTGGTGTCCAACGGCAAGTGAAAGTGACGACGCTTCGCAGCGACTAGGGTCCACTTTTTTTTGCGGATAAAGCTGTTGATTGTTGTGGGCACTTGCTGATGTTGTTGTTGTTGTTATTTTTGTTGATGCGGCCAAGCCGGCGTAATTTTACTTTCAGGAAAAACTCATCGACGGCGAACATCAGCATTGGCATGTGACTGCCCCTCTCTCTCCAATCTTCACTCTGCCCCCGCCTACCACGCTCCCGTTGTGGCTTTTCTTGCTGCATTTTCAGTTGCTGTGGCTGTGGCTGTGGTTTCCGTTTTGTTTGTTATCTGCCTGCCCTTTCGTTGGCAGCTTGCTGCTGCTGCCGAAAAAAGTGAAGTCACAACAACAACAACAATATTAACTAGAAAACTTGCCGTTTTATAAACCTGTTGTTTGGCATTTTGTTGTTATTTTCATTCGCTTTGCCGCGTATTTTCATTTAAGTATATACCCTGCATTTGCAAGGCTCTTGCGAAGATTTTCATAAATCAGATGAGACTTATTTCCAGATGAAATATGATGTCGATAGCACAGTGTTCTCTCGATAAATGCAGCGAGTCAATTTTAATAATAATTCTCATTTGGGATTAATTTAAAAATCTTAATTTTTTTAAACTTTATGTTTCCCAACAATAGAAATTTTAAATAAATCAAGCACAGTAGTGCAGGGTATGCACAGGGTATCTGCCAATTGAGAAACGGAGCTGTTTATTGTTCGCCCATTTATCGACATTTTCTGCGGCTTTGTTGGTTTAGCGCTTGGGCGGTTTTTAAGCGCAGCAGCAACAGCAGCAGCTGCCTAAACAGGCGGCGACTGTGGGAACAGTGGGCAATGGGCGTGTCTTGAGACATGCCCCAAATCAATGTGACAACTGTTTTGTCTATGCTAATTGTGTGTGAGTGTGTTGTTTGTGTGTGTTGTGTGTGCTTAGTCTATTACGCCTAATTGCTGTCAAGGCAATAATAACAGCAACAACCTCACATACTCACATAAAAAGAACGGTCTTTGGAAAGTGTTGTTGTTAGTATAAAAAATATCAGCTAAACGTTTGTCTCGATCAGCAAAGAAAAAAAAACATCAATTGCCTTGACACTCAATACATAACATTTTCTGTCATTAGACAGATTTTTGAGAATTTAACAAATATTCAAGTGTTATATGAATATGAAAACAAAAAGGTTTTTGTAGAAGGAATAGCGAAAATTTCAAGCATGCGGGCCTAAAAACCTAAAGCAACTATAAAACGTATTCTGGTTTATTTTAGAAGATTTTTCATTCCAGCAAATATTTGTAATGCAGTCAAATTGGAAACTATATATTGTGGATATCAGCTCATATTTAAATGTTTCGGCTTTGGCTGCAGTTCGAAGAGAATTTGTAGTTTGTTTAAAAATTGTAACCCACTCGGTTTAAGGCAGCCCTGAGTCTAGGCATTGTTTCAAATCTTTGTTTATCATATATTCATTCAAATTTTAATAAACGAATATAATTTTAATATTCTGCTTAAAATATTTTAAGCCGCACATATTTTATCCAAAATTGGCATCTACCAAACATGGTTTGACAAATGCAGTGCTTGGGATCCACGTTATTTATGCTTTGGGGCGGGGTGTTCCTTAAAAGTTTTGTATTTTATCTAGAGCCAAACATATTTGAACAAGAATATGGTTCGTTTCGGGTTTCGTTTCAAGTGGTTTCTTAAGGTATCGTTCATACTTAAAAATAAATTGGAAAACCAGTTTACAGCTTTGGTTTTCGCAACGCAGCTTGGTACTTTCATAAACTAGCAAGGGGTATTATAATTTTGTTACAAAACGTGTTACACATAGAAGTAGACATATTCGGCTAAATAAAGTGCATATACATACTTGATCAGTATCAATAACCGAGTCAATATTGCCATGTCCGTCTGCCTGTCTGTCTGCCTGTCTGGTTTTGTGCAGGCAGCAAAAGAAGCAGAGCCAGTCGGATCGGAGCACTATATCAAATAACTGCTACATAGATCGAGAATTGAGTTTTTATTTGTTGTAAGCATTTATGTACCTTACTGCTCCTGACATATGAGCGCAATCCACATGGAACTACTATCTGCCATAGCTCGATCACATATGTATATTGTGTTTGTATATGAACACTTATAATGTCAGCTAGGCGTTCGAAAGATGGTTTGTCTTTCTTTGTTTTTGTTTTTTTTTTTTGTATTTTGTTTTGAGACTGTTAATAGTTAGACAGCAGGTGGCATATCCAATTATATGTTTATGGTATGCAGCATGCAGTTCATGTGACCTCCATTTTGTGCCCCTGCCTCACCCCCGCTCTACATACAAAGCGAGTGTCTCGATTTTGTCTATTTTTATATGTTGTTTAATTGCCAACAATGTGCGAACCGGTTCGTTGTACAGAACAACTACAAATCTGGGAGGCTGGCAAATGTCAAGGCAACAACAACAACAACAACAACAACCAAAACAATGCCAACAGCAGCCCATAAACTGTCACAATGCGAACAAGTTGACAAATGTTTTGTTTGTAAATAAAAAAAATAGAAAAAAACTAAGAATAATTATACAAATACATAAATGAACCAGCGCGCAAGCCGTATTTATGCGAACTGAAACGGAAACTGAAGCTAAATAATTTGATTGATGGCTTAACGGATTGATTATGGAACAAACTAAACTGTTTACGAAAACCGCCAATAGATTCCAAGCATATCAATAGATTATGGCATTCCAGTTTCTCAAAGACAACACAAAAGAAAGAAAACAACATTGCGAACGGGTGCAACCGACTGTGCACTACCCTTTTCGACAGCAGAGCAACAGGTCGAACTGCTATTAGAGTATATAGCAGGGCAGATTAACATTACATAATTTATGCTTGGCTGAGGTCTATTCTTGCTATTCTTGAGCTATTTCCAAGTTAAGCATAGCCAACCCATATGGCTGTCACGTTTTCTAGGGTATTTGCTTTGAACACAAAGACTCGATTCAGACTTAAGCAATATGCTGGCGTTAGCCGCCGGCATTTGTTTCGCTAATCTTTTGTATTTAATTGGCAGAGTATTAAATAATTTTTGGCATTAAATTAAACCTCGATCTTTCGTTTCTCGCCCGGCACACGCAGCAACACTACGCCAATGAGCCAGTGAAGTCAGCATGGCAGAGACAAACAACAACAATACGCACCAGGCAATGGGCAACGCTAACGGCAGCGAATTCAATGGCCGGCATTCGGCCTCGCCGGCACGCACCATAGACTCACACGACTCCACGACGGGCAGCATGGACACAATTGTGGACCGCAGTCTGAACCGCGAGGAGCTGCTGCAGGTGACCAATACCATTGAGCAGAGCACCAACACTACCAACGGTGCCGGCGGCAGTTTGACCAACTCACAAATAGCCATGCTGCAGCAGGACTCGCAACAGCAGGAGCAGCAGCAGCTGCAGCAGCACGAGCAGGATGCACGCCAGCATTTGGATGCTCAGAGTCACATTTATTCGAGTCCCGTCTACGATGAGAAGCCTTCGCCGCCATTGAAGCTTACGGCGGCCACATTGCTGGCCAATGCGCAGCACGTGGACAATGACAAAGACGATGCCACAAAGAAGCCCAAGCTGATAAGCCATGAGGAGTTTAAGCAGCAACTGGAGGAGGCAATGGCCACGCGTGGCCCAGCCGCATTGAAGGCCAAGAGCGTTAGCAACACCATCGATTCGCGCATCAGCAAGAAGCAGCGCTGCCCGCCGGAGTTCATCAAATACAAAGGGGGCAGTGGCGGCGGCAGCAGCGATGGCGGCGCCGATGGCTCCACGCTGACAGCAAAGGTGCGGCGCAAGCGTCGCGCCAGCAATGAATGCTGCTCCGCATTCCCGTTGCAAATTGTGCTGGGCACACTGCAACTGGTTTTGGCTATTTCACTGGTGGCGCTTGGCTCCCTGCTTATAGTGCGCGACGCGGCCTTGTCAATGGCCGGTTGCGGCATTTGGACGGGTCTGATTGCCGCCGTCACCGGTTCACTGGGCGTGGTCAGCATGCGCAAAACACAAACGGCCTTTCTGGCGCTCAGTTTGGTCTGCATTGCCAGCAGCACGTTGGCGCTGGCCATTTCTGGAGTGGGCCTGTCGCGCGACCTCAATCGCATGGCCGAGCAAAAGGGTGAACAGGTAAGAGCGCAACGACCATCAAATTTTTCACTTTACCCCATTGTTATTCGGTATTGCTAATGCGGTTATTGTTTTGCAGTTTGACCTAATGAATGCCAATAGCGAAGTTTCAGCTGCTTGCGGGCTAATATTTGCCCTCTTTTTGCACTTTGTGGTTAGCATTGTTTCGGTTTATCGCTGCGCCCTGCAGATTTGCACAAAGTGAGTACACTCAACTATTAAATTTCATTTCAAACCAGATTGTAACGTATTTCCATGTATACCGATAGCTGCGATAGCCAGCTAGCATAGTTGCACAGTCTAGCCGCTAGCTGGCGTCTTTGGCTGTTAATTAACATAGTTATGTAGTGGCAATTTGAATATATCGATAGCTATGTGCGAGGCTACGATGAATTTCGCTGCACAGCGAGTCGCGTTTTAGTGCTATTGCTATAAACCAATATAATAATAAGCATTTCTTTATTTTAAGCTGAATTTAAAATGTATTGCACTTTTGTTAATCGGTACACATTATTATTCATTCAAAACTAAATTGGCTTCAAAGTCCGTGTGGCAGACTTTAATTGCTTATTTTAAACATATACATATACAAATATATATGTAAGCTCTTAGCTTCTTGCTGCTGTCTTTGCTTTGGTTGATTTATTCAGAAACTTTCCATTTTGGATTTGATTAAGTTTTGTTGTTCACCAGGCAATAACTACCAAGTAAATTAACTCTAAATTAATGCATATGTACACGCTTAAGAGATCTAGATATGCACCATTTGGGCAGTTTATTTGCCAGTTCCTTATCTCTATGTTTTTGATTCGGTGTAATTTTATTTAACGGAAGTGAAAGTGTTAAAAGCGCGGTTTTATTTAAAAATAATCGATGTACATCGATAGCTGAGAGAAAACCAATCGTGCGCAAAAATCAATCGGTCAAAATAGCTCAGCTAGACTTCGATGCACCTATGCTTCGATGTTATTTCACATCTCTAGCACGCACTGAAACCCAAAGAAGAAAAAAACACAAAAAATTAATAAGAAAGAGAAACAAAGTGAAAAGCATAAAAGCGAAAGCACAACGCAGCAGCACAACGCAGCAGCAGCGAGCAGCGCAAAGCTCGCACCTACGCTTTGCCAGTTTGATGCGCCCATTCCGCAGACGCGACAACAGCACCAGCAACAGCAACAGCAACGGCAACGGCAATAGAAATAGAAATAGCAGCAAATACAACAAATTTAAGGCATCAAAACGCCCACAAACGTGTACGTGCAATTGAACGCCAACAGGGCAGCAACAGTCATGCCACTGGCTGACTCCAACAGGGATTTAAGACAGCTACAGCAGCAGCAAATTGAAGTCAATAGCAGCAGCAGCAGCAGCAACAACAACAATGCCGATCAGGCACAGCTGGACAATGCCAGCAGTGCTGCAGCAGCAACAACTGCAACATCAACAACAACTGCAGCAGCAGCAGCAACAACAACAACAATGGGTCTGCAGCTGCGTCAACGCATGCAGATTACCTCCTCCGGCTGTAGCAGTCTCGCGGTGACACCAATGGAGCACACACCCACCGACGAGGAGAGTGGCGCTGTCACAACCGTGACGTCATCGCAGCGTCGCCAACAACAACAACAGCAGCAGCAACAACAACAACAATTGCAAGCAGCACTCGAACAACATCACATAACGCCAAGCAAAACACCCGAACAAATGGAGCTGAGCGACTCGGAATCGTACGGGGCAGCCAGCTACGATGAATTCGAGTTGCGTGAGGTGGTCAAAGAGGGTCACGACAAGGCGGATCCCTCGCAATTTGAGCTGTTGCGCGTGCTCGGTGAGGGCAGCTTTGGCAAAGTGTTTCTGGTGCGCAAGGTTCTGGGCAAAGATGCGGGCACATTGTACGCCATGAAGGTCCTGAAGAAGGCCACACTGAAGGTCAAGGATCGTGTGCGCAGCACCAACGAGCGAAAGATTCTCGCCGATGTGGGGCATGCGTTCATCGTTCGACTGCACTATGCGTTCCAAACACCTGGCAAATTGTATTTGATTTTGGATTTTCTACGTGGCGGTGATTTGTTCACCCGCCTTTCCAAGGAGGTCATGTTTACCGAGGAGGATGTCAAGTTTTATTTGGCCGAGCTGGCGCTGGCGTTAAATCATCTGCACACGCTGGGCATCATCTATCGCGACCTGAAGCCGGAAAATATACTGCTGGATGAGCACGGGCACATTGCTCTGACCGACTTTGGTCTGTCCAAGCAGCCGCTGGACGGCTCCAAGACGTACAGCTTTTGCGGCACCGTCGAGTACATGGCGCCAGAGATAGTCAATCGCAAGGGTCACGATTTTGCTGCCGACTGGTGGTCATTTGGTGTCCTTATGTACGAGATGCTGACGGGGAATCTGCCCTTTCACGGCCAGACGCGCCAGGAGACTATGAATCAGATATTGCGCTCCAAACTGGGCATGCCCGAGAATCTCTCGCCAGAGGCTCAATCGTTGCTGCGAGCGCTCTTTAAGCGCAACCCATTGAATCGCCTCGGCGCGGGCGCACAAGGCATACTGGACATCAAGGCGCACTGTTTCTTCGCCACCATAGATTGGGTGCGGCTAGAGCGTAAGCTAGTGCGTCCCCCGTTTATACCGGCGGTCAGTCGGGATGATGCTTTCTACTTTGATGTGGAGTACACGTCCAAGTCGCCGCGCGATTCTCCTGGCGGTCCAATTTCGGCATCAGCACACGAAATCTTTCGAGGTTTCAGCTTTGTGGCGCCCGTGCTGCTGGAGAATAGCACCAATATCAGCTGCTCCAACAATGTCAGTCCCCTGCACGCCGTTCTTCCCGCCTCCTCAGTGACTTCAGTGGTGGCGGCATCCCAAGGTCCGCGCAGCTTACCTGGTGTTCTGCCTGGCAATTTTCAGACCGAATACAATCTGCTGCAGGAGCTCGGTCGTGGCACATTCTCTGTTTGTCGCCTGTGCGAGCATCGCGCCTCCAAGAAGCACTACGCTGTGAAGATCATCGAGAAGGCGGCCGTAGCAGCTGCCACCTCTGCATCGGCGGATTGCTGGGAGGAGGTGGAGATTATGTTGCGCTATGGCAATCATCCCAATATCGTGACGCTCTATTCTGTGTACGAGGACACCAGCTCCGCGTATCTGGTTATGGAGCTGCTTAAGGGCGGCGAACTGCTCGATCGCATTCTGGCCGTTGGCCAAATGTGCGAGAGCGAGGCTAGCGCCGTGCTGCGCACAATTGCCGCCGCCGTCGCCTATCTGCACGAGCACGGCGTCGTCCATCGGGATCTGAAGCCCTCGAACATGATCTACGCGAGCATGCGACAAACGCCCGAAACACTCAAACTCTGCGATTTAGGTAAGTTTTGCGCCTGTCCAAAGGGTGTCAATTACCTAGACTTACCTTTCGCTTTTCGAGCCATATTCCCATAAAAAGCTTCATAGATGGTTTCAATCAGCAATTCAGTTGAGGAATTATATAAATACATGTATATAATATCGGAACATAATATTAATAGAATTATTCGTTAAAGCGAATAACAAGGAATCAAGTCTTTAAACGTGTTGATTTTTATATGTATGTACATATGTATTTCATTCACGAAAAAGTCTGGCATGCATATACATAAGTTTTCTCCGAATTGTACTTCTTGGAAAATCTATTAATATTTCTAGTCAAAAACAAACGCAGAGAAATACGCTGTTCTACATTTTTATGTAGTCGAGATTGAATTCATACCTTGAATTTCGTTATTGAATATTTTTATCCTAGCTATAAATCATCCTTTATTTATTTTCTTAACTACGCTGATTTAATCTAAAAATATGGACAAAATTGTATTTAGTAAGAATTAGGATACAGAAGGTCAAACTTTTAAAGCTGAAGCAGGGAAATTCAATTGTCCTTAGTTTCCTATCGTTAACGTTTTACTGCCCAAGATAGTTCACTGTCCAGACAGTGCAAATAAGCCTTGGCCATCAAATATATGTAGATACATTTTTAAATGATGACAGTAGAAGAAAAAATACAAAACAAAGTTGTTTTTGTGTCGCATTCGTAAACGTTATACCAGTTCAATATGGAGACAAAAAGATGAGGATATCAACGGAAAAAACATACTATGTATATACAGCAAAAACAGGAGAAAAGCATTAAACATTTTTCTATAGTTATTTGTTTTCTTAAACGTTTTGCTGCTATTTGCTAAGCAAATATGAAAAAGCTGTTTTATATCAGCGACAAAGAGTGCAATCAAATAGCTTGCATTTATCAATTACTCTTTGAATCGTATTCGTAACCGTTTTACTGGAATCAACTTGAAGCAATAATGTGAATAATTGTTGGAAACTGAAATATGCCTGTAATATGATGCAGCTTGCGACTTTCATAAATATTTAAATGAAGACCAAATGAAACTGTGCGGATATCACATCCACTGGCTGCAATTCACTTTGATCATATGTATATCATTTTATCTAATAAAAATTCGATTTGCAGGCTTTGCCAAGCAGCTGCGCGCGGACAACGGCTTGCTGATGACGCCCTGTTACACGGCCAACTTTGTGGCGCCGGAAGTGCTAAAACGGCAGGGCTACGATCTGGCCTGTGACATTTGGTCGTTGGGTGTGCTGCTCTACATCATGCTGTCGGGACGGACACCGTTTGCCAGCACGCCGAATGATTCGCCGGAAGTAATTTTAAAGCGTATTGGATCAGGACATATTGATTTTAGCAGCCCGCGCTGGTCGCTGATTAGTGCGCCGGTGAAGGAGTTGTTGCGCCAGATGCTGCACATTGTGCCCGAGAATCGGCCAACTGTGGCGCAGATACTGGAGCACAGTTGGGTGCGTGACCAGTTTTTGGGCACTGTACAGCTGACAGAATACGCACTGCAGCCGACTGCTGGCAGCAACAATGCCCAACAGTTGACCTTGGGAGCACAGCAGCAGCAGCATAACCACATTTCGATGGCGCTGCGTGGCGCTGTGGATGCAACGTTTCGGGCAATTGCAATACCGCAGGCGGCGAACGTAGGCCCCGTGGAGCTCTCGATGCTGGCGAAGAGGCGTGCCAAGGATCGCGCCAATCTGCATTCCTAATTGTTGTTAGGGCTGTGCCCGAGACGCCAAGCTAAGCGGCAGCTAATTCAATTAATATATAAACTCTATAGTATTCTAATGCATTGCTGTGCATTTCCGCAACGCCTTTGGGAGTGGCATGGCGCCGTCAATCCGTACCAGCGGCAGGGGCCAAACAACAAATGCCGTTTAAAGCGACAGCGCTGCCCCAGCGCCAAGCTGCGCCTGGTCTGAGGATATGGATATGGACGTGGAGGCAAAACAACGCGCTCTCGCTCCCTACCCCACTCCCTATTTTTCACTCGCTGGCGTTTCTTGCATGCAGCGCGGCTACTTTCTAGTATTTGGACGAGTATTTGAAGTGTTAGTTATTTATTTTATAAAAAACATCCATGCCAGATGCGATAATATAAACGATACATGTGTCTGTTCACACTGCATGCGTGTATGCATGTGTAACTGTGCCCATGCCCTGGTGCAAGCAGCAGCTTTTAAGCATATGCTTTACATATATACAAGATATATACATGTATATATTACATAATGCCTATGCAAGTGTATGCGTTCTTCCTCGAGCCCTTAAGCCCATTTGCCTTGTCTCAGCTGGTTTTTCAGCCGGGCCCAAACGGAGGCAACACTCAAAACTAAATCAATCTTAAATTAACTTCAAATGTTGGCCAAAAAATCGTGCTAAAAATTTCAAAAATGATATAATATATATATACATTATATATATATGTATATATAAAAGTATATATATATATATATATATATATATATAAAAAAGTAAAAGCGAGCAAAGAACGTGAATATTTTAATTATCTTAGCTAAATTTTTCACATCACGTGTTATTGTTGTTAAATTAATTACAAATAATTACAATTACAAATGAAAATTTAAATTTAAAAGAAACGAAAAGAAAAGATATGCATACCAAACTAACCAAATGAGAAGTTTATAAACAATACCTTTTAAATCTATGCAAAATGTCAAATCTTTTGTTTGAGTTCACGTCAACGTGTTGTTCAGTATTTTAACACCCTGCCAAGCCAAGCCTGTGCTATACCTATCAACTATCTATATGTCAATTTGCATGAACCTACCAATATGCATATATACATATATAAATATATATATTCACGATATGTTATTAGCATATTCTTATATATATATTTATATACATAGTGATGTTGCACTTGGTAACAAATTGCATTTACGATTTTTACCATTAACCATCTGTAAATATCTATATCTATATATACATATATATACAAATGTGTGATAACGCATTGCTACTCGTATTTATACCAAAAATCGAACATAAAGAAAAACAGAGAATGAAAAAAAATAGAAAGTTTTCAAACATGTAGAACAAGGCATTCGAAAACTGGCACTTCCGTCGATTTGAATATGGATATGGAAGACGCGAAAAATATTTTGTTGTTGCCTCAACAAAACTAGCATAACCCAATGTTTGCACCCGCTTCCACGCCCACCCGCCCACTTCTTCTATGTGTCTCATTTGATTATAGTTAATGCAAATTATTGAATTTTTGGAAAGCGATTTGCAAGATGTTAATGAGCATTTTATGGTTAGTGGTGAGCGCAAAAATTGAAGAATGCCGAATGCTTTATATATACATATAGTATATGATCAAAGATATAATATGTATTCGCAGTGTTTTTGCCTATGGAAAATCGAAGTAATTAGGTGAATAATATAACTAAAGTACAATTTTATTAAGCCTAAAGCGCACAATTTAAACATCTTTTTAAAGCTGAAACTTGGTTTGAATCTCCATAGTTACGATGCCAGAACAATTGTGAAAGAAAATGTGATTTTAAAATGCAACTTGTTCGCTTATAAATAATTAACGAAAATTATTAAGACATACAAAAAAAAAAAACAAAAGATTTATAATAATATAATCAATTACACAGATTGTTTGGCATAAAGCAGCCACTCAAGTCACGATTGCAAAAGTCAGCCTAATTCCAACTAAAGCCCCCCATAAGCATTGGCTCGCCAGACAACCTATAAATAAGACTACATTCATATACTATATATATATATATATATTATATACATATACATATACATATTTATATATATGTGAGACATTCCCGTCGTTAACTCGTATCGAAGGCTAAAAACAAAAACTAACTTAATTAAATCAATTAATCGAACAACATTTTAATGCAACATTTTAATTATGCAATGACTTTATCACTTGTATCTGTAACCCAATAAATCCTATAACCAGTGTCGCCAATTGTCGCCCCAAAAAAACTAGCTGAATCCAAATACATATGAAAATAGCTAGATCTGTTTAAAATCTCAACTCTTTCCGGCTGACGAGCTCTGAAAATGGCTAAATTGGCAGCACTGCTTATAACTGGGGGAATATATTAAGTACATATGTACATAATGTGCTTAGTGTTATATGCATACATGTGTGTGTATGTATGTGCATTTGTTTTTCCTTCGAATGCATTTTCATTTCTGGGAATACTTATAAAGATCATCTGATAGGGTGCGTGTTGTGTGTAACCATTTTGCGCTGTGCAACTGAACGTATGCTAACCACAAGCAACAATAATAAATGTTAGTTAAAAACTTTGCAAATTTTATGACAATTTTGTGCCTTCGGGTGCTGTCAACCTATGTATTACATACATATGCATGTATGTATGTATGTTAGCTGATATTCATACATACGATTGTATATGCTAGTTAGCTGATGCTGAAAAAAAAACGAAACGGTTTGTTATAAAATGCTGTGCACACCACTCACACACACACACACACTCAACAAAAACACACAGTTGAAGTTATAACTTCATTTCACACAGATCAAACACACACACCCACACATGCATACCTACATACATGGATGCTATACATACATATATATTTTCTTAGTAGATTTTTACAGCTTCCAAACGAAAATCGCAAATCCAAAATAAACACTTTAATTGTAATCAACTGATTCTAAATTCTTGTAAAATTAATTGAATAAAATTTGAACGAAAAAAAAAACAAATGTATATGCTAGCGAAAGCACATTTATCAACAACAAAAATATATGTATACAAACAAAACAAAAGACAAATTCGACAACTAGCTACGAACTTCTTATCAACGTGTCGCATTCAGGTGTGTTTCTGGCGCAATTGATAAGAACTAAGCCAAGTTAGGACTCCTTATCTGGCCTCTATCATGCGGAACGAACATTTGACTTGCTATGTGTCATACGACTTAAACCATTCAAATCGTGATGCAATTCCAAATGAGCGTGTTCTGGCTTGTTTTGGGTTTTTCTCGATTTAACAATTGTTGACTTTATTACTCAGCTTAAAATACTAATTCATTTTTGTTTTGGAATCATTGTTTTGATTTGTTTTTAGTTTTTTTTTTTTTTTTTTTTTTTTTTTTAGTTTTAATTTAGCTTTAATTGTTAATTTTATTTTGTGGCTTTATGCACATTTATTTTTTCTGTTCTGTTTTTCCTTATATCTGCGCCTCTTGGTTAGACAATTAATTAGAATACATAAGTAAGCAGTTACACATAATTTGAGATATATAAATTAGTTGGACATTAAATAGAGCAAAAAAAAAAAAAAAAAAAACCGAAACAGAAAGCAAGAAATAAATTCAGTCACTAAATTATTGTACAATGCATGTTCTCTGACAGAAATGAATCCTCCTTTGTATACATACGTTTGTTATGTATATGTGTGGGAGAAACTGTGAATTTTATAAAAATAATATATGTGTACGTTAATAATTATTTATTATTTGTATGTGTTCTATATAGCATTTAGTAAGGACACGTCCTGTTTCTTTGTTGCACTCTCTACTGCCTGTTGCCTTTGCCCTTGCGATTGTTACGCTGCTTGTTTGACGTCGCTGTTGTCTTCTCTGGAGTTTCTGTAATTCAGATGGAGAAGGAGATTTAGCTGAGAAATTGAGAGCTGTTTGTCATGTAAATACCTTCAGGCGCATTCGCATCCAGCTGCACTTTCTGCATCGTGTGGCTGATTGTTTCGAGATGTGCCTGCACTGGCGTCTCATCGCTTAGTTCCACAACGAGTGTTTCCTCCGGCTCAAGTTGCGCCTGCTGCTCCTGCTCCTCTTGCTCTTGCCGTAGCAGCGCTGGCACCTGCTCCACCTGCACAACCACTTGCTGCTGCTGCTGCTGGTGTTGGGGATGTGGATGTGGCTGCTCTTCGACAACATGCGCCTCTTCAGCTATGATCCCATTGAGCACATTAACCGCCTCCTGTGCCATATTGGCCTCGGCTGCCTTGCGCCGCCGCTGCTCCAGCTCGCGGGTGTAGTTGTGCGTCCATTCGATATGCTCCTTGTAATACTGATGCACTGGTATCACAATCACTGAGATATCATCGACTGTAGCCGCCGCTTTGCTATCCGCCAAACGCCAATGGCCGGAATCGTTGATTTTGCCCCGTGCGCGCGCTACTAATTCCTGGGCGACCATTGTGTATCGATGCTTCTCCTTGGGGTATCGCGACAACGTTTGGAAGACGGTGCGCGCGACGGCATCATTTTCGGATACATCCCAGAGGCCATCGGTGGCCATTACGAGTATGCCATAATCACCATCCTCGTTGTGTTCATCGAGAATGCTGACAACCTGACTGAGATCACGCTGTCGCACATCGGGATGCGGCGTTAGGAATGGTTTGATCTGTATGCCCGTATTTATGGCCAGAAGATCGTGATCACCAAATCCACGGGTCACGCCCAGCGTGCCCAGCAAGCGGCTGCGCTTGCCCTCGCCATTGACAACCGGCATGCGCAGATCGTCACGCGTCAGCGTCTTATATGTCCAGCCCTTCATGGTGCCCTGGCGACACAGTATGCGCTGGCCCATGTCCTTAATATGTGGTCGCTTCGCATACTCCATGGCCACATACTGCTTGCCCATCAGGTGCGGCTTCAAGCGGGCCACGTTTAGCAATCGCTCACGTTCCGTTTCCGGCGTATGATCAGCCGAATAGGCCGTGGGATAGCTGTGCGCAGCATCCACTGGATCGGGCTCAATCTTATTGGGCTCTGTTGTTGTTGATGGCGTCACTCCAGCACTCGTTCCCGGTCCCGCTCGTCGCTGACAAAGCACAGCGCGACTATCGCCCGCATTGGCTACGTACATTTTGCCATCGATGAAAAGCGAAACGCAGGCAGTGCAGCCGCCCGCATCGCGGTACCGATCTCTGTCCTGCGCTATTAGCGAATCCATGTGAAAGAAGGCGCTCTCCAGGGCACCAATAATTAGCTCATCCTTGCTGACGCGCCGCTGAAAGTAAATTGGATGAGGGAATGTCGCATTCAACTGCAGTTTGCCGTTCTCGCTATCCGCATCGCGTGGCAGCAACAGCTCGATGCAGTCCACCAGTTTCTCGTGCAGTATGTGATGGAATTGATGCGAGGCGGCCAATGCGGCTCCGTAGCCGGCATGGCCATCGAAAATGCCAAAATACGTGTAGGGCAGATCAGGATGATTGTGTTCCGGATCCGAAAGGACTTGTCTGCAAGGAACACGATAAAATGTTTAGAATTTTAGCTGCTAGTCTTATTACAATTAAAGCTGAATATAAGTCATAGACGATTCATTTTGAAGACTTTTCAATTATTTACTTTTTTAAAAGGCTTTTTATTGCCGAAAAAAAATAAAAGCATTAGCTTTATTTTTAAATTTTAAATGTCTCCCAACACTTTTATCAGCTTACTTTAAACTTATTATTTGCCTTATCTTATATTTTGACATTTCCAGTTTAAATGAAATATTTTTTGTGAAAGAGTAATTTTTGATATAATTATCTTATATTCAATTTTTTTTTTTTTCAATTCTGCTCGACATCCTTCTGTTTTACTTTTTCATGGCAATTTTGGGCATTTGGCAACACTGGCAAACAGGGCTGTGACTTACCGGGAGAAGGAAGCTTGATCCTCGTTCCACTCGGACTTGCCAGAGTTGACGCACTCGGCGTACCCAGTGCCCCAGGGTAGCAGATTTATGTCGCGCGGTACGATTATCGGCCGAACGTTGTGATCGGCCGAGGCGCGCAGCTCATCGGCAGTGAGCAGCTGTAGAAATGGAGGCCTCGCATAGGGAAACTTGTCTGGCATTTGCTGTCCAGAGCCCAAACGCAGTGCGCCCCGTTGATGCTCCCGCTCGCTGCTCGGCAGCGGCGGCAGATCGGGCGCAATGGCCGATATGAAGCGATTTTTAAAGTTATTAAACATGATTGGGAGTGAGAAATTTCCACAAAAGCCTCCGGTAGTCGGTCGCACTCACTGCTGCTGCACTTATGTGCTGCCTCTCGCTCACTCCCACTGACGTGGCGAGCTTGCTGTTGTTTTTATATGTCGATGTTTGCAATTTGTCGACTCTGCTCGGTCCCTATTCCGCTCTTATCTCTAAACTGCGGCTAAGAGTGCGTCAAAATACAAAGTTAAATGAAATTCACACGCAGCTAGCTGCTGGATTTGGTTTATCTCTCTGTTTTCTTTGTGTGCTTTGATTATGAATCGATTGCGGCAACTTTATTATCGATTGGTGCTTGGCCACTATCGACTGGGCTCTTGTTTCTCTTGTTTGGCGTGCTACAAAAAAAGTTGTTCCTATATTTGATTGTTTACTTTTGATATTTTGAACGCACACACTGTCGAATACTATCGTATAGAATTGCCAGCACGTTATCGATCAATTTGATTTCTTTTGCTCCACCGACCAAAAGAAACATCAACAACAACAATCAGCCCATTTATCTGTTTTGTCTTTAATGTTGTAAAAATCAATACTTTGTGATACACTTGATGATTGCAGGTGCCCGCACGCATGGGATGATTAGTTTATAATTGATTAATATGAGCCTTTAGCACTGATTTCGCATGTTTCACCTTTTACCGAAGCCGATTTAATATTTTCTCTTGCTGACGAATTTGTATGAAAAACAATAGAAGAAGAAGCAGCTGCTAGGTAATTAGGGATGGGAGTGCAATTATAAATGCATATCGAACTATCGGCGTACTGATGATATTTATTGTACGATACTGCGATACACCTATATTAGGTTTTAACTCTAGATGGCGCCACATGTGCCGTTTCAGGATTTAAAAAAAAAATTGGTAACATGTTAATTTCTTGTATACTTGCAGATCACCACATAGCGAACTGCGCGATGTTATCATCAAGTCGAACGCATCGGGCATTGCATTAGATCAGCAAAAGGTGGATCAATACATAAAGGCCATGTCACTTAACGGCAGCGAAAAGGTAAGACTAGTTTCAGGCCAAGTTTAAATTTCAATTAAACATTGTATCCGTTTTGTATAGGTAAACAACGAGAAACTTGCGGCCATGTGGATGTATGCCACCCACATGGACAGCCTGCCGCCGCCTTCGGTGCGCAAATTGACACCACCATCGCGTTCCATCATGCTCATACCAGCCACAGCTGCCGGTAATGGTGTAAGTATATATTCATAATTATATACATATATACATATGTATGTGTATGATCCAATCCAATTTGATCTCCTCCTACAGGCACCTCCGCGGCCTACACGCATGCCGCCCGCACCACCAGGATTAGGAGGTGGTATGCTTCTGCCAGTGCCGCCGCCACAGTATCGCGGCATGACTTTGCCCTACATGCGGCCGGGTTCAGTGCTTTATGCGCATCCCGCCAGCCTAACGGGCACCTATCGGACACACAAGAGCACCAAGTCGGCGGAGTTGAATGGCCAGCGTCGGCGTCGTCGTGCAGGCAAATCGGATGTGAATCGACGCCAGCGACGCAAGTCCGAGGCGGATGTACTAGATGGTGCCCCCAATTTTCAGTATACGGGCCTGGATCGCGCGATAGCGGACAGTTTCCTGGCACGCCAGGAACAGTCTCAGGCGGGCAGCCACATTGACTACTCCTCATCGACGTCCTCGGCGCACAGCGATGTCTATGGCCAAAAACCAGCTGCCGGCTCGCGTGCCTCCTCCAAAGCGAAGATTGTGTGCCGCGATGTCGTCATGTGAGCCCCAATCCTAGTGGCCTCGATTGATGTTCAGCAACTTTTGTAAATAGCTTCCCCCAAGCAACTGCCAGCCCGCCCATTCAGCGGCTGTCCAAGAGCCCGTTTCTCTCATTATTAATATTATTATTTTTTTTATATGCACATTTTTTGCATACATAAATAAATACATCTAGTTGTAGGCATGTGTTTGCATAATAAACGAATAAAGTATGCTCGTATAAACATAGAAAATTCGGCCAGCATTGGTACATCAGTGCATCAGTTCATCATCTGGTTGGATCTGGCTAGAAGTCCTCGTCGCTGTGGTGTTCCGGCTTGCTGGCTGTTTTGGGTCGCATCGGCAGCTCACCCGTTAGCTTCGATATGCTAATGTCGTCGATGGAGTTGAGATCGACTGTTCAGACATGGGACAGAGAGGATTAAGTCTACTTCAATGCACTTGCCCTTCGGACTCATACTCACATTCATCGTCGCCAGTGCCAGCGGCGCCGCTGAGCCCGCTCATGCCCATAATGTCACCCACGTCCAGTTCGCTGTCGGAGCTGCCAAAGCTGCTGTCGTCCTCGTCGCGGCGGTTCAGCATGCTGCTGCCTGGACCATTGCGTCCGTTGCGTGTGGCCGGTGTACCGCTTGAGGAAGCCGCAGCTGCCGCTGCAGTCTCTCGACGAGTGCGTCCAGTTGTGGGACGTATGCGTGAGGTGGCCGTGCCGGGACGCTTGCTCGGCGCCGCTGAGCCGGCTTTAGCTGCTCTGCTGCGCTGCAGCATCAGATCCTCGTCACGTATATCCGGTATTTCCGAGTCTAGGCCAAAGGAGCTCTCACGCGCCAATCCGCTGCCCATCCCTTCAGCCTCATCATCATCGTTGTCTTCGTCGTCGTCGTCATCGTCCTCGATCAGGCCTTCTGGTATAAATGGCATCGAATTCTCAGCCGGCTTCTGCAGCAATGGCGATGAGATGGGCGTGGCACGGCGCTTGGTGCGCATCTCCATCTGAGTTCGCAGCGCATCGCGCACATGTAGTCGCAGAAAGTAGCGTTGGAACAGTTGTTGCAGCTCCTTTTCGCACTCCTCAAACTCAGCCATATGGGCGGGCCGAATCTTCTGAAGCGCATCCAGCCGCTGCTTGGTGCGCTCCAGTTCTGCGCGCTTGCGCTGCAATTTGGATTTGAGTGCATTCAGCTCGACGCGGGCATTCTCCAGCTGGGCGCGACTGGACTGCAACTTCAGCTGGTTGGCCTGTATGGCGTTCTTCATGGTGCGTTCCACGCCGAGTAGCTCCATGGGACGTTGCGCCTGGGCGAGGCGCGCCTCCTTGTTAACCAGCTCTTTAGACAGTAGATCGAAGAGGGCGGCGCCGCGTTGGGTTAGGTCCGAGGATAGCTCACGAGCGCGACGCAGCTCATCCATTTTGTCGCCAATATCCACCTGATTGAGACTGCGATATTGTTCACGCTCGCGCTCCTCCTCCCGATCCTCGCCCTCCTCCGCTTGCGTGGGCGCAATCAGCAGCCGTGTGATCTTCTGCAGTTCCGTGGCACTGACGGCAGCCGCCGCGTACAGCTTGCGTGGATTCAGTCGTATGGCCGATTTGGTCAGAAAAAACTCGGTAGCGGAGCGTATGAGCATCACACGCTGCTCCTCCGATTCCACGCCGCCGGCAAGCACAGCACCTGGTTCCAGCAGTCCGGCCAGCCACTGCAGCAGCTCGGCAACGATGTGAAAGCTCGCCAGGCTGCCGTGCTGCGTGGCAAGCGCCTGCAGCGGAAAGACTCGGGGAAAACCCAGCAATTTGAGATGCTCGCCCAGATCTGAAAGCCCGGGCAGGGATGAGTTTGCGGTAACCATCCTAGAGACCACTCACCTCGCACATCCTTAAAGGACATCCTGCTTGCTCTTTCGCTGCGAACACACAATTTCAGCTGCGTACGCGACGCCTCCTGCCAAATTATGCACATTTTTTCAAGCTTATTTGTTGTGGTTCTCCCGTTGGCTTCGCTTTTGTTTACGTCAACTACCTGGCCGGGTCGTTGCCTGGCAACCATACGACCGACTCTACCCCACCCATTCACGCCCCTGGCTGGCAACCGCCTGGCCAGCAATTAGCACACCTGCACGCCATCCACAAAAATGTTATCAAAATTTGAGCTCATATTCAATTAGAAATGTGTATGGAATATTTCTATGTTCGCCTTGAATACCGCCGAATGGTGTACTGGAGCAAGGATATATGAATTTAAATTCGAACGGAAGGCAAAATACAATAATATAATTTTAGTTTTCCGTTTTATATTTGAAACCAGTTAGCCATTGAGTTCTTCAATCAATCAATTAGTCAGTTATTCCTTTAGTCAATCAATCAGCTAGTTAGTCAATCACTCTTTTTGTCAATCAATCAGTGAATCATCAGGTCTTTAGTCAATCAAGCCTACGGTCAGTCAATTAATCACCCAGTTGATTAATGCTACTTTAAGTCAATCAAGCCGGCAGTCAGTCAATCAGTCCCTTAGTCAATCAATAAGTGAGCCAGTCAATCAACCATTCAGTTCGTCAGTCAGACTTTTAGTCAATCAATCAGCCAGTTAGTCAATCAGTCCTCTAAGCAATCAATCAGCTAGTCATTCAATCAGTTCTTAAGTCAATTAACGCATCCCGTAATTAATCAACCAGCCGATCAGTCACTCAGTCAGTCGGTCAGTCAGTCAGTTAGTTTTATATCAACAAGCCGTGTTATAAATATAGATTAAATGTTTATATTTGTGAAAGCCAATTAATTGTTCTAGTACATTCCCATTTGAACATTTAAAGAAGTGTGTGCTTTTTTTTCTTTTCTTATTTTTCGCTCTCTCGCTCTCTCTCTCTCTCTCTCTCGGCCGCACTTTTTGCTGAAAATAATTAATTCGTACTTTTGTTTGTTTATTTTTATTATTTCTAAGTGTGCGCAGAAAACATCGAGACATGTAAACACAATTTGTGGGAGCTGTGCGAAGTGAAGGACTTGTTGACCAAGGAATTAATTAAACTTGTTAACAGCACGCAAAACACGAATCCAGTCACAATCACCGTCACAGACACAGGTCCAGGGTCCCTAGTGATTGAAGGATATAGGCCGCGTTTGCATGCAACAAAAAATGAATAAAATAAATACAAATTTGCTGTTGCTTTGGTTCAAGGCTCTCTTCGTAAACCTGGTTTTCCACATCCATGAGCTCTGGTTTTTGCTTGAGTCTTGTACAGTTTTTTAGACAATCTTTGCTAATAGGGTCGAACGCTCAGTTCTATCGAAATATGGTTAAGTGCTTATCCTGAATAACATTGAATATAATCCAGTTCGGTTAAGGCTTGGCTGCTTTTTTTTTTTTTTTTTTTTTGGCAACTACTTCGATTGATAGTGCAAACGTTTAGAATGGAGAATGCGAATCGGTACACAATTTATAGCATTTGTATACGTTCAAGTGTATTTGTATCTATTTTGGATGTGGTCCATGTGTTTTAATTGCTTCTTACACAACATTCCGCCTGGGAACCAACCATTGATTTCCCCATCCGCTGCCAAATTACCAGCACGATGACTAGTGCCCCCGTCGGATAAACGATTCCACAGAATGCTCGATTAATTGATGTATTCAGCAATTGTATTAGCCAGCTAACGGCGCACGTGGACAACAATAGCGAGAACAACAACAAAACAAGTAAGAATGCTCTACAGAAGAGTGATTGACTAGGAGATGCCCTGTACAAATGTTTTAGCATGTCCATGCAAGCCCAATAACAACAACAACCTACGATGGTTCGGTTCAGAGTTCGTTAATGGTATTCCACGTCTATCAAGCCAAGTTGTGGTTCAATTAGTGTTAAATAAAAGAATTCAGTTTAATGTATTTAAACATTTTTCTAATCCGATTCGAGGTTCAATTTGGGATAAACAAAATACTGCAATTCCTTGTTCAAAGTGGTTTGGTTCAAAACCTTGGTTTTGACTTTGTTTAAAATTGGCTTATTGTTTATCTGCCGATCGGTCTGAAGCATTGCAATATCGAAAAAGAGTATACGTGTACTTGAAGTCAAAGAAATGGCTGTAAATAAATAACTCAATGTGGCTCATATAGCCTCGGAGACTCTTATATGTCTCCTTTTGTGCGCTACAAACGCTTCGTCAATCTTATTATACCCTTGTGCAGGGTACGAGGGAATAGACACCATAGGCACGATAGCGACGCCATAACCACAAATGAACGCACAATAATCGTGTTCCATGTCCGATGATGGCAGATTACAAATGTCAATGATAGTGTGTGTGTGTGTGTGTGTGTGTGTGTGTGTGCGTGTGTGCGTGTGTGCATGTGGGTGTGTGCGAGAGCGTGTATATGGGAATAGCTCGACATAATTATGACCTTGGTATGCCGCCAGTATTAGAAGAAAAAAAACCAAAAAAATACTCGAACAGCTGGGGTTGCCGGGTGACACGTCAAAGTTCAATGACCAAAAGCACAGCAGGAGAGTTCCTTAACCACTTTGCACCACCGCAACCATTTTGCTCCAATGATGATGAGCAGTTAAATGGAACGCTTCATCAAAACACTTCGGATGGGCCAGAGCTGCCAAGCAAATGATTGAGAGCCCCCCCGATGGCAGTGATAATCATATTTCTTGGGAATCAGTGCAGCTCTAATTCGATATATGCCTTGTTGGAAAGATTAAGTTTAAATTAATCGCTCAACAACTAGTTTTAATCGCTTTACCTGTACCTCAAATAAGAGACAATCGCTGTAGATGAATTCAAAATATGAACTGATTTCATATACAAGCTAATAACTAAGACTCCCTTCTGTCTTTTGGTCTCCTCCAAACAGAGCCATTAGTATTATTCGTATCCATGCAGGATTTTCTAGCTAATTCCCATAACAGAATAGTCGGAAAAATACGTAGGTTGAAAAATGTTGTATATACATACTTATGTATGTGGTTCTTGCAAACCAATTTGAGCTACTTAGTTCAAAGCGCGCGCTCAGCACTCATTCGCCTTGAGTGCTGTGCTCTGTGTTAAAATTCCGAAATCATGTTGGCCAAATTGCTTGGGTGATGTCTTAGCTCAACAGTTCACACACATTTGAGCAAGCGTCTGATGAGATTTTATGGGTCAGCAAAGGGGTACACTGTGAAAAATGCGAAGCGCGTATTTTGATAAGTTGCTTAAGCCGAGGGCTAAGTGACTTTTTAATTCGTGCCAACTTAAGGCGCACACAAAGGCTACCATCTATTAGATTGAAAAATTCTAAATTCAGTTATTATTGTTAAATATATATACGTTTTTAATTTAATATTATTGCTGCTGAATTTGAACCGGAGACCTCTCCCTAGCTAGTCCGACGCCTCAACATCTAAGTCATGTGCAAGGCAAAATTCAAAGTCAGCATTGTTTTTGATGCATTTCATTTCATTGGAATATAATTAACATCAAAGAAAAATGTAGCTGCTCATAAAGTTGACATTGGCTAAACAAAAACTTTGCCTTAACAAATATATCAGATTATGATTCAAAAAGTATGAATTGTGAACTTCCTAAATAATGCTTATGGATGACTATTCAAAGACACAAACAGTTTGAAATGCATGTATTTTTTTAAGTTGATTAAGGTGTTAATTCTTGTCACTAAATTGTTGGCCAAATGGGTTCAAATTTATGTGTTGTCTCAGACCAGGCGGAATTTTCACCTTGTGCCAATGCTTGAATTCTGATAAATCAAAGCGTCACAAGTTGTTTGCGAGCCAACTGGCATTGCCCTTTCATAGGTATTTGAACTCCTTTCAAATAGGATGGCAAATGCCTCCAAGGTGACGAGGGTCGAAGGCGTATCTTTATATACATTTAATTGGGCATGAAATTTGGCGCACTTTGAAGCCAGTGGCCAAAACAATTTACTTACGCTATGCCTTTTAAGTCAAGATTTCGGCCTTAATGCCACATGCAAAGCTACGTCCACACGCCCACACGCCCACACACGGGCATGCACCCACTGGGCTGCTCTAAAGCATTGTGTCTAAATTTAGCCGCAAGTTTTGAATGCCCGATGAAATCAATTCCATTTGGCTAGCACTGCATTGAAAACATTTTGTTTGAGGTTTCCACAAATTGCTAACAACGCAAAATAAATTCATGACTGTTCATTAAGCTCCATGAATTGCGTCTTTACCAAACAGCGGAGGTTTTTTTAAATGGTAAAGTTTAGCCGAACGAGAAGAGGTATAGATAAATTATGAGCCAATACTCATACTCATACTCATACTCATACTCATACTCATACTCATACTCATACTCATACTCATACTCATACTCATACTCATACTCATACTCATACTCATACTCATACTCATACTCATACTCATACTCATACTCATACTCATACTCATACTCATACTCATACTCATACTCATACTCATACTCATACTCATACTCATACTCATACTCATACTCATACTCATACTCATACTCATACTCATACTCATACTCATACTCATACTCATACTCATACAAAGATGCTGTTAATGACACTGCAATGGCAATGGGTGTCCGTGTCGTATTCATTGAGTACTCACAGGCAGAGACTCCTTTTTTGCTTTGGCTGCCAACTGATTTGTCTACATCCCGTGACGTGGAATGGCCAAATTGGCCTCGCTGCGTAGTTCGCGTTTCGTTTCATTTGTCCTCCACTCGCTGGAGTGAAGTGCGTAATTTCTAATCTGGCCGACCAACGCACAAGATTAATATGTGTGCATACCCTGTCCCATTTGTTGATAACAGTTGTGATGAACCACAACTCCTGATATATTCTCATATACATATATATGTGCGTGTATGTTCTTGTCTATTGGTTAAAAGCTTTTTGTTGCATAGGAATGCTATTGATATTCCATCGGATGGCACACGAGAGACTTTTTGGTTTGTCAATTGCTTTCATCAACATTCTCAATTGCCAACCCCTAAATACCCTATAATTATATAATACATGCTAGTATTATATGCGTGCTTAATAATAGCAGCTATGTCTTACTTTATGACTGTAATTGTTATTTTGATAAATATACCTAGTAATAATACTGAAGAAAGGTTAAAAGGGTATAATATTTTCATCTGCGTCCTTGACGAGCTGAGTAGATCTAGCTAGCAAAAGCTAACGATAAAAATCGATTTTAAGGCATCGGTTTCACTCATAAGGGATATATACATATCCCTCATATCTAGACATATTTCACTCTTTGGATATCAGCTCCAATCCCAACCTACATTTAGCTTACATAGCTTTATCATAAACTGCATGTGTGTGTTTTTGTGTATGTATGTGTCTAAGAAAAATAGAATGCTTTGAAAGTAGCTCGGTACGGGGTTGAGGGTACAGGACTCTTGTTTTTTTGCTATAACAGTAGGAAGGGTATTCTAGTGCAGCAAGCTATCCAGTGTGTAATGCGCTGCGGGAATTTCAATTCATGAATAGGCAAAAGTGGCATGTATTCACTCTCCTAATCGAGTTTGTCGGGGCCAGTTTTCCCACAGGACAATCAACAAGAGCGAGATACTTGCAAACGCTGGCTAACTTCAATAAAAGCTGGATTCAAATGGTTTTGGAGGGACAACGCCAAATGCGGTGAATGGGGAGCATCAAGGTTCATATTTTCTGCATATGTGAGAAGTTGTGCCCAATTAGACAGGAACTTATTCCTTAAAGACCTATGCACGATGGCTTAGTAAACATTATTCTAAGTAAGTAAACAAGAATTTATGATCAATGAGCCGTGCTCCGTGTCCGTTTAGTCCGTTTTTCGGTCATCTGAATTTTCATTCAACTATGGAACAAGGCTGCAAGCCAGGTTTAAACTCGTTTTTCCTATTTTTTAAAACCGGGTAAGCTGTCTAAAGGGCAGTCGAGCCTTAAACTAAGTTTAATTATCGAACCTTGAGGTGAGGCAACGGGTCGAGTGGCTAACCGAACCAGCGAACATTCTTATAGAACTTGCAGGCTGGCTTATCAGAAACTATATGCGAATTTGTTGACGAGATTCAAGTCTTTTCATGAACCTAATGAATTAATTCGGTTTTTATGAGAAGCAGTGTGCCGAGTATATTATATTTCGCAGATCATTTAAAGGGCCAAAATTGAACTGTCGTTAATCATCTGCTGGAGTCATAAAACGAACAAAAAGCTATTTTTCGGGAGGAGCTGCTGTTGCTGCTGCTGCTGCTGCTGCTGTCTTGTGTGGGTCTTAACACCTATACACCCAGACCCCAACAAAAATGTTATCGATTAATTTAGCTGGTCATTGCACTCCAGTAAAAGCACTTAAAGACTGTCGTGTGTTGTGTCTTTGGTCTCGATTCGCTTGAGTCTGTCGAGCTGTAAAAGTCAGTAAGTCCGTGCCCAAATTGAATTGTCAGAGTTTGAAGCGAGTCCAAGTCACAGTTTCGCTCAATAATGGATAACTTTCAACGTTTAGCTTTGATTTTTTTTGTTTTGTTTTTTTTTTGGTTTTTGGTCACTTGAAAATTAATTTAGAGCTAAACCGCTGCCAATTGAGGAAAAACTAACTGTAGCGAAGGGGCGTGACGCGGTTGATTATCCCGCCTGCATTGTGTTCAGCCTTGGCACTCTGCGGTCGCCCCCTCCAAACGCAAATAATTGAATTTATCCTCATTATCATCATGGTCATCATCATATTTATTACTGCTGCTGCTGCTGCTGCTGCTGTTGCTTCTGCTGCCCCTTCCACATTTCTCATTACAACTTCCCAAATTGTGCGATATAATTTAATTTGAAATCCACCCACATCCCATGTGGGCGTGACGTGGGCGAACTTGTATTTGAATAGCGTTGCATTCATCACATCCGGCAACAATTTTGGCCACGTTTCGTGCAACACAGCGGCAGCAACAGCAACAGCAACAGCAACTTTTCAATTGATATTCTGCACAATGTCCCTCCGACTCCCCCCCTTACATGATGAAGCAAATTGCAATTAACACAGACACCCACAGGCACAACCGCACACACACCCACACCCACACTCACACACACACACACACACACAGACAGCAAACTTATTCAGTGATAAACTTTTGTCCTTGTTGGGGCAACTTTTTGGCTCGCCTTTGGAGTTCATTGTTATTTGAGTAGATCTCAGTGGCGACCATTGGGCGTCACTATTTGAGGCCTCCATATGCTGAGCACATTTAAGTTTTTGCTGCCGCTGCCGCTGCCGCAGCCGCTGTCTCTGGCGGTTGCTTAATTCAATTTTAATCTACTTGGATCCCAACTTAAACTTAATGGCCTTGCCCCGTACGTGTATGCCACAAATCGCAGCACGCACGTCGCAGCTGACAGTCAAAATGTCGTTTGCTGCCCTTAAATGTTGCTCCACTTTATTTGTTGCGTTTGTCTTTAAGCATTTGCCGCCACTTTAACTACTGACCATGCCCCACTACCGCACACACTCAGACCCTTACATTGGATTCCGTAGATTTGGCATACATTTTGTTGATAATTGGTTGCACGTTTGCACAACAAAGTTTAAATTGTAAATATTCCACTCACAAACCAACTATTTTGATTTCCATTTTGAGCAATTTTGGCAAAGATTCCCTGTGTTTAGTTTAGTTATTCGGTTGAGAAAGTATAAGTTGCTTAGATAGTATATTGCCATATTTCGACCGAGGAACTTGCCCAAATCGATGAAGATTGACACTGATCGGATTACTCTTGAACTTTTATCTATTTAACCTGAGACTCCCTTATTTCCAATGAAAATGAGCTTAAAACAGAAGCTGATGAAAAACAAAATACAGTGTCAAATATAGAAGCTGAAGGCTTCATCTTATATATATATATATGTATATTACCCTATACCATACCTAGCTTATAATTTTTTGATCGATATCTCCTACCTTTTACTCTCACTACGCACTCAACTTAAAAGTGCTCTAAATAATGAAAAGTTCTACACAAAGAAGGAAATGCCTTATTTTTTGCGAGTACTCATTGTTGTTTTCATCTTATAAAGACAGTTCTTTTTGAGAGATAAAATACATGATATCCGGAGAAAGATAAAGTTGGAGCTGTTGCTGTTGCCTTCTTGTTATTTATTTTATATAAGTATATTATTTATTGTATAATGAAATTATAAACAACAAAATATCCAGAAACTAATATAATATACCCAGCACAATGAACTGAACAATTTTCCACTTGTCCACTTTTGTGTTTTCTTATAACACTTATAAAGAAACACATTGAACTAATGTAAACGTTCAAAGTTATTTCAACGAAGTGTTATTTTTTTATTCTCAACACATAACACTTCACAGAAAACATAAATACCCCAAGTAACGATATTGATATTAATATCAATAGAGATAGAGACAAAATTTAGGATGTGTGAATGTATAAAGAACACGTTTTGTTTTTGGATACCTCTGGATACCTCTGTTCCTCCAAAGATTGAAGAAAATTTAAAGTAAAGCCTTGGTCTAATACGTTGCATATAGATCGGACATTAAACAACGAAGTTATTCAAGAGCGCATTTCCCATATTGTGAGGCTAAACAAGGATTACTTACAGAAAGTTTTGATTAGTTCTACGCATAGGCTAAGATTATAAAATGGAAATTTAAGTTAGTTTAAGTTAAATAATTAAATATGAAAAAGTGGTAGGAACCAGGTAGCGCGTACTGCCTGCGAAACTACACTTGAAGATGGTATGCTTGGCGTCCTCTACAATTCGGGCTTCTTTTCCCTCTTTGTTCCTATCTGAACCATATATCATTTGCGGAGTTGTGCAAATCATCATATGAGAAGTCAACGGGCCAAGCAACAACTACGTACATTTTCTCTGTAATTTACGCGACAGGCACGTGAGATTCATGTGTGTCTCGACCTCGTCGGTGGGCTGTAAGGTTGTAGGCCAGCTTTTGGCCATTTCAATGAAGAAAAATGATGCGCCAAATGTGAGCTGACCGCCACAGAACCAGGCAGCCAGAGCGCGGCAGGAGGAGAACAGATGACCAGGCAAACGAACTTGTGCACACATTCGACTGTATACCATGTGAATGTTGCTTGGCTCTTATGACCGGTTGTAGCTTTAGGCACGTCTGCTTGCTCCCTGCTGTACTGCCTGCCCTAACCCTTGCTGGATGCCTCTCTATTTCTCAGTTAAACGCACGTCGCACTCATCCATTTGGAAGACTCTCATTTGGCCAACAGACAAACAACTGCAAACGACGACATCAAACACTTCTCCATAAATGTGTTTTGTTATTGTTTGGTCGTTTCGAATGCTTGCCCCTGGTCAACCCCGGTCAGCCCCGGTCAGCCCCAGTCAACCCTGGTCAGCCAGCCCCCTTTGTTGTCTGTGGCTCGAACTCGAAGTCGACCCGCCCCAATTCCGTGTGCTTCTTGTTTTGTCTGTCTTGCCCAATTGTAAATATTAATGAGGGTTATTTCTTCTCTGCAAGATGAGAAATAAAATCCCTAATTTATATGTACTTATGTCTTTTATTCGAAGTATAATCCATAATAATGAATAAATGAATCAAGCCTTGGAACTGAGAGCTCTGGAACTTAAGACAAAGATATTAACAATATACAACTGCAAGTAAATATGATTTTCCTGACTGACTGATTGTGATGTGAACGTACACTTAAACTGTTTGCAAAACTTCTCCAACTGTAGTAAATTTTCTTTTTTCTTTTTTCTTTTCAATGAACTAGGAGTTATGATATTTACCTACATTCCAGTAAAATACTTATATAGAATTGTAGTTAGAGAACCTTCAGATAATGCATTGAAGATGTGTGAAATTGGGTGTCTTAGTTGTTATACAGATGACATAGAATACTTTCAAATAGAAAAATATTTAAGTCTAGGAAATCGATGAAACGCCACAAGGAACTTAACGTACAATATTCAATTATCATAAGAAGATGAAGCTTCACTGTACATAAACAGTTGTGAAACGTAAACAAATTGAAGTGCACATTCGTCTCATTTGAGGCCATTTTCATCTTAAGTTTGGGCTCTCTGCTGGGGCTTAGTTTGAGTTTAATTATCTCAGCCCCGTTTGTGTTTTTCTTATTTGCCACCCATTTTTCTTGTAGCCATAACAAATTTTATGCTTGTGTGTCGGCGCTGACCTTCAACTTGTTTTGACTTGCTTGCTTGTGGAACCAATTGGATCAACATCATGCGGACTGTGCCACGGGCTGCCTGGTTGCCCGGCTGCACAGCTACCCCCCACGCAACGCGTGCGAATGTTGCACCTTTGTTGCTGTTGTTGCTGTTGTTGCTGTTGTTGCCTCTTGTGGCTCGTGGTGTTTTCGTGCGTGCGCTGCGTTCTGATTGTGTGGCCAAATTAATTTGATTTTAGCCCACCACATGCACAAAATTGTTATCCACATTGATTTCAGTTCCGATTTCCCATGAATGCAAGCAGATAATTTACAGCAAGGCTGACTGCCACAGTCGGGAGTGTTCGAATTCAGCGCCGAGCTGCCATTAAATCAATCTAACGCTGAAATTCTATATCGCAATAATGAAATACTCTGCATCTTTGAACACAATGCGAGATTCTATTTACTAAAACTGGTGTCTCTTCCTACCGATTTGATGGGGTAAGTGGGGTAAGTTATCGAAGCATCTCTTTACTTAAAAGTAGCTCCTAGATGACCTCGTCTGTTGATTCTGATCATGTACATATGATCCAAGATCCTTTCTTTTCTTGTTACATACATTTTCCTTTCAGACATTTCCAATGTGAGAGAGATACCAGCCATATCTATCTAGAAGAAGAGAGAAATAGAGAGAGAGAGAGTGAGTTCCTTAATATCTATTGAAGCTACATTAGTGTGCTCTGGCAAACTTCTTCCTTTAGGTAATGCTCACTGGGTCTGATTCATAAATTTTCCTGCTTTCGATTTTAATATTCATATATATATATATACTTCACATAATAATCTTCCGTTAATTACTTTATATAAAAACAAATTATTTTACAATTCATAACATAACATGGCTAATTGTCAATATTGTTTTTTTTTTTTGTTATATATTTGTTATGTTTTATTGTCGACAGACTTAGCTATAGACACTAGAATTGCAAACGCCTTTTCTCAATTTGGGAGCAACAACTTGTTGAGAATTGCAAGCGTCAAACAAAGAAAAACGTAAAGCGAGCAAGCGAGAGTCCCTTTTCTGTGTGGAGCATCAACTCGGCTTTACCCTTTACCAACAAAACATAGGCCTATTTTTGTATACAAAAAGCGAAATTTTTATTAAATTTTGAATTTACAAGTCGCTAAGCGCGCAGCTTAAAATATTTGTTAAATGAAAAGATAAATCCTTAACAAGCTAGTTTTTAAATTTGCTTTGGAGTACCAAATAATTCGTTCGAATAGAGAGCATTTCTTAGTCGTTCATAGCTTGTTGTTTTGGTTGTTTATTTTGTTTTTTGTGTTTTTTTTTTTTTTTTTTTGTCAAGCACACAATCAACAGCTCACTCAGGCAAACAATTCGACGGAGTGATGGAGATTGAAAAGATGGAAATGGTATGGAGATCGTACACTGTGCTGGTAGCGTAGTGTATGATGTCTGTATATGAAATGTTAAGCTGCAGGCAAACGAGTTTCACACGCCCAAGTTCTTCGCACAACAACAACAACACCACCACCCCCCCGCCACGCCTCACACAACCACCACAGCCTAACCCCGCAATTGAATGCGTTTGTCGTGGGTGGGTGAAAAACTTTTGTTTGGCACCTCTGAATTGCGCTGTTCTGGTGGCTGCTTTGGTTCAATGGAATATTCGTATTTCAATGGTATATCAACGGGTCATGTTAATTGTCTGCTGGGTGTCTCTTATAGGAACGCCATAATAATTGTGGGGCGGAGCCAGCGACAAGTAGGCAAAAGAGTCACAAACACGTGTCGATATCGTTGGCATTAATTTATCAATTTGTATGGAGTGCTTAATGGCAGCGTGGCAGAAGACAGTGAGAGTGGGCGGGATTTTACTGGGGCGAGGTGTACTGGCGGGAAATTAAGAAGCGTTTTGTGATAAACAGCTGGAAGAAGAACCTTGACCTTAATGTAGTCCATATTTAATTTTTACTGTAAGTAATTTTGGATCTCTGAATGCCTTCTGAATTTTTGTTCGTTTGACTGTATAAAAACACAGGCACGCACCCACACACCGACACTTGAACACAAAAATATGCGCTCACATTTCATGCGCTCAATGGCAGCACAAAATGGCGTCACACACAACAATGCTCACACTCGCCACTCGCACACACACACACACACACACACTGGGTAAGAGAAATATTTGCATACGAATGAAATGAAATGGAATTCACGCATATCGCCAAACGCCGCCTCGTCGCATATAAATTTCGATCGTTGTGCATTGCTTTCGGCTGTATGCGGTTTGGGGCTTCAGTTTTATTATCTTGATTCATCATCATATTGAGAACATACGAAACATATAATTCGCCCAATGCATTGTTCGATGCCTCAAACTACTTTAAACACGCACTCTTTAAACACTCTGCAGAATTTGCAGAATTTTTATTTAGACACAACTGTTATAATGGTTTTTGAACAGTTTTCATATATTTATAAATTTATTTTATATCACAATACCACAATTTTAAGCTAAGAGTTTCCTATGTATTTCCCTATGGATTTTCCTATTAAGCTAGTTTTATATATATTTTCTCCTATGTCAGATGCACAGTGAAGGTTTTAAATGCCAATATTATTGAATATATCTTGAAGAGGCAAACATGATTTTCATACAAAAACTTTATTTCTGACCGATTATTCCTGTGGCAACTGTGTGATATATTGGTCCGATCCGACTAACACCGACATATGTATTGCCTGCAGGCGAAAGCTGGGTCCATGCAAATTTGTTTAGAAAGAGACCGGCGAAAAGACGTTGTTGATCAAACTGTAAATATATACTTTATGGTATCGAAAAATTATCTTCTTAGCATATTTATACCTATGCATCTGTTCTCTTCACTTATAAGACAAGGGTATATTTAGTGGGTTTGTCGAAAAACTCCTACAGAAACTCGCATGTTCGCAATTATTTATGTTTGACATTAGGTAGATTGTACGACAAATTGAAGTTCTTGCTGCAAAAGCTTAGATTGACATTATTGTGGCGCTTAAGTACTTACACGCTTTAGATTATGGCGGTGGTCTGTGTGTGTGCGTGCTTGTGGGTGCGAAAGTTGAAAATTTTACAAAATTTTATAGCATACTTTTATGCGCGCTGCATAATAAATACGCATACGCCGCTTAAGCCCGCTGCCAGTCATAAATGTAATTGCAGCTTGCAAGTCTGTGTGTGTGTGTGTGTGCAACAGCTTGTAATTTTTATGGTTGAATTTATGTATGACTTTAATATTTAAATGCGCTCAAAGTGCACAAGCTTCTCGATGATGACAAACCAATCAACTGAGATATAAATGTATACATATATATGTACTTTTTTATACAGAGAGAAATGGGGGGAAAGGAGATCTAAAACGCAACTTGAGAAGTGTCCTTGGCGAGTGCCTCAAGTTGTCTTCCACGTGCAGCATCAAGCATCAACATTATACCCTCCGGTGCGCTAATCTTTGTCTATTTATGTAACTGCACCAAGCCACAAGTTGAGCTGGCATGTAGAGATGCTGTTGCTGGAGCGGACACAAATGACGCATGTCATCTTCACCTGGTAAGCGGGTAAGTGGGGGCCGTTAAACAGCAGCAGCAGCAGCAGCAACATCAAATGCGGTGGTGAGTCGTAAATAAGTAAGCTGGCAATGATTATGACAATTGATAAGTAACTCGACCCATGTTGGAATCTATGTGAGCTTACGCCAACACAACTTGGCAAGGGAACCAGCGCAGATGAATGTTATGAAACGGCAACTAAGTTGTCTATAGTAACGCTTCGCAAAATAGATCAATTTAAATCAATCTTAAATTTTTGATCCTTTTCTTAGGCTGTACAAGTCATTAAGGCTTAAACCTTTAAAATATTTGCGAACAAGGCTTCGTTTCAGTTGTCAAAATTTGCTGAACTATTACTTATTATAATTAAAACAAGTAAGAGGTTCTAGTCGGGAGCTCCTGATTAGAGGATACCCTGAACCCTCTTCTTCCAACATCAAATGCATATATATATTCTATTTTAGAAGCTATATGTCAAGTTTGGTGACTCTAGCTCTTACTACTTATTTACCAAAATTGGCCCAAAAACAGGATATCGATATCGAATTTTATCGATTGGTTGGAAACGGAGTAAGTTATCGATTATCGGAAGCAAACTCGATCTGCGCGGGAGCCTACATAATGTACACCTACATCTAAAATTTCAAGTCTCTAGCTCTTATAGATTCTGAGATCCTTGCGTTCATACATACGGACGGACAGACAGACGGACATGGACAATAGCCGAGGCGATCTGGCTATTGATGCTGATCGAGAATATATATACTTTATGGGGTCGGAGGTGCTTCCTTCTGCCTGTTATATGCATTTGGATTTTGCACAAATACAATATACCCTTATACCCATTTTTAATGGGTTCAAGGTATAACAAATTATTATGCTTCATGTGAAACACAGTAAGGCATTATTTATCATTTTAGGTGATAACCCATTTTTCCCAATTTTTGACATTAGTTCAATAGAATACAGAAACAAAAGACATCTAATTTGAAGCATAAACTCTCGAATACACTTTATTAAATATTTAATAATATTTATTTTATTAAATTGTCACTAATTTATTGCGCGCTAAATCAGATAACCTAATGTGTTTTATCGTTTATATTTTTCAACGCAAAAGTTTGAAAATTAATTAATTTTTGTCGCAAAACTTTATATACTAGCGCTTAAAGTTGACAAGTGCGACATGAAATATTCCTGTTCGTACAAATTTATGAAGCTTAAACTATTTTTCCAAACATATCAATAATATACAAAAATGTCTTTACTTTCAACTATTTCTTATATCAATTAGATTAAATATCTAACAATAAGCTGGTGTTGCTTTGTGTAATTCAAGAATAATCGAATTACAGCCCAAAAAGTTGATTTAATTAAGCATGAAATATTTCTGCTTAAGTTGTAATTTGCAAAGGAAGAAAGGCAAAGGAAAGTTTGCCAATTTTCTGGGAACCTCCCACGCAGTTGCTTTTGAAGGTGCGGTTGCATTTTCGAGAAATTATTCGCATCATTTTGCAACCAAAAGGAAGAAGTGCAACGGAGCCTGGCAACGCCAATTAGTCAGCCCAATCAACGAATGCAATGCGAGCGCATGCTACATGCAACATGTGCCTCCCTGCTGGCCCTGCCCCTCTACATTCCACAGCCGTTTCTTGCTTCTCCTGTTGCCATTGAAAACTGATGCAGCACCTGTTGCACACAGACATCGAACATTTCTCATTCTGATGCGCATCGCTGCAAACTTTCAGATTTGTCAACGTGCAACTGTAATTAAGGCTTCGACTGACATTTTGTGGCTACACTGTGCGAAAAGTTATTGGCCTTCTTACTTTTAGTTTAGTTTGGTTTAAACAATTCACCCGTCCTTCTAATGAGAAAGCCTGGCTGCTGTCAGTGTGATTGAAACTAAACGGAGATGCGAAAGAAAAATGTGAGCATAGGCATAAATATTTAAGACTATAGCTATTAAAAAGTCTTCATTTAGAAAACATCCGAAATATTCCTAGCTATATCTAACCCAAGCATATACCTACTTACACTTATATATTAATATATATAGAACTATATTCTAGAGTATGCTGGCTCTCCTATCTTACATTTTTTTCCAAAATAACACTTACTTGCTAAGTATTTTGTAGCAATACTTTATACGGTGTCTTTTCATGCCTTTACTTATTGGTTATTTCATTTAATATACCCTGAACCCATCAAAAATGGGTATAAGTGTATATTTTATTTGTGCAAAATCCAAATGTATGTAACAGGCAGAAGGAAGCATCTCCGACCCCATAAAGTATATATATTCTTGATCAGCACCAATAGCCGAGTCGATCTAGCCATGTCCGTCTGTCTGTCCGTCCGTCCGTCTGTCCGTCCGTCTGTCCGTCCGTCCGTCCGTCCGTGTGTATGAACGCAAGGATCTCAGAACCTATAAGAGGTAGAGACTTGAAATTTTAGATGTAGATGCTCCTATCGAAATCCTGTTTTTTGGGCAATTTTGGTAAATAATAAGAGCTTAAGTCACCAAACTTGACATATAGCTTCTAAAATAGAATATATATATGCATTTGATGTTCGAAGAAGAGGGTTCAGGGTATCCCCTAGTCGGGAGCTCGCGACTAGAACCTCTTACTTGCTTATTTCTGCTATTTGGTCAAAAACAAAATCTAAGGATCAATGAGTATGGATATCTAAAAACGGGGTAAGCTATTGATGATTAGAATTATACGTGTTCGGCGCTTTACACAAAGATCTTAGTTACTATAAGATATCTGAGATGCTACGGATATATCTAGATCGACTCGACTACTGCTGCTGACCGAGAGTATAGATTCTTTATAGAGCCGTAAATACCTGTACGAAAATACCTGTTTAAAACTTGTTACTTATTTCCATTGGATTCAAAAGATTCATAGACTGCTGGACTCGAGAGGTCAACTGAAGCCAGATCTTAAATACCCCAAGCTATACAAGCATATATATACGTATATGTTCAAACAGCTGCAATGGCTAAAAGCTAAAGGGAAAATTGTGTTCCGCATACATTTTCTGTTTATGGTTCGAATGTAATAAAATTATCAGAGCATATGGAAAAGCAGACGTGCATCAAAATCCAAAACGGAATCCCTAAAAATTAGATTTCAATTCGATTGCATCAATTTGAGAATGGCGGATATATTTGATGGTAACGAATATGTAATGTATGTAAATATGTGCATATGTTTTCATTGGGTCGGAAAGGCCTTGTTTCGCCAGCTTACATTTGCGCACTTTTTTCATGGAGTGCAAAAAACAAAGAGACAAAAACGAACGACATGCAATTTTTTAATTTAACTAGTGTAAAATTAATTTGCCATGTCAGTCAAATGGGAATTCTTCTTGGACTGGGCCAGGACTTGAAGCGCACAGCAACTTCTAATTGACAGCGTTACGCACCAAGAAATATTGCCCCCAATATGTTGGTTGCCCTAAGAGGCGCAATGAACTAGGGTCGGGACGTGGACGAATAGGGGAGCCAGGCGGAGGATTCGAAAGGCCGCAACTAATTCGACAGCGTCGAAGATTTATAAACATTGCCAGCTTGACAATCGCTGATGAATTGCCCAATGCCAGAATCTGTGTGAATAAAGTTGATTTTGTGAGTCAAAATTGGCATCCTTTTCAACTAAATTTAATATGATTTGATTTGGAACCAACAGTTAATTATCAAAAGCGCTTTTTAATTAGCGGTTTGCCGCACCCAATCAAGGCCTACAAATTATATTTCCAATTATGTTTTTAAATTTTGATCACCAACATAATCGCAAACATCATTATCATATCCCAATTAGCAGCATCCTCTGCGGTCACGTCCGCCATTTTGATTTCCAGAATCTCTAGCAGGCGGAAATGAACTGAGTTCCGTAAATAATTAACTTAATTTTGGGATTTGATGATGACAGATACCAAAGGGGCGACACTCATTTCATTTGGGGCTATGGAAGTTGTATGCGTCAGTTTGTATTTAAATGTCATACAAATTTTTATTGATAAAAACATTTGAATGAAAAAATGAAAAGTTGAAATAAAAATTGTTATGAAAAAATATATATTTAGAAATAATAAATATTTAATATCTGCATAATGCATTCATACGTTTTATCTATTTGTCTATGTGTATACGTTACATACTTATGACAAGATAAAATGCGTTGAAAAATAACTGCAGTTAACAGCATGTTAACTGAATGGTTTACATAAGAGCGCACTGTTCAGCTCAAAATGGCACTGTACTCAAACAGAATACGCGTTTACAGCTGTTAACTGAATCAAAAGTTATCGATAACAACGCGCCATTTCAAGCAAATGCGTATCGTCGATATCTTAGAAGCAAAAACGAAGCCGAATGAGGCGGACGTGTGACGCTCGCGCGCGCATCATTTTGCATAAGTGCCGCAAAATGCGCGCGTGTTTCAGTTTCTGTTCGAGTGGTCATTTGTTGCTGATGGCCAAGTGAATTTGCGTATAAACAATGTTTGCTAGTTTCGTTCAAATGGTAGACTCAATAAATACTTTATGGAACCAAAATAAATAGTTTCATTCAACCAAAAGAACTAGACAACAGCAACAAAAACAATTAAAACTAAAAACTGAACGTGGCTGCTGAGGGACGTGCGATAAGAACAACAACAATAACAACAATAACAACAATTCGCCGACTGTGCTCTCACTGCAACAACAACAACAACAAGCGAAGTGTGTGTGTTTTTATTTTAGCTGCATTCTTGCCAGCGTCGCTGCAACTGCGTCCACAGCGACCGCGACCGCGACTGCGACTGCGACCGCGACTCCAGCGTTGAAAGTTTGGAGTCCCAAAGACTTCCAAAACGTGGTTTTCAAAGTAATTAATCTATTTATATTTAGCTTATGCATAATAATAATAATCGTAATAAACAAATATTGTAATTGTAATTGCACTTGTTCGTGTTGTTTGTTTAATTTTTTTTACTGTGCTTGTGCTGTGTTGTGTGTATGTTTACCTCTTAATTAGTTTACCTGCGACACGCTTTGTTTTTGTTTTGTGTGTGTTATTGGTGAGTCGATCTGTTTACCTCTTTGCTTTTGTTATTGTATTTGTATTTGTCTTTGCTGTTCTTCACAGCCAATCGAAGCGAAGCGACAAGCAAACATCAACAACAACAATTACGAATGTTGCTCACTTTGCATTCGCGGTTTTCGTTTTCGTTTTTGTTTTGTTTTGTTTTGTTTTGCTTTGTTGCATTCTACACGGCATGACGCTGACTGCAGCAGCAGCAGCAGCGACAGCAGCAGAGAACATAAACTGTCTGCGACGATCGTTTGCTGCTGCCTGCCTGCCTGCTCTCAACTCTCAGCCACGGTTGCCACTTGATAAAAACATGTTGTACCAAAAAGTACAGGAAAATATACCAAATCCGTTGAAAAGGTACCAATTTTATGTACGCTTACGAATAATGTTTTTAAATATAGACAACTTAGCACACATTTATTTCGAAACTTAAATATATATTTTTTTTATTGTGAAAAACATGAATTTCGATTATTGGCAAATGTACAAAATATTGTACAAATATCGCAACAGTTTTGGTACACTTGTACCACATGTGGCAACTGTGCTCTCGTCTCCTTAGTCTCTGCTCTCAGCTCTCGGCTCTAAGCTCTTCGCTCTCCATTCTTTTGGACTCTCTTGCACGCTTTTAACATTTACAAAGTTTCAGATCTTTAACTGTCTCATTCCGTTTCTCCCTCTCTCTCTCTCTCTCCCTCTCTCACTTCCTAAGCTGCCAGCTTGGGCCAGCAGCCGCCCACACCCGCTGTACTGCAGACAACTGGCCATAAACATTTCCTTTTTGGCCAAATGCATTAAATGCATTTTTATGGCCGCCTCGTGCGTTGCAAGTCGTTAACAATGGCCCGCAGCCCAAATTTTTAGTGGCGCCACCGACACTTGACCATTAAACATGAAAACTAGCCGTGCCGGCCAGATCGAGCACGCCAGCAGACCAGTAAGCCAACAAGCCACAGGCCAAGTGGCAACCTCATCGATTCCCATATCGAAATTGTATCTGACAGATGCGACATCTACGTCTGCTGCCCAATTATAGCTGAGGGTGTTTCGTGGCTTGAAGTTCAGATCAGTTTCAAGGCAAATAGCCTTAATAGATTCGCTCAGCGTTAAACTTAACGTAGTTAAACTAAAAATATTCAACACATATGTAAGTGAGTGTCATTAAAAGTATGAAGCATGAATAGTACTTGGAAATAAACAAGGATAAAATAGAGTACTTTCGAGTATGCTATTAGACTTTGGAAATCTCTAGAATCGTCTAGACTTGGTCAAATAAAACAATCGTGAAAACATGTTCAGCTTCGCTCAGCTTTATTTCAATTCTAACTAAGGGTCTGTGAGAAAATCTTTATGTTCGAAGGTTACGTTTAACTAAAGCATGGTTTAGTCATTAAATCTCTCTGTCTCTCTGTCTCAAATATAACTTAAAGGCTTTCATACATTTAGCTACAGATTGAATTTGCTTTTAATTGAACTTAACTCAACCTAATATGTGAGATCTTAGAATTAGTTAAATACAAAGTGTACTTTTTTCCATTCATACATAACACATTATATATTAATACTCGACTTGTTGTTCCAAAACTTCAATTTCTCAAATTTAAATCTCCTTTTAGTATTGGTTAGGTACAACAATATACTATTATTCATTCATACATAGAATTGAAAGATAGACTCGTTGTTCCACAATTTGAAGCCCTCAAGCTTAGGCGTATCTCGAAGATTATATGAGCGATACCTTTTTGAATCAGCTATATTATTGTTGAGAAGTCGAACTGAGCCCTTAAAATTCGTATACTCAAAAGGATTTTCTCTTAAGAAATAATTGCAATTAATTCGAATTCAGTTCTTATGAATTTTGAATGAATAAATAAATTATTATGTTTGGTTCAAATCCTAGACAAATACAATTGAAATGAAACCAATTAAATGAACTTTCGAATGCGATTGTGATTTTCATATATTTGCTTATATAGGAGTGCGTATCTTAAGATTAAGGACTCGAGAATATGTTTTAGATGTGACATTTCGCTTGGGGTTTTCTCTCAGTGTAACTGACGTTCCTAAGTGTGTGCATGTGCAGTTATGTGCAATCTCGACTAGAATTTCAATACCACAGAAAACGCTTGACGTTTGACAATCCAAGCGTTAAGGCGAGCAAAGTGGGTGGGCTTCTGAGCTATGATGCGGATGGTGGACGAACATCACTTGTCGTCTATTTTATAGTGGAGAAGACAAGCTGTTAACTTACGTAAGCATATCAATATCAGGCTATGTCGCTTGAGTTATTCTGTGGCAGCGTTTTTGCAATTATGAGTGGATCTTTACAATCTGTAAATCATACGCCAACAATTGTCAGCATAACAATAGAAAGTGCTCAAATTCTATTCTATGGTTCAAGTTTCAAATTAGCTTTGAATATAACATTGGTTTATTTTCTGCTTTTTAATGTACCGCAGCATTACGACGCATTTTATGGCACTTGTCGACTATATATTATGGACAGCTGTTAAAAGTACATAACCATGTTAATTAACATACAAATGTTAGGAAACAATGTTAATATGCTGTATTACTACTAACTAGCTTACAGCTAGCTTATATTATATATATTTTTAAATAATATAATTAAATATGAAGTTTTTCCATCTCATTCTAAATGTAACAAGTTAGTTACTCAATTTAGAATTATTTGAATGACGTATTAGTAATTTTTGGGCTGGCTTTTATTGAGTTTATTAACATTGCTGCTGTTTACTGCGCGTGGGACTTTCCCGCCCTCGATAATTGCCGTAATCAATTGGAGCTGAGGTCTTTGGGGAAAAACCCTCAGGCTAAAACCATCATTTTGGCCATTCAAAGTGACAATATTAATGCAAATGTGCAGCAATGCTGCTGAGAACATAAAACCAGTAACTCGAGCAAAAAGAGAGAGAGAGAGAGGGACGCAGAGGAACACGTGTCAGGGGACTTTCCCTGCAGCTTTTTTTTTTTAGCCATTTTGGCTTGGTTTTTCCTGCAGTTGTGGAGTATGTGCGTTGTTTCTGCTTGGCTTAGTCCTTGTCAAAAGTTCGGCCCGTAACTGAAATTCCCATAGAATGGCAAAAAGCGGTTAAAACTTTTTGTGGTTGTGTTTTGTTTATTTGATGGGTCATTTTACGTCTCGGCTTTCGGCTTTCGGCTTTCTGACATGACACAACTCTAGGCGCTGGCATTTAATTTATAAGCTCACAGGCTGGGGATCATTTAAAATAACAACTAATTAATTAAAGTCAAAACCAAAATTCATTTACCAAATGAATATATAACGTTACGATTTGTTGTTGTATCGTTGCCGTCGTCGCTGAACTTGTGTATGAGTTTTTTTTTTTTAAATTACTCGTATAAAAATTTATGATTTATATACACATTATACACAAACACACACGCGCATACAATCTGAGAGACGCACGCGTTTAAGACCAGTTTCAGATTCCGAGTTTGTCGCTGAAAATCTCGAAAAATTTCCGAAGCGTGAAGCGACACTAACAGCAGCAGCAGCACCAGCAGAAGCACTTTCAGTCGCAGCGACGTCGACAGCGACAGCGACAGCGACCGCGACTGCAAAAACAGCTGTTCCGTTTCGAACTTGAAACAAAGTCAAGCGGACTTGTTGTTGTTGCTGTCGCTGCTGCTGCTGCTGCTGCTGCCTCTGCTGCTGCCAGTTCTCGATCAGCGACGCGTCAGCCGACGCTGCCGTTGAGCCGTTGTCCAGTCGCTCAGATCGTTGGATGTCGCTTTTTGGCGTGATTCAGTTTGCGATTTAGATTTTAGTATACTCTTATTAGCTGCTTAAGACGCTTAACTATGTCAACTGCTTTGACTTAATATAATCAGCACAGGTTCGTGTGCATTAGTAAATGTGTGCATGTTCAAGTGCAGTTCTGGTTAAAAAGCTTGCTATGCCTTGCATTTCCATCGACTAAAGCTGTTGTATAGCTGTAAGCTTTAAGTAATCAATGGCTTAGACTAATACGCGCTCTTAACTTATTCTGTGTTCAAATTATGTGTAAATAGTTTGTGAGAGAGCTTTACAATCAATTATACCAAGCTAACAATGTCAATTAAGGCTCCCTTTTTAATATATTCTGTTAGAGAGCTTTTAACTTAAAGCCCAGCTCAGTTTTTTGAATGTTTGTTGGTCGTCTAAGTTATAGACCCAAGTTAAGTTAAGTTAAGTGATTCAGCTTAAGATTTGAAAATTGATTTTATGATTGAGAGCCAATCTTATGAATTTATGCTAATCAAGATAATGCTAATCCAGATGTTCACAAAAGCTTCGTTGTTGGTCCAAAACCAACTCGAGTAACATGAAGTGAACATGAATAATTGAAACTCAATAAACCAAATATCAAATTAATATAAAATAAAAAAGATCATTGAACTCGAAGAAAGTGTGGCAGCTACAATATTACAGTTGAGCTCCTATATTTGAACTGCAGCGCAATAGGGTAAAGGTTCTTATCAACTGAATATTATATCATGGACTATGATTATGCCACTCTATTTAGGCAGAGCATTTAAAAATGGTTGTACTAACTAAGCTTTGAAATCTCTTGGCAGACGTGATTTGTTTTTTTTTTTCTGCTTTTGTTTTTGTTTGGCTTGTTTTATTTTTTTTATTTATCTTGCTGTTGTTCTAACCCAATTGCCCGGAGCCGGAGCCCGGACCGCCTCTCGAATTGTATCTGAATCTTGTATCTGAACTGACTGAATCTGTGACTGTGACTGCGACTGCGACTTTGAGTCAAGGTGACGTAATGCCAACGCCTAAAGTGGCTTTTATACGCTTCAACAGATCAAGTATCAATTACAATCATTCAGAAAGAGCCGTTGGCGAAGCATTTTTTTGTGGGTCATGCATTTGACTTGCCGGCACTTGGCTGTGACTCGACTGGACCTCACTGGACTTGACTTGGCTTATCCTGGCTGCCTGGCTGCCTGGCTGACTGACATTCCCGCGGCAAGAAGCTGGCAAACGAATTTTGGTTGTTGAATTTCGTTTTCTCAGATCGGCAGTTACTTAAGTTGAAAGTAAACTAATCGACTTCTTTTATGTGTTTATTGTGTTCTAGAAATACACTTAGATACAAATATTTGTAAAGCGTGCACCTGTGTGAGTTCTGTGTAACTGCAAAAGTTTTTCTCGTTCATTTCAAGTTGTTTGAAAATAAATTATAATTAGCTAAAAATAGCTGAAAATGAGCATTTCGAGAGCTGCCCCGCAACGTGCCGCATTGGGCCACTTGACGACCACTTCTCTCTCGGCGCTCGAAGATACTTTATCAAAAATGGTTGTGGTTGTTGCTCTTATTCTTCTGCTTGTTGTTGTTGTTGTTATTGTTGTCGTCAGCTGCTTTCGCATTAATGATAATATCGGGTTACCAAAAGTCTTTTGTTTCATGTCGCTGCTTGCGCTTCTGTTCCACACACACGCACACATACACGCACAACAGTTCGTGCAACATTTTGCAGACACCTTTTTTTTTGCGCTCAGGTGCTTAATTCCAGCCATTTGCCAGCTGTCAGCATCACAGTCGTACGTATACTTTTGCCAGACAGTTTACAGATTAGCCCCAAAACGGTAGCATTAACCGATTGCCATGCCAAACGTAAATAAACAACACTCTTCTTTCGTACATCACAAAGAAAATATTTTGTTAGCAATAGCAACAACAACAACAACAACAACAACAACAACATCAATAACATTTACTTACAAAAGTTCTCGTTACGGCCATTGCGCAACATTAACAAAAAGAAATAGAAAAACACATTTAATCAATTTGTCCAACTTTTTTTTTGATGGACTTGCGGCTGAATCCGTATACATTAACATCTATATATATGCCAGTATCTGATTGTTCAAGAAAACGGTTCAGGAATCACGCTATTTAAGTTCCGAACCAAACTGGTTCGCAAGCGATACGTTGTTGATAAGGCAGTTGTCCAGTTATGGTGATGCATATTGCAAGATAAGTTCACATTTTATAGCCTTATATAAATGTACGATAAGTTGTTCAAGATTTATTAGGGTTCGCATTCAATTATTTTTATTAAAGATTGGTAGACAGGCAACGATGAACAGTTTATATATAATAATTTAATATTTTAAATCGACCAATATGAGTTTTGATTCCATTTAAAAACGTCAGATGTTCTCAAATCAGTTCTGGGTCAAAGTTCTTCAACAAACCCAAGTCGACGTCAGCTGAAATCAAATAAGAAATATTGCATGAAAACTAGTTCTCGGTAATGATTCATAGATCAAAGTGAATATAAAAAGTATTCCCAATCATATAAAAGAGTCATGATATAGTTTGTACCTCAACCAAAATTTTGCTTTTGAAAAAATCGCATTATTTGAGCTACGATAATTATGCAATGTAGAAACATGCATACATTTGTGCCAAAAGAACTAGTTTATGAGCCCAAACCCATATCGTATTTGTAAATAAATATTAACTTTAAATTTGTCGGAATCTTTAAATAAACCCTGTGTCAAAGGAACTAGTTCTTGAGAAAATGAGTACAAGTGTATTTGAGATGTGTCTATATCTGATTATAAAATAAGTTCCATGCTTTCAAGGTGTGCGATATATTCAATATATCTGTGCTTTCAAGGAGTGCGATATATTCTATATATATATTTAAAAATAATAAAAAAAGAACTAGTTCACGAACCCAATACCATTTGGGGGTTTGTTTAATGGCGCACTGAATAAAGCAACCTTAAGTGTGATTTATTACCTATACAGGTGCTAATTACCTATACATTGGCATTGTATTCGGGAAGGGTATTACAATTTCTTCTAGTTTCGGACTGTTGCTAACTGGAATTGCTTTTGTTTGTGTTTGAGTTTGCTTTTGCGTCTTTTATGGCTGCTGTGCTTTTTTGTTGCTGTTGCTCTTCCTTATTTTTACCCGTGTAGAGGGTTTGATAAACATGTCAAGAAATATGTAACACATGGACAGAGACATGCCCGATGCCAATAAGTATATATATGTTTTTGATCAGTATCAACAGCCGAGTCGATATGTATATTCAAGTCCGTCGAGATACTCAGATTTAAAGGAGCCGCATCTTTGCCTTCGTCCCCGTCCTTGTTGCAGGCTGTCGGATGTCGGTTAGGCCGGATCTGGCCACTATATCATATAGCTGCCAAATGATCGAAAAAACAGTTAAATTCTTGCATAAAAAAGTTGTTTATTTTTCGTGATATACGAGCTTTACTGTGTTTCTTAATTACAGGCAACATCAATGTCATACAGCTATTCTATGGGAAGAATCAGTCTTAGAATAGGAGTTTGTATGTTAAACAATTCAACATACACGAGCTTCACTGTTATTCTAGCATATTTAAAGGGCATTCAATCTTCAGCATAACGAAGATAACCAGTCTTTTTTCCCCTTTTGCCTATTTACACTTTAACGCTTATTTATCTTTTAACTTTTCGACTTTGTGCCTAAAGTTCATGAGCACGCGTGCCGCCAGCGCTGCCGCCCGCTACACTGCATTACCTGGCGGTGTAAACAAATGTTTAAAAATGAATTTTTCAATTTCCATTCAACGCTACAACATAAACAACGAAAGCAAAGCAAAGCAAACCAAAGCCATGGCAATGACAATGCTCGATGGCATGTGATGCGAGTTCGGGTTCGGGTTCGGGCTCGAATCTATGGCATCTATGGATACATATATGCGGGAGTCAAGGTCAAGGATAAACTTAACACAGTTCTGTTGCTGACTTTCTGGACATGTTCCCTTTGTTCTGGCATAGCTCTGATGATAACACTTTATATCGCTCCACCTATCATAATAAACGGTCTACGCTTAGTTTCCTGCTGCTCTTTATTATCATTTTATAAAAAGGTGTTGAAAATGTTTTCCGCTTTGTAGATGATCATAATCGCTGGGCACAGCATCTGGCATGATCATAGAGCCCATAAAAATCCATGGCCTGCCCTCGTTAATAAACAGTGAGCATATTACCAAAAACATTTATGCGCTGAATCACATAAAACTCATCAATATACCTGACAATTGTTTATGCGATTGACCTAAACACCTGTTTGCCATTTCGATTTGAGTTTTTGTTTGCGTTATGCTAAAATTAATATACGTACGTTTGATTATTGGTGATACATTTTGTTGTCAATGATCCCCGAATACTGAATCATTCCCAATGAGCTGAACTAATTATTATATGAAATAGGGCTCTATTTTTGACTCATCCTGAATCAATCACGTTTTCATATCGTGCACACCATTTTGGTGCTCATTAGCTTGAGTCTTAGCTAAGCGATCTTTAAGACAACTCTAAATTTAAGAATGTGCAACATTGCACGAGTATAGCAAATAGTGAAAAGTGTATATTAGTTTAGTGAACAGTTGTGCAAACCCGCTTCACATTAGGTAATCTAACAGAAAAACGTCTGCAGAGTTACAGCTAGAGTGGGTAAGATTTGGAGCTACGGATATAGTATTATCTTAGGATAAGCATAGAAGTTGGTAAAGTCGATAGCTTTTAATTATATTCTATTTTTCTAATATCAAGATATAACCGGGGTATTTCTATGTGCCAGAGATCTATAAGCGACCTTCATAAAACTCTACTTAAAATTAATTTTATTTCTGCTTGCTGCTTTCTGCTTTATAATGTCAGTTGATCGCCCTCCGGCTGCCACAATCGATAATTTGCGAAATTTTGTCACTTATTTAAAATTGAATTCAATATGTTTATATCAAGCTAAGCATCGCAGCCCGTTTCTGTCTTTCTGCAAAAGCCTCAACGACTCGCTATTCGCTGACATTTTTGGTTTGTCTCTTGTATAGGGTATATAATACGATTGTTTAGTGGGCTCTGGCATTGTATTTTATAATTCGTTAAATTATGAATTTTCTAATTAAAATTAGAGCCTGCTGCATTTAGCTGGCAACCGTCAAAGGGCAAACAATTTCTATTGTTTTGCATGGATTACTTTGTGGTCAGAGCTCGTAATGCAGTTTTCATTGTTTTAGCGGATTTTCTAGTTGGTATTTATTTACCGTAAACCCTAAAGCTCTTAACGTAATTATGAGCTGCAGTTGAAGGTGAAGTTGTTTTTAAAGGTGTTGTTGCTGTTGTTGATGTTCTCGGTCGCTGCAGCCCGTAATTGATGCTTATTTTAAAGCAGAGCCAATGTCGTCGTATCTTTCAGTTTTAGCAGTAGCAGCAGCGGCAGCGGCAGTTGCGTTGACTTTTGTTCTTAGTCTTTAGTAGTTGGCTTTGCCTAGCTCAGCTTGTGATTAGCAGATATTTGCATACATGCATACACCCACACCCACCCACCCACATCCACACCCACTCATACACACACACGCGCACACTTAGGCAATTGACGACTGCAAGACAATGAAGAAAATTGCTGCTGCGCTTGCGTCCTCGTCGGCGTCGCTGAAAATTATTTGAAATATTTATAATTTCAATTGTATTGTTATTGCTGCTGCTGCTGCGGCTGCAGCCTGTCGTGGCTTTGAGTGTTTGCAATGCGATAATATTAATAAAATCAGTTCAGTGGCAAAGTCGACAATTCATTGAGAACGCCCACGCACACTTGGGTCTCCTTTCAGATACGGATACTTTTGTGTTTGCGTGTGTTTGTGCTTGTGCGCGCAGTTGGGTTCTGTTTCTGTCAGTAATTATAATAAATGTATGCATAATTATACAACAAGCTGCAGCTTGTATTGAAGAATGTCTGCATTCTAGTGCATTCATGTCTTTAAGAACTTAAAACACACAAGAGTTCGACAATTTGGAAATCAATCAATGCAAGACAATACAAAACTCTATTTTGTTCGCGTTCTGGGAAGATATTAAAAAAACAAAAGAACAAAATATATTTAAAATAAAAAAAAGAACAAGAGAAGATGCGTAAATATCTCTGGTTGTAATTTATAAAAATAATTTACAGAAATATAGATCGATAAACAGAAAAGCAAACAATGAAATCGATAAACTGTTTTAATTTGTTTATTTTGGGGATTCCCATCCAATACTCTAAAGATAATTTTCTGCTTGGTTATTGCTAGATATTTAATCTATTACTGTGTCTTCGATTGTTTGATAAACTGATAAGTATTTCTTTGAAAGACTGAGAATTACGAAATTGCAAAGCTTTTAATCGTTGAGGGGATTCTTTCCCAGCTGCACTTCGTGATACTTATCGACATTCCAATGGCCAGCGATATGCGTTTCGAGGCGCCATGCAAAACACCCTACGAATGCATTTTGTCAAATGACATAATCCCTATAAATATTGTACAAACAACATGAGTTCCAGCACTGCTGATATAGCTGCTTGTCAAGTGCGAAAAGAGCGTTAAAAGCAAGAGTGTGCTAGTCAGCAGGGCCTGACTAGCAAATACCCTGCACTCAGCGCCGAGATTTCGTTATAGGTGTTCCAGCTTCCCTTTCCTTAGGCCTGCTTTGTGGAAAATGCATTCTTGAGTTACTCCGTTATTCATGGTCCCATCTCGGGCATTAGTGTGTGTTTAAGCCAAGTCATGAGGCTCTAACTTTGAACATGAGGATATTTCAAATTTAAGTAGAGCGGCGGAATACATCAGAAAAGTCAAATATTTGTAATCTATATTTCTCGGTAGAGATGGGAAAACAAGAGCAGCTCGTACTACGTATCATAAACGTATAACTCTTTATTTTGCTTATTAAACAAGTTTTCACAAAACCATAATACCCTTCTTGCCCATATTCAATGGGTGCAGGGTATTAGAAAGAGAGACATAGCCGGCTGACGAAGTATGGGAAGAACGGGCAGGCATTGACTAGTGAGTGCTCTCTGTAGGCGTGACAAGCGCGCCCGATACAAATTAATTGCAGCGTAGACGCAGCGCAGACAATGACGTCGACGTTGACTGCCGCGTGGGGAGCCCAGCAGCAGCTACAGTTGACATTGGCAACTGCAACAACAGCAGCAGCAGCAGCAGCAGCAGACGACGAAGCTCCTCAAGTGCCTGAGCTCAGTGTAATTCGAGATGCAGCTTTCAGAGTCTGCGATCTTGAGAGCGCAGCTGCCTTGCTGCAACAGCAGTAACAACAACAACAACAGCAAAAACAATAATAACAACAGCAATGCACATTTAATACAGGAAGTAAAACATTTTTTAGCTTTTTATACAATTTTTTTCTTCTCTTTTTCTTAAACCTCTGCCTGCGCTCAAGCATATATATGTATATGCAATATGCATTAAGCTGAGACTTGCCCGCTGAAAGATGAGCGTTGAGAGTTGAGAGTTGCACGTTGAGCGTCAGCGTCTGCAATGACAATGCAAAAAATGACATCGACAGGAAGGAAGTGCTTGCTGTTAATGTTAATACACCCCGTCATTTTTGCAATTGGAATTTTGAAGCGTTGACGGCGAACACCTACAACGAATTCCACTGGAAACATTGCTGCCAAAGTGTGTTGCTTCCTTCTATATATATCTGCTGGGACTTCATCTCTTGGCTAGATTAATGAACAGTCTGTTAAATAGAGTGGCGATTGTTGCTCGTGCATATTCTCTTAGAGAGACCATAAACAATATTAATAGCATTCAAAGTTCTCTCTTTAAGTATCTTTAAGGCAAATCAAGCGTACCGTCCACAAACAACTTGATTTTTCACTAAGTCTTTGTGCACTTACATACAAGATACAAGTTATAGTACAAAATGTTCAATGTGAAGAAAAATAGTGAAATTAATGTTAACATCAATATGCGCATCAAGGCTGAATGTTGAATTCCTAAGAAGTCCAATCATATGTGTGCAATTGAAATACGCTTGTGGGCTGATTTACTAGTTTGTCACAAAATGCATAACGCAAAGCTGAAGTATTTTTATTTACTTTTTCTTTAAAGTTTGCTACCCATCCACACAATTTATTGATATTAAATTTGTTTAGATTAATTTTCATAATGGCGTGGACATTCTTCTTTCCCATGAGCTTATGACAAGACAACATCGTAGTCTTATACTTAGGAATAATTGGTCAAATAATAAGATTTTTCTATGGAAAACTTTTCTGTTTTTCAAAATTAAAACTTTGACATAAAACCATTCCTTATTAAATGTATATGTATTAACATATGCCTTTGATCCACACTCGCTTAGAATATTTTATGCTTTTAGCCATTCGATAAGTCCATTTGTTAGTTGAATCTCAAAGTATTATAGTTATGGGTTAGACAGCTAAGCAGTATTTAATCATTGGCTTTGTGATTGTTACAGTTTGTTGCATGACTAGAGTAAAAAAAAAAAGATTAACAGTCAAACAACAACAAAGTGCAGCATAAAATTGTGTGGAATGTGATTTTGCCATTTGTCTCTGAGCTTGTCGCTGCTCTTTTCTCTCAGAGTTCCGTTGATTTCTTGGCTTGTCTCTCAGCTAAGGTTTCGTTATTCATTTGCTCAAATTTCGTCGTTTTTTGCGTCAAATGACATCGACACAAATATACACATACACACACGCTCACACACACACACACACATACACACTTATTTGACATGTGGCGACATTCAAATTTCAAGCTTCACAAAATATTTGAACGACTGGACAGAGTTTCAATTCAAAATTATTTCAGGGTAGAAACAATTCTTGGAAAATTCACTGCACTCCCGAAAATTTTGATTACGTTCGGACCGCGAAATGCATTTTCCAACTATAATTTTCATAATCCCATAATCATGTGCCATAGACATAGCGTATATTGCGAATATCACGCATACGCCTCATGCACCCATGCATAATGCATTATCAAAATGCATTATCAAAATGCATCGTCGCCTCCGAATCGGGCAAACAAACGAATTCGCTACTGAATTCGGTTTGGGGCATATTAAAGCAAGTTTTCATCCCAGAGGCAACACCTAACTAACAATCGACCAGACCATCAACTTGATTAAGACGATTAACACAAAAACGCTCATTACCAGAGCACGACTTGTTACCGTCACATATGGCATATGCAAGATGAAAGACATCAAGTCCCCTCTGGAATGCTAAACAGTTGGTTAAATCGCCACTAAGCAAATATATATGCAGTAGACTTTGGGATTTAATTTACACGCTTTTGACATTCTCAAAATCAGCTTTAATCTTGGCAAACACAAATTCTATGTTGTATAGCAGTAACAAAGCGTTTGGAAAGCTTTTAAAGGCATCAGTTTTAACAGTTAATTAAAGCTTTTCAGATTGAGATTAATTTCAAGTTGTGGTTAAGTTGAATAAGTCTTTAGCTGGAACTAAAATTTCATTGCCACTAAAAGCACATTAAATCTTGTAAGCCAGCTTAATATTATGCCAGAGTGACCAAAGATATAAGCAGTAGGTCTTGGAATTTAATATGCACATCCACATATGATAGGAGATATTTGCTTTAATCTTGGCAAATACAGTTTCTATACTATTGTTTTTTAAAACAGCTTTTAGAAAGCTTCTTAAAAACATCTTAACTGTAAATGTTAGATTTTCAGCTTAAGATTAATTGCATTAGCTTAGCTAATTTACACAAGACAAGCTGAAACTTAAATTTCATTGCCACTAAAAGCTTATTAAAGCTTTAAGTGAACTTAATTATACAATATTTTATTGCAACAAAATTCACAATCAATCAAGAAGCTGAGAAATTCTATAAATATTCTATTAAATTAAATTAAGTTAAAAAATAAATTAAATTAAAAATTTAATTAATTTTAAAAAATTTTAGAGCAGAGAGAGTACGCTTTTGACTAACAATGATCAAATGTTTGTTAAATTCATAACATTTTCTTCACATTTGTCAAGATGGCGCTTAAAGAGCATGTCAAAGAGCATGTCAAATTAGCAATGATCCTTAACCAGCTGGCAGACTCTAGTATATAATTTTCTGCCTGTGTTATTATAAGTGGCGGTTGCCGGACTGCATCTGACGTCCGGCATCTGAGCTGTTTTCATTTGCAAAAGCATTTAGATTAACTGCAGAGTCCACAGCAACAACCAACATTCATATATTACCTATTGATAATCATCATCATCATCATTATCATTCCCATAATAATCATCTCATTTCCAATTTCGACTGTTGTTTCAATTTATTTGCTGCCCGCGCGCACTCGCTGATTGGCGCTGTGCAAGTGTCATTGGGCATAGCTATCTCTTACTTGCTCGCTCGCTCTCTCTCTCTCTCTCTCTCTCTCTCTCTCTCTCTCTCTCTCTCTCTCTCTCTCTCTTTCTCTTGAGTGGTGCGTGTGTACGCGCTTCAGGTCTGTGGTTGGGCGCCTCGCTTCAAGCGGAAGCGCAACAGTAATGATGCTGTTAATGTACATTATTCTCGCAGATTATCATTGCTATGCTTATTATGCTGATTATGTTTCACTGTATTACACACGCATGCACACACACATACACACACACACACACACACTCACAGACACACACACACACACAACCTTAACCTCTCTCCCACTGAGGCCATTGTTTAATATTTAATTTCACAGTGGAATTTACAGTTTGCAAAATACAATTATGTCATTTAATAAAAGTTAACAATTAAAGAGCAAGTATTCATTATTGAACAATAAGAACAGAAGTAAAAAATATACAATACCCTTGCATATGCATAGCAAAAGTTAAGATATGTTTATTATATGCACACACAATTGTATTTTCTAGATAAACACCCAATTTTCGGCTCACTGTTTGAGTGGGTGCTACATAATATAGTAGCCTGATATTAACTAATTGCTGCTAACGTAAGTTGAATAGCTCGTAGCTGCTGAGTTTGGTTAAGATATTCGGAAGAATATACAGTTTTGCACACATAAACATATCATCTTGTACAGATTATAATGATCCTTAGACGTGTTGATGTTTCACAGACTAGTTTGTACAATAAGTGTAGATGGGTATCTTATGCAGCCGAAGAAGTCTTCTTATGATACATGTTAAACAACTTTATTGTAAAGGTGTAGGAAGATGTTAACCAAGCGATGCTTTTGACAATTATATACTAATGAAATGTTTTGTTGACGGCATTAATCAAAGTTAATCAAATCAAATCGATGCATATCACATACATACATGCTTAATTAGCAAACGCACAGACTGCATTGCCTTTGAAAGAATATATTTTTGAACAAAAACATACCAAAAAGTGTAAAATTCGTTTGATCCCTTTTTGTTAATACGAATATGAATACATTTTCAAATGCAAGTTGTTCATACAGCGCCTTCGGCTGGGGGATGTTTCCAAAACTGTACATATAATATATCTATCCATATGTCTTGAAATGTGGAAATGGGAGAAGATATCGAGAAAAACAAAATCATAAACTAGTTCCGCGTTTCGTATACGAGATATATATATTTCAATAATTAGATCTCTAGATTTTGTAGATGGCCAGCCAGACATGGCTAGATGGACTCTACGAGAGGTCGGCGAAGCTTCCTTCTGCCTGTTATGTAACACTTGTACAAAACACGTTCAATGGGTTCTGATAACAAAAGAAATTACTATAGTATACAAAATGCACCAGTTTTTGGTACATTTGTACCACTGTGGCAACCGTGGGCATATACCAAAAGCACAGCACAGATTCAGAGCAACATCAGAAACAAAAAAAACATGAACTGGAACGGCGGCACAAGCAAACCAAACCGACCAGACCAGACCAGCTGCCGCCGCCGCTATTGACGTTGCGACGTTGGCGTTGACTTTGACGTTGACGTCGACAGTGGCGCCGACGCTGACGTCGACGGCGACGTCGTGCGAAATTTATCACCCAACAGATTCTTGAACTCGACGGGCCGTAAGGTCGACAACTTGGCCTGCTAACGGCTGCTACCTGCTACCTGTCACCCGTTACTGTAAACCCCAGGCCCCCACCCCTCTCGTTACCTGCTAGCCCCTCTCGCAAGCTTTGCATGACTGATTGTTTGATTAATGTCTCGGCCCAGGCCATGTGCATTCACTAATCTCCTGGTGTGGTTTTTTTCGTTCTGTGTGTTTTACAGCCATGTGGCGGCGATGAGGCAGACAGCAGCTGGGAATATGCCGTGCCACTTGTTGCACGCCGCTTCCTTGCAGCAACAGCAACGACAGCAGCAACGAACTCGCATCAAATATCCTGCATATTACTCATACGCCATGTGCCGCCAGGATGCTACCGTAGCATGTTGCACCAGCAGCAGCAGGAGCTGCCACCGCTTGTGGCTAAGACGTGCTGACTAATTGAACTATCAATAAAGCAACAACAGTAACTACCACAGCAACAACAACAACAACAACAACAACAATAACTTTAAGCAGCATCAACAACAACAACAGCAACAAGAAGCAAGCGAACAAAGTTGCCCGCCACACAACGCAAAATGTCTGAGGTAAGTTTGGTAATAAATTTTGTGGCAGTTGCAACTATCTTGGGGCATACAATTTATACTAATGAATTTAAAATCGAGTTTCCCAGTCCTTATAACCAAAAACAACTTGGAATCAAAATATGCACTTAAAGGCAACAAGAAAGTGCGTGTGCGAGCGAGAAAGCCAATGTATAAACCACGGCAAGATGATGAACTTAATGAAAGCAAAAGTTACAAAATTCAATTTCATCAAGTAATTTATTTTGCGCCTAGAAAGCGAAAGTCTGCATTTACATTTTTGGCTGGCCCGAAAATTAAATAAAATACGTATGCAGCTTTTATAATTTTAATGCCAGGCTCAACAAATTTATATATTTTATCACCTAGTCTCACCTGATTTTGACTGTATTGCGCTCTTTGACAATTTTCTTACATGTTTTGCACTACAAATTTCAAGTGCAAATTAATTAATAATAATTGAAACACTTGTCAAAATAGCTTTCATATAATTATAATACATAATTTAGCCGTCAGGCTAAATTTACAAAATCTAAATTTTAGTAAATTACTCAATTACTCTCATGGAGTATAACTCCATGTTGAGCTGAAGTCCGTCAAGATAGACATTTTTCAGAAAGACTCAAATGTTTCCGTAGAAAGACTTCCTTATTACATCTTAACAATGATATGTTAAATACGATATATGGCTGGATGTATATACATATATGCACGAAGTAAAAGATAATTTTACCTAGAGCCTGGTTATCTTAAATGGCTGAATAATTGGCGATCAATCCACAGCCCAGTTTGAAAAAGCTGCATTTTTTATTTGAGAGTCACGGCAAATTGTTATTTATCATCCGATCGGCGTTGAACTTATTTTCAAATATCTTTCTCAGCATTTATTCATGAAGTATTTCACAGTGCTCGGAAAATTCACATATATACACATTCGTTTAAATTGAAGTTCAAGATTGAATAAGTAAAAGAAAATCAATTGTTTGATCGAATTTTAATTCAGTTTTCTCAAACTTTCTTTTAATCTTGTTAGGATAAATATAAATTTTCTAAGGGAGGCAAATGTGTGGAAAATCGTTTGAAACTAGTTTGGCTCTGACCATTTTTTATACCCTGAACCCATTAAAAATGGGTATAAGGGTATATTGTATTTGTGCAAAATCCAAATGTATGTAACAGGCAGAAGGAAGCATCTCCGACCCCATAAAGTATATATATTCTTGACCAGCACTAGTAGCCGAGTCGATCTAGCCATGTCCGCCTGTCTGTCCGTCCGTCCGTATGTATGAACGCAAGGATCTCAGAACCTATAAGAGCTAGAGACTGAAATGTTAGATGTAGGTGCTCCTAGTGCCTGCGCAGATCGAGTTCGTTTCCGATAATCGATAACTTACTTCGTTTCCAAGCAATCGATAAAAATCGATATCGATATCCTGTTTTTTGGGCAATTTTGGTAAATAATAAGAGCTAGAGTCATCAAACTTGACATATAGCTTCTAAAATAGAATATATATATGCATTTGATGTTGGAAGAAGAGGGTTCAGGGTATCGCCTAGTCGGGAGCTCCCGACTAGAACCTCTCACTTGTTTCAATTGTTTTAGGCGCTAGACTTACTTTTTATTTGCGAACACTTTGTGTTAGCCTAAAATAGTTACTGAAGTTATTTCGAATATTTCTAATATAAGTATAAGAAAACATTGAGTAGAAAACAAATACTTGAAGTTTGAGTCATTTTTGTCCAGTTGCAAGTAGTAGAGCTCTTCCCACTGAACGAGAACAATAACAAGGGAAACAACAACAATATGTTGAGGGCTGCCTGGTAGAATTTGTCTTTCTTGGGTCCCGCATAAGCATTTGAATTTTGGGTCAGTGACGTCGTCGTCTCATGTCTCATGTTTATGTATGGGATACACTCACACACGCATGCACTCACGCGCTCTCATCTAGTGAGAAAGGGAGAGAGGGAGAGGGAAGAAGTAAACAGAGGCGCCTTTACCTTTACGAACAGCTGTTGCCACACCGTGTCACAAATATTGACCTAATTTGCAGCTGTTTACAAATTCATTTGGCTACCGTGTGGCCCACATCGCATATCCTGGCATCCTGTGGGGCAGGACTTTGCGTTTTTGGCGCATGATTTATGCAGCACCGCGAAGCCCTCTGCCAGTTGCCAGTTGCCAGTCGCCAGTTTGCCGTTGGCTGTTGCCAGCGCTAGTTTAAAGTGGGTCAAACCAGTCCACGTCCCAGGCAGCGTGCCCCACTCAATCCAGTGGCAATCCACAGGATGTTTGCGGTAGCTCCAGGCTAGCGGGGATCGCCAGCCTGGCGGGCCAGCGTAAAGGCGGGTCAGTTATGAACACATTGCTGGCATTCCCTTGTTAAACAAATTTACATTTTCATGCGCTAACGGAGCAGCCAGTACTGGACACTGGCGAAACGCCACACGCGACCGCCAAGTTGTAGAAACCCAAAAGTGAGCGGTATATACGAAAAACACAATCAACAGACTTTCAATTATATATTATACATCAGTATTACAGCTAGATAAATATACTGATAGGGTCTTATCATATAATTCTAGCTGTATTTCACATAAAAGAACTTTTTAGGTATATGAAAACTCGCCAACAGCTTAGGAACACCAAGCGACATATAGATAGTCCAGTCGTAGCCATTCAAGCGATTGCCACTATTTTGGTCAAGATAACGGACAAAATATATATCAAATTTCATGAAAGAGTTTTTTTTTCGATATATTCTTTCTTAGAACCAAGGCTGCAAACCCGTTTTGAGCCGAACCGGTTTGAATCTGATATATCACTTTTTTATTTACTAAGAACTGAACCATAAATCGGGTTATTTGTGCAAGAAACAGCCGAGTCTTCGCCTAAACCGATTCATTTTTTCAAAAAAATTTATTTGCATTTATTAAATTGCTTTCAGAATAGTTACATGACGCGAACAATTAAAGATTAGCTAATTTTTGGTAAATAAAAACATGAATGTATAAAAAATTCATTTTCTTCAAACCTTGAATTAATTATGCAACTTAGGTCAGGATATCTGTTCTAAGGAATGTTTCTATAGATATTCCCATTCAGATAAGTTGCTGCTCATTCATGTGGAAACTGACAGCGAGGCATTGGTTCGAACCGTGAACTGAACCTCCAAACAATTCGTTTGGGCTAAGAATATTGCAATTGGAGCTTCCCAAAACTGCACTTCGCGGTTCTCAGAGAAATTACAGCTTAAAGACGGGGCCAACTCGTTCAATTGGGCTAAATTCTTAAAGATTCAAAAATGCGCGAAAATTGCAATGTTCACTTTGAAGAGAAAAAAGCGACTAGGGAATACCCTGAACCCTCTTATTCCAACACCAAATGCAGCTCACACAACGCGCCCGTTTAAAGTAATATAGATAAATTAAAAAAAAAATTTTCCCTTGGCAGGGTTCGAACTCGCACCATAGAATTTTTGTGTGTTCTCAAAAAGTCAATTGCATTTAAATTGTGGCTTAAATGGGTGGACAATATTAGTTGGGTCATTTCCTTGATTTATAGCTCTGCGTTGGTAGCGGGGAGGTGGCGATAGGTATAAAATGAAATATTCTTGATGTATATATAATATTCTAGAATCAAAATATCAAGTTTGGTGACTCTAGCTCTTAATATTTACCCAATTTGCTCAAAGAACAGTATGTCGATATCGATTGGATCGGAGATGCTTCTTTTTGCCTGTTACATATATTTGCACAAATATATTATACCCTTTTTACTCATTTTCAATGGGTTCAGGGTATAAAAACAAAATTCCCATAAAATTGTGATTGCCTCAAAGTAGTGGAGAACTCGGATTTCCAGAGTCTTAACTGCCAAGCAACCACGTCATTCAGTGGGCAGAATTGAATCTGGGATAAATGCTTCTTTGAAAATAAAAGATTTACAAATAGAGCCAGGCAAAGATAATATCCTGGGTGTAAGGATTACGTAAGGGTAAGGGACCTAACGACAACACCAAGCTTAAACAAAGATGACTGCTCTAGTCGGGAGTGTTTGACTAGGAGATTCCCTAAAATTCTCGATGAGCTGCCATCAAACGCATTCGAGCTTTCTGCTACACAGTTTAAGCTGCGACTGTGTTTCATATCCATATATCATATCAAATGTATGAAAAGCGTAAGGCGCAAACTTAGTTTATAAAAAATTAGTTTGTTAAAAATTTTACGGAAAACAAGGGAATGGAACAACTAATATGCATTGTAAATTGAATGCCTCCCGTTCTTATGAATTCCGAGATAATTTGTATCGTGTTCATAGAAACGGGCAAGCTTTTGCGTGCAGCGTGGGCACTAGGAGGACCTACATTCATAATTTCAAGTCCTGATCTCTTCTGGTTGGCGACTCGTTCATACATACGAACAGATGGTTGGACAGACAGACAGTCATGACTCAATCGACTCCGTTCTTGATGCTGACCAGGAATATATTGAGTGAATAGCATAGAAGATACCTCCTTCTGCCTGTTACAGACATACGCTCAAAAGCACTATACCTTTCTTTAACCATTTTCAATGAATTGAGTGTAAAAAAAGAAAACAGAAAATGTTGTTTATAATTTAACGAAAACATTATGTGGTGAATAATGCAAATTGGCGTAAGAACACAATAGAGAAAGAAACAAAATAGCTTGGCAGCAAGCTTGTAAATACTTTAAGTTTAATCTTGGACTTAAGAGCTGTAGTAACATTGTTCACAAAAGAGCTCAACAGTTGCTGTTGGCTTTAAGTATTTGTGCATATGGGAACATATGTATACACAACCCAAACAACAAAAGAAATGGCAAACCAAATAAAATGTGCAGATAAATTGCAATTGGCAACAGAACGTCAAATGGCAGATAACCGAGCCGAATGGAAACCCATAGAGTCAGTGGTTTTTCACTTTTATCTCCGAAGTCTCCGCAAAGCAAAAAAGCAGCTCATAATAAAATCCACAATGCTTTCTTTTTTATGTCAGCTTTGGCAGAATAAAGCATTCTCATGTGCGCATATATTTTGATCAGGACGATGAGCTGAGTGGATATTGGCATATTCGACTTTATTCTTATGTTTCTTTTTACTTCGGTATGGAACCATCGGGCGGGAATTGAGTTGATGAATAAAAAACATTGTCCATTTCCAGTAAATATGGAAAAGGGAGCACCAATAAAAAGAATCTGTCGTAAATTAATATATTCTATTAAAAACCTTTTGTCAACAGACATTCGTGGCGAACTAATTAAATTGAGTTTGTGATATTTATATATGTTTATTTATTAAAAGTTAGCTAACCTTCATGTTCTGAGCTGTGCAGATATCGTAAGAGCAATTTTAGGAACTAACATAGTTTTTTGAATCAAATAAAGTTTTTGAAAAATATATATTCCAGTTCAGATATAGGGCGGTTATTTTTTATCTGACTAGCTCTGTTAAGGGTTCCGTTAATACTTTTTTATCTTGGACATATTTCAACAAAAATCCAAATACCATAACCAGTAGACTTTTGACCACTACGTTTGACCAGTTGTGGTTTTATTATAGATCGAATTTCTTTATTTCGTACATCTGTAGTTTGCCCGAAAGGGTAATAAATCTTCTACACTTCATTGGATGTGACATGAAGCCACATAAAGGCGTTCAATTTGGCGCATTAAAACAAAGGCGCGATTATGACAATGATTCTTACTATGATGATGATGATGATGATGATGATGATGTTGTTGTTGTTATTATTGTTGCTGATGATTTGTGGTAATTAGGCTACTAATTCTTCCTTCGAACTAATGCGTCTACTGCTAACTCTGCGCTGCCTGTTCGTCATTTTCTCTGATTGTTTCTGTTTCCTGTGCATTGATTTCATTGATTGATGCGTTTTTAATGATGGCGACAGGCGGCAGGTGGTAAAAAGCTCGTGAGGCAGCCGCTTGAATCATTAGCAATACAGTAGCACAACGCCCCACCTCTCTCTCTCTCTCTCTCTCTCTCCCTCTCTCTCTGTCGCACTCGCTGAGCAGTTGGCGCCGAAGGTAAACAAATTGGCAACTCGGCGCGTCTCGATTGCAATAAACTAAATGAAAAATAAATAGCCAGCGGTAAATGTTAGAATAAGAAATAACAATAAAGAACGGTTCTTTTCGGCACATATTCGATTGAATACCCTAGTTTATTTCCGACCGAATGTTTCTACCATAAGATAGTCCGATCTAAGGTGCATAGGAGAAAAAGAAAATGCTAAGCTTAGTGAAATATTTGCAGGAACAGAAAATGTATCCTTCCCATAGAGCGTTATGATCGCTTGTGGTAGTAAAAAGTCTGACATAAAGATAGCTTTTAAGCTGGGCAACTAGACAGAGTTTGCTTTGTTGAATTGCCTTTAGATACTGACGTCTCCGGCGTAACAAAATATGATACCCTTAGCAAGGGTATAAAAACGGGCAGTAGCAGCAATGTGGAGGCGCGTATGTGGCAGAGGTAGCTGCTGATTTCGAGGTTGTGTGCTAGTGTGGATAACTGACACTGCCAATGCCTGAAAACTGACACAACACTAAAGTTACGACAGGCAAACAAAAGGGCAACAGCCAAACAAACAAGTGACAACAACAGCAGCAGCAACAACAAGAACAACACAGATATAGCACATGGGAATGCCGGTTGGCAGTTGGTGTTTACGAGTCGCCTGCAAGTATGCTATGAAAAATATTGTAATCATAAACTATGCCACACAAAAGCAACAACTGACTGAGAGCAACAACGGGGGAATTGCGCCAATTGGCCAAGTACGCAGTATGGGATTTGGGTTCGCCGGGAGTCGCTTGAATTGAGTTTCGGCATGGCCCTGCGGTCAAGCCGGACCAAATGGAGCTGTCGCATTTGAAATGTCTTTGGTGGAAATGCAAAAACATCAAACGCACCACCACCAACAGTCCAACCACAACCAACCATCAGCAACACCAGCATCAATTGCGGAAGATTAAGTCAGTTTCTTTGATTTTCCGGACACAATATAGACAAACCAAACCCAAAATTATAAATACACCCACAATAGTTAGTTCAAAATGAATTTCGCACAGTGTAGGCTTGAAGGAAAAAGCAAATAGTTTTCGACAACTCGATTCACGTTTTGAGCGAGATCGCCGGTGCAAGTTCTGCTGCAATTTTTATAACCAGATAATTTCTTTTAGTAAATAAAATATAATTTTACAAATATTCCATTCAGCCGTTTTTGTTAGCAAGTTCTTTATGATTTGTGTTCATTCTAAAGTTGATTAGTTTCGGTTCGTTTGGCTTTAATTGTAAAATAAATGGAAATTCAGGGCTGAAACTGGTTCGTTTGAGACCAGGCCTGGAAATAATTGGATGTGAATGTGTGAATATTGTTGTCCACATGCTTTATTTCAATATAATATTATAAAGTTGCCGATTGCTCACTTTGCAGGCAGCAGGAGGTGGTAAGTGTTTAGCAGTTACTGTCAATTTGTAGGATGTCAAATATTATTCAAGCCAAGTCAAGTTGTCTTTGTCATGTGCACTGCTACTGCTGCTACTGCTACTGCTGGTTCGTCTGCAGAAGTGACTCATTATGAATTCATGAGTTTGTCGTTGGCTTTGGGGCATGGCAGCGAGGCCGAGGGCAGAAAGGGGCTGATAATGGGGTGGTGCAATTAACTGGCAAACATTGGCGACGTTCACAGCATCTTGACGGGGCTGTAAAAGTACACGGACAGTAATAGGAGCAGCGCAAATACTTACTGTTGCTCTCAAAACCCATTGAAGCATATTATCGTTAAGAGTTTTCAAGAATTGACAATTGCAAAATGCCCTTCAAGCACGCAATGGTAAATGTTGCTATTTTTACAAAAAAATTCACAGTCGAAAATTGAACATATAATCTTTTAAAAATCTATCAGGAATGGTTCGGAAAGACGCCTTAGTAGGCTTTTCTTTGTAGAATTTTGAGAATCCAATTAAATTGTTCTATAGAAAAATTATAATTTCTCTTTCTTTTAATATACATAGACGTATTACATGAGACTTTCAGAGAAGAAATCAACATACAAATTCAAGGAGAGTATTTCTAGTTGGGCATTGCAAACTTTTTCTCAAAAATAGAGTATTTCAGTTTTGATGTGCAAAATTTACCTTTCAAAAAAAAAAAAAAAAAACACCTAAAAAGATTATCACTAAGTGAGGCTAATGTGTGGTGACAGGTCACAAAAGACATGTTCTGCCCTATAAAGTAGATAAAAGTACAAACGGCATTCAAGCCCACAGGCCAAATGTGTTGCCTGGAAGTTAACATGGTGTACTAAGTTAGGGCAGGATAGAAAAAGTAGAACATTCTGATTGCAAGATATGCAAGAAACGCGGCCCTGTAAAGAACACATTTAAAAGTCGAATTCTACATTGAACTCTTTGCCCGTATTAACATATCAATCTTTGGGACATGATTTTAGTTATTAACTTAATACTTTCAAGCCCTCGCACACATCCGAGGGTATCTTCAGGTGGAATATTATTTTGTATTTTATTTATTTTTTCTTGTTTTCGTTCTGCGCAATCCGCAACACTTAGGACATTTTTTTTTTAGCTCGAGCTGCACATTAACATAAAATAAAACATTTATGGAAATGCCTTAGCCGTGTCGCAAGTCGCTAAGTGCGAGCCGGACTGAGTGTGTGTGCGCATGTGTGTGTAGTTCCAAAGGTTTACATACAATTTGCATATGTTTTGGGGTATTTATTTGTTAGTATGCATGTGTGTGTGTGTGTGTTTGTGTGTGTGGATGTCGCGATGTCAAGCGCCCAACGCGTTTATCTGTGCGTATGCAAAAGTTTTCCAATTAAAACTTTCGCAACGTCGCCACCGATTTCGCTCAGCCGTGTCCTGATCCTGCTGCTGTTCTATTCAGGCATCCGGGGCATCAAAAGTGGTTAAATGATTGAGTGCGAGGCAGAGGGGCAGAGAAGGAGGGAGAGCAGGCCAAAGGGTAAACACTGACGGCAATCAGCGTTTCCGTTGCCGTTGCCGACAATTATGTCGCATAATGAGCTATAAACTGGCGTGGCAAAAAAGGGAGGCGGGTGTGGGCATGGTTTAATAAATATGCACACGCTTAGCTGCAAATGGCGGCTCAAGTGATGAGCACACACACACGCGCACACACACAGCCGTATCAGCTGTGCGTACTTGTTGTTGTTGTTGTTCATGTAGCCGCTTATGTTTGCAGAGAGAAAACCCTCATACGTCAGGTAGGCCAGAGCTAATACATGTTTCGGGTCCAACTTCTGTTTTGGCTGTTGCTTTGCTGCGCTCTTAGCAAATGGGGCGTTAAACTTGGACGCGTTACCAACAACATGGAAGTTCTGTGAGGGGGGTGGGTGGAGTAGTGGGTGGTACTCTATAAAGGCGCTAGGAGGCACAGCTTGTGGAGCTTGTGAACTGCGAGCAAACAATTGGCATAATCGTTGCGTTGACAGCTTTGACAGATTGTTGTTTATTGTAGCCATTGTTGCTGTTAGTATTATTATATATTCTTCTTGTTATATATATTCATACTATTATAATAACGATTGGCCTTTGTTAAGTCCCGGATAGGCGCAGCTGCTGCTATGCTCTATCGCCCCCAATTTGGTAGCGTTTAGCGTAAGCATTGATATTTGCTGCCTAAGAATTTCATTTGCATTTCGGCAGTGTACAAAAAAAAAACATAAAAGTACTCCTTGTGCGTGTGCCCGACTAGTAGATACCCCGTTACCAGGTGTGCTCCTTTAAATTAAAGTCAGCAGAAAGCATCCTTGACCCCTAATTGATCAGGACGACATTAAATCGCATAGGCCATGTCCTTCAGTATGAATGTGTCGATCTAGGAAACTACAAAAGCTGCATACTTCAAACGTGTAATGTATATTTTCGTGTATTACACGCAGCAAGTGTTCCTTTTTTTCGATATTAATATATTATCGATAAATATCGATATTAAGAGAAGGTTTATTTTAGCTTGGTTGTATGCTGTCGTATAGAGTATGCAGATTATGAATATTTCACTCACTACCCGAATCCAACCAAAATTGGAAGCACTCATTTTTAACTTTGCTATATACACACTTTTGTATGCCATATACATATATATCCTGAAAATAGTGATTGGACTATAAACACCAAAAGTTATTCAAGAATGCATTTTCCATGATGTGTTATGTTTAGAAGAAAGCTCGAATGTTTCTAACGGCAACACGGCGCTGAATGCAGTGTATCTTCTAGCCAGCCACTCACACATCCCTACTCATATCCTTACACATCCTGACAGCGTATTGCGCAGTCGTTCGCACTGGACAAGCAACACTTGAAATCCTCACGTCCCATAGTTCCCAAAATCGACAGAAATGCAAGCATTTATTAAGAATATGCTATATACCTATTTTTAGCGTGTGACGTCTTCTGCCGCCAGTTACATTCATTTGCCCATGTTACGCATGTGGTTTTCACTCAGCTTCAATGGAAAAACTGCACAAGAGGAGCAGGCATTGCGAACAAAGCACCTATTATCACTGAGTCCATTAGTCAGTCAGTCAGTAAGTCTGACACTCAATTCATTTCGTTGCGTCAGCAGCAGTCGCAACGTTCCGACGCCCACTCCCACGTGTCCCGGCCAGCTGCATTGTCACCTTGGCGAGCATTGGCGTCACGGGCAGCAGCAGGAGCAGGAGCTAAGCCGTCTTTGACCTGCCTGTGAGCCGCTAACGCGCCTACACGGCTACCCCGCGTCCCCGCTGCCTTGCTTCCATGGCGATCATTTGTTTGCTTGTCGTTTGCCAGATGCGCGCATAAAAAATGTGAGCTGCGGAGAAGAAGTAGATTTATCTCGGCTTCCTTTAGCATTCAATGCCCATTCAGAGTCACATTCACACTCACAAGCACGTCTGACGTAGGCTTAGACGCACCCCCCCGTAACAGCATTCCAAATCAGAGCATAAGCTAGTCAAGACTCAGCATGAATGTAATCAGATTCAACAAGCTATAGATACACATTTAATGTGTCGAGTGGTGCTCATTTAATATATTAATATTTATAATACCTAGCTACAGAGCTACTCAAAAGGCATTCAAAATGCGGCAGCAAAGTGCCTGCAACTATGTATGTGGCAAGCAAACTTGTAACTGACTACGCTACAGATTTGAAGAAATAATAGGCTTTACATTTCAAGAGTTGTTTACATTTTTTAAAGAAATCATTAAAATATCTTGATATTCCGCATTCGAGTGCATGGATGGAGTATTGACTCAACAGTGGGCTTATAATAATTATAATAAATATAAAAATCTTGGTACGTATTATCTTGAAGTATGTCTATGACATATTATTTTGATTTTTTAAAGGAAACCCTGCATATTTAACTGGCAGCATTTTAATTTGCATAATACGTATATTAATAACGAACTCATTGTCGAAATGCCCTTTGTATAATTTCTCAAAACACAGAACACTTGATGTGTAGTTAAAAGTACTGTCAATTGTTATATTTGTTTATATAATTTGCTATTGTTTACAAAGAAAACATCAGTGTTAAATTAAAAAACAACAAGTAAGAGGTTCTAGTCGGGAGCTCCCGACTAGGGGATACCCTGAACCCTCTTCTTCCAACATCAAATATACATATTCTATTTTAGAAGCTATATGTCAAGTTTGGTGACTCTACCTCTTATTATTTACCAAAATTGCCAAAAAAACAGGATATCGATTGCTTGGAAACGAAGTAAGTTATTGATTATCGGAAACAAACTCGATCTGCAGGGTTCTGAGATCCTTGCGTTCATACATACGGACAGACAGGCAGACGGACATGGCTAGATCGACTGGGCTATTGATGCTCATCAAGAATATATATGCTTTATGGGGTCGGAGATGCTTCCTTCTGCCTGTGACATACATTTGGATTTTGCACAAATACTATATACCCTTATACCCATTTTTAATGGGTTCTGGGTATAATTAGTATGCATATTAATTGATATTACGTTTAATTGGGGCTTGCAACTCCCACACGATCCTGAAACAGTTTAGACAACAATAATAATTGTTCGATTGTTGTGCAGAATAGTGGGCAACAACAAATCTATAAATAACAAATCATTAAGTGGAATTGTATTCTGTTCATCATGTTCATGTCAATCGCTGCTCGCGTATATCCAGATAATCAAAGTTGCAACAGTTGGTTTGATTTTGTGTAACATACCTTTGGGCGCAGCTGGCGGAAAACGCATTAAAAGTGCGTCAGAGCTGCGCCTAATTTCCATTTGTTAATGGTAAAGGAGACGCAGGGGGAACGCGAAGCCAAATGGTGGATTGGAATTGGTATTGAAACTGAATTCGTAATGCGTAATGCTATGGGCAATAATATTGAATGAGTGCCAGTACGTAAGTACCTGCTTCATACTAATGCCTGTATGCGATCGTGTGTGTGTGTGTGCGTGTGTGTGTGTGAGTGTGTATTCAGTGTGTGTTTTGGCAAAGAATGAACGGGCAGCCGCCAGACAGACAAACAAACTAATTTTCTATTGAATAACACAACAAACGCAAACCAAAAGAGCATAAAGAAAACTGCGAATAAAAACTTATGACCAAAGGGAATGGAACAGGCACAGGCACAGTCACAGTCAGAGTGGGGCCGGGATGCTTGAATACATGGGTCTGACAGCAAAGCCAAATTGAAAATAATATTAGCGGAAAGTAACTGAAGCAGCAGCTTTCCAACATCCCAGCTCCCATTACCCAGCGCTCGGCATCCAGCGCTCAGTTACCAATTCTCAGGACTCAGCTCCCTCCATCTTGTGCGCAGCTCCAGTATCAGTGCCCGTGCATTCATCGAGCGCCCACTCGAGATTGTTGCTAATTTAATTGGATTTATTTGCCATGTGGCCGCAATTTATGACAAGGACCAGCAGTAGCCCAATGAGCCCAAGCGCAGGGATTGGCTTTCACGCAAATGTGCTAGGACAGATATTGTTGATAGGTCATCGCTGATACAAATTTTGACCTCAATGAGTAAGTTACTAAACCAACTGATAATCGGCTGGCTAAGCTGCCGAATCTTAGCTTCTTACGTTTGCCAAAACAATATATCTAACAATTTGAAGCTCCAAAGCACCCAGCTGCATGCAATTCATTTAATCCGGAATTCATTATGTAGCGAGCATTGCTTTAGGCTCCATACTTTAGGTTTAGTCGCCTACATAAGCCCCGTGCTATAATTAAAATTAAAAACATGAATACTTCTGTCGAGAGTATCCGCTTGTAGATAACCTTCACTAAGCGCCGAGCTGCTGTTACAAACATTCGAACTTACTTCTACTCAAATAGAATTATTCAAATATGGCATCGAAATGTTGGTATATACTATATATCCTTTAGGGCAAGAGTCTAGCTTTCAAAATTGTCAAAAAGTGATAGATTTGTAAACTGTAAAAAACGTGTACAAAAACACATCTTTTACGTATGCTTTAAGCTTGTTTAAATATAAATACTTATTCATATTATGGAAATGTTCACACACGTGCCATAATCTCTATATATAAAACTGTTTGTCCTGACTGACTGACTGACTGACTGACTTATTGATCAACGCACAGCCCAAACTGTAAGAAATTTTCACTGTCGTTACCTTATGTGATGAAGGTGCACTTTAAGACGAGGTTTTGGGAAATTCCACCCGCAAGTGTGGAAAAATCGCGAAAAACGTTTGTATGAAACTCTTTTGTTTACCATCCGATCAGCCTCAAACTCAATTTCAAAGTTCTTTGTTCAAATTCATTTAAGGGGTGTTTCGAGCTTTTTGAAAAATCCGTCCCTCCATGGTATAAATGGGTCTCAAATATTTGGTAGGTGATGTTTGGCGCCAAGTTCATTTCCAAGTTCATTTCTACATGAAAAATCTGTTGAGATTTTTCGCAGAATAAAAGCATCCTTGATAAAAAATGTGATTTGAGGATTCTTTTTCGTGAAGTTTTAAGTTCGGTCCGATTTGCTTCAAACTTATTTTCAAAGCTCTACGTGTTTCAGCGATTTGGGACATTCCACCCGCAACAGTGGTAAATTGGCGGAAAACGTTTGTACGAAAGTTTTTTGTTCATTTTTAAAGCTTTTTGAGAAAATTTATTTTATACGTGCCACGGGCAAGGCCGGGTTATAACCGCTAGTCTTAATATAAATAAATAATAATAATACTTCTGCATGTAACATACATTTGCACGAAACTTTAATACCTTTGTTACATGATATACAAAAATGTTGGAAGCTCTACATTTATGTAAACTAATACTTTTTCATACATTTTGTTCAATCCCCAATCCCCTTCGACAATAAAACTCTAGAACTTTTCTGTTTAGCGCACTAACTAATCCGAATTGTTGAGTTTTTTCACTTCTTTGTCTGTATAAAAATGGCAATTGTTAGATATTTCTTACGTGTACTCTTGGTGAGTGTCCTTTGCGTTGTTGAGCCCCCATTCGTGTAACCCCAAACCCTTCAGCCACCCCATTGGGCGGGCGTTGAGTTTTTCCTTGGCCCGGCTGCAGTGTCCGGTTGTTGGGCAATCAATTAAATGTGCGGCACGCAATTTCCTCTATGTCGTCGCAGGAGCCTTCCTGGCAAGTGGGTCGCCAGCAATGCGACTGCCTCATTAGAACTGGAGCTTGCCCATGTTCTGGAGACGTGGAGACATGAGTCCCCACCAACGTGACAAACTTTGCAGGCCAAAACAAACAGCAGCAGCAACTTAACAACAACAAATGCAACATTTGAGGCAACATCTTAAAGCAATTTGGGGCCAAGCGGGCCAGTAAAATTAAATAGAATTTAAACCACTTTTAAGCAAAATGCAGGCGGCAACGGCCGAGAAGGGGCGGGACGAAGGCTGACGACATAAATCTGCCAAGCGGAGAGCAATGCTCATAAAATAAGAACAACAACAGCAGCAGCAGCAGCAGCAGTGAGGCAAGCAGGTAAATGTTGTTGCGATAAAATATATAAAAAACGCGATAAAGTCATTCAAAGTGTTTTAAACTGTTTGTATGGCCGAGAGAGACGCAGAGCTGGAGGTAGGGTACAGGTAGCGTATGGAGCGGACCGAGTGCCCGAAGACACTTGACGGGTTCGCTGACTTCGGTGGCAAACCAAATTGTTTCACTTGCATTTGTGAGTTTGAATGTGTGTGTGTGTGTGGGTGTATGGGTGTGTGTGTGTGTGTGTGTGTGTGTGTGTGTGTGTGTGCCTAAGCCACACAAGCGTAGCCAAGAACAAGTAAAAGTGCTCTAATCGGGCATGTCCGACTAGCAGATACCTTGTACCGAAATGCCGCAACAGAAATTCAAACTTTCTTTTATATCTGCATACTTTGGTGTTTACTTTGGGGTTTAATAATCAAACTGAAAATCGATGCACATCGATTTAAAATAAACGGAATGAGCTATCGTTAACTGGAAATATCTAAATAAGCTCCTATAGTCTCTGAGCTTGACGTGCAAATGGACTGGCAGCTGTACATGGCCAGGTCGGCTCAGCTTTTGGCGTTGATTATATATTATTTAGGTATATAGCATTGAAGATGCCGTCGTCTGTCTGTTATGGTTTATTTCATAACTATTTACAGGGTACAACACAGATATGTTTATGCAAGGTGAAAAGGTTGAGAGCGAGGGAGGTGTCGTTGTGGGTTGCCACTTGCACAGCTCCTCTGTCAAACGAAGGTGACAAATTGAAGCATATCAAACGCTCATTTGACAAGCTAATCGAATGCTAATTTAAATGCACCATTTGCATAATATCCACTAGCTGCAACATTTTGACAGTTCTCGATAAGTTGCTTGTATTTCCTAATTAAATTCAAACAGCATGTCAAATGAATCAGCAGCATGTGTTAATGCATTGTTTGGCATTGTTCTGTGTTCATTATTTAACAACATTATAAAGCCCCCAAACACACATAAAAGCTAGCAACGTGTATAGAAAGTGTTTTAATCACGTATGAAGTATTTCTCATCAATCTTTACCCTCGTGCTCGTGTCAATGCCAAACTTTAGTACATTTTTGGTATCTGTATTCCTTTTTTTTAAACCCTGAACCAATTGAAAATTGGTGAATAAGGTTTTAGTGCAAGTCCATGTAACAAACAATAGAAAGCATCTCCGATCCCATAAGGTATATAGATTCTTGGATAGGACGACGAGCTGGGTCGATCTAGTCATGTCCATATGTATGAACACATCACTCTCAGAAACTACATAAGCTAAAGCTCTGGCTTATCTATATAGCCTAGTATATATATATATTTTTTTTTTTCAATATCTCCACCATTTCCATAATATCGATAAATAAGGATATTGAAACAAGGTTTTTGAAGCAGAGCTCGGAGATAATACCACCAAGCTGGGCCAAAAATGTGGTATATAGGTTCTTGTAAAATATATACATTAGGAATATTTCAATTTTTTGTTATATTTAAATAAATTTAAAATATAATAAAAACTAGAGCCTTGGGCTTTGGTGTACACATATTTGTGCGGCATGCTTTAGGCCTGGAAATGTGATTAAGACCGAGGTGTAAACACCAAAGTTAATAAAGAATGTTTTTCACATGGAGGACGGCTGGTTGTGAGAAGAAGAAGCACAACCATTGCACAAGGGGGGCACTTAGTGTCGTCCGTGCGTGCTTGTGTGTGTGTTCTGTTGTATATGTTATATGTGAAAGGCAGAAAGTTCGAATGCAGCAATTACCCATAGTCGGGCACTTCCGACTAGAGCACTCCCACTTAAACGTAATGAATTGTGAGTGTAACTCTCTTATGTTTAATAAGCTTTTAAATTAACACATTTTCCAAGCGCTAAATCTTATTTGTCGGCCGCTTTAAGCAAGTGTCATCGCGGCATTAGCATATTAACTCTTTTAGAATAACAAGCTCCTGGATCGGGTGTGGCAACTGAATTGCCGCAAGATACACATTTTAAATATTTAGCAGAGCGACAGATGCAATTTCATTATCATCACAAACACATACACACACACTCACACACAGGCACAAGCAGACCTCACACCCACGTCAGTTGACTCGACAAACACAGCAGCCGATGCCGCCGATCTTATCGCTTATCTTTTGGCAGTCAACAAACGCTTCACGTCCGTCATCCGTCAAGCATTTGTTGTTGTTGTAGACTGTGTTTGTGTTTCTATTTAATTTTTTTTTTTTTTTTTGGTCATGGGCGCTGATAAGGTCGCTAAACGCCATCGCCCCACAGTCACACGCGAGACTTGAGCAGACGTCAGGCAGCAGTCAAAAACACCTTCAGCTTTCAGCCGGGCTGCTGTGGCGTATACTTAACAGGGCCAAAGTGCATTCGCTTGCTCCTGCCACTGATCAACTTGGCGTCCTTCAGTTGTCCTCTCTCCCTCCCTGGCAGCCCTCCGCCCGTCAATCAGCCTGTTAGCTTGTCAAAGTCCCAAATCTAAGTGCAGCTCAAATTTCGCAAGCATTATGCGCTGTGGTGTTTGCTACGATACACTGTCAGAGATTTCCATTTGGGAGCCATCAAAACCATTTGCCATTCAATCCATGACAGCCCCAATGCCATTACACAAGTAATAAATGCAATAACACACATGCTTTTATGCACTCGCCGGGCCTGGCCTTATGTTAACTCTCAAATGCACTTTGAACAATGGCCGCCACACTGTGATGAACCCGCAAAAATCCGGAAAAGCAAAAAACAATTCTGAATATTGCAGTCGGCTGCAACCGACTGTGTAATGCCCGTCTACAGTCCAATAACAGCAAAATGTATCAAGAGTTGGCCATTTTTTCGTTTTTCCAAGGCAAATATTTTGCTATCGATCCTTAAAAGTGTTCCATTTCAATTTGGGCACTCTAGCTCTAAAACTATTAAGGATACCAATTTTGGCCAGAAAGGCGCCAAAATAAAATTGCAAGCATACAGATGGGCAAATGGAAAGGCGGACATCAAGACGGACATAGCACAAAAGCAAAATATACTATTGTTTCGCTTTGCGAACTAGTGTAAACATTAATTGAATGATAACAAAATGAGTTAACTAAAACAATAAAAGCTACAACAAGCAACAACAACTATTGTTAACGAAACAAGACAACACCCTAAAATTCTCCAAAAGAAACAAATCAACACAAGTAGGTGTGATCTAGTCGGGTGTGCGTAACTTGGAGATACCCTGAACGCAGCAAGTACATGCACAGAAACACACACACACACTCACACACACGCATACTTTCGCACTATAAGATATGCGTTTATATTTCTTAACTTCGGTGTTTATTGTCCCAACTTTATGACACTTTGTGGGCATAAATATGACAAACAAATGTCTGTAAGGACCAAGCCCATTGAAAATTTATTTTTTATTTCAATTTTGTTCTTGTATGGGTGGAGGTATCTAAGAAGTAAAATGGTTTGTTTCCGTGTATAATAAACAGGATACTTCTACTCTCTAACTTTTAAAGATATAGTGAAAAGGTTGCATTATGGAAACGGGGCAAGTTATCGATAGTTGGAAAGAGACTTGGTCGACTCCCGCCCTCCCAGTCCTCAGAGATAGACGCGTTCAGACTGACGATGGGCATAGCTTAATCGACTTGGCTGTTGATACTGATCAAGAATATATATACTTTATGTGGTAGTAGATGCCTTTGCCCATTGCCTGTTACATACATTCAAACTAAACCGTTATACCCCAAGGTGTTCATCGTATAAAAACCAAAAAAAAATTCGACAAGCACAAAAGAAGAGAGACAATTGTTTTAGCTCTGTAAAGAAGGCGTGGCAACAACCATAACCAAAAAAAAATATATAGAGAATATATGAAAGGCGGAAAAAAAAGAGAGGTAAATGCATTACATGTCAAAAATCAAAAAATGGAGCACAGCGCGCGAATGTTGCCAGCATGCGAAGAAGAAGCTGAAAAAGCATTTTATCAACGAGTATGCGACTTCGCAATATCCTGTAAAAAGTTTGGATTCTCAATCGGCTCAGTCGCAAAGATATGAATGAAGAGTTACCGTAGAACCTTACCTAGTCAAATCTTACTTTATCAACCAAATAAAGGAAAAGGATAAAAAATATGTAAAAGATGATGGTTTTTAATAGGACCCTTCTTTTTTGTTATAATACAATTCGGGTTTTTAATGGCATAAGAAATTTATAAAATATCCTTAAAAAACGGAATGTTTGAAAATTGTTCAAATTGTAGATCTACGATGCAGCTATGAGTATGGTAGCTGAGATCAAGCAAGCATATAATGTCCAATTGATTCGTCAGATACAGGGTATACAAATATAGCAAGAATTTTATCGTGTAAGCAGCGAATAAATGAATGTGCATGCGTGTGTGTGTGTGTGTGTACGCGCGCGCTTGCCAGAGGGCTTAGCGCACAGTCTAGTGGAGCGTGAATTGCGGAAGTGCGCCTGACAAGAGCGGAAATGCTGTTACCTGTTCATGGTCTATGTGCCCCTACGGGTATTTGGCAGTCGGACAGCCAGGCAGCACGTCAATCTCATGGGTATAACCACCCAACCCTAACCGCCCGGCTCATTAGCAGCCGTGGGATCAGACATTTGATGATGCATACTTTTAAGCGCAGCTAGGCGATGAATCCACAAGAACTCCGTATGCTCAAGTCTGGCATCTCAAAATAGTTACAAACGAACCAATCAGCCGAATCTGTTAGCATAATAATCTCAATTTTGATCAATTTGCATGATTGGCGGTATTGGCCAATATTGACAGCTGCCACCGAGTCAAAGATTACGGAGAAGCTTGTTATAATCTATGAATGCGGTGCGATTCAAATTCATTTAGTGAATTAGTTAATTGCCTCAGACTAGTCCTTGAAACTCAACTGAGACTTTTCAAAAATATCTTAAAATAAAATTATGAAATTAAAATTTAGCTAAGATATATATCTCAAAATATGTACTCAAATTGTTATTTCACACTTTACTTTTTATAAAAGCATTTTGCGCGGAACTTCTTGAAAGGATTTCGAAACATTTTTAATATAATGCTGGATTTGGATAAAAACGTCAAATAAACCATCAGAATTTAGACTATGTTTTTAAAGCGCCAACCCAAGAGTGTTGAAATACCAAAGGAATAAGGCTTTATTTTTAAAAAGGTTCATATTTTTAATTTATAGGGTGAAAGGTGAAATATTCATAATGAACTCATACAACAAGTTCGGTTTCAAATTTCAAAAACAGGCTACCCTTTTCACTCATTTGGCATGGGTTCAAGGCATCAAGGCATGAACTGTGTTATTAAAAACTAGAAACATTTGATACAACAAGATTCAGCCCGAAACATGGATTCATAAATGTTGAAAGGGAGGCTCACTAATCGAACCTCAAGGCAGGCACTTGGCTCCAGCCGTGAAAGTTTTGTTGAGTTTGCAAACAAAATAAAGAAATATAATGGTAAAAACTTCATATAGTATAATATACATTTAAATGGGTAAAATTATTCATTTGTATTGTTGTTTGAATTGAGCACGAACCTTTAGAGCCTACCCAAATATCAAATTGTTTGAGGTTTATCCGATTTGCCATTTGTCAAGGCTCGCAGTTTGGCAACAAATTGCGGTCTTTTGATTGCCATAGTGCCTGTCATTGTCCTGGCATTGTGTCTAGGTCTATGACATTGCGCTTGCTTCGCACGCACACACACACACACACACACACACACACACACACACACACAGACACAAACACACGTACACACACTTGCACAAACAATTTGTCGGTAGCTGACTGCTCATTATCCTTGGCACTGTGCGGCAATGCTTTAAAATTGATTTTCCGCTTTATATTCTTTTGGCTTATTATACTTATTTTTGTATATGTGTAGCTGTGCATGTGTGTGTCATGTGTCTGTTAGCGTGTGTGTGTGTGTTTTATAATTTTTCTGCTTTTTGTGTCAACGTCTGAGGCATTCCATTGTTTTGTTTGTGTTTGTGCCTGGCTGACTGTTTATGGACTCGACTGTGGCCTGTAGCACTTGCTAACTGGAGGAACCAAAGAGAGTGGACGGCTGTAAAATGGGGCAGGGGCTATGTTAACTGTTGTTAGCTGATGTCCTTTCATTTGGCATGCAAGCGTTGGCAAAAACGGCAACAGCAACGTGCTAAACGTCCTCGACTGGGTTGCCTGCCGAGCGCAACCGACGGACATTCAGAAGTAATTGTATGTGTTTGTGTGTGTGTGTGTGTGTGTGTGTGTGTGTGTGTGTGTGTGTGTGTGTGTGTGTGTGTGTGTGTGTGTGTGTGTGTGTGTGACCCGCTTGTCTTTTGACTTGATTACATTTCATTTTTTTATAATACATTATTGCATGCCCCACACCCACACAACGCACGCACACACACACACACACACACACACACGCAAACACACACATACACAATGCGCTCGCTGCCTTTCTTCTTTGCAATTCTTCATGTCTTTGTTGTTGTCTCATTCCTCGTTTCTCTTGCCGTCTGCTGCTATTTTCGGTATTTCCTTTTGCTGCGGCCATCTTTGTGCATTTTCAATGCGCCACGCCCCCTTTAAGAAAGCCACAGTCACGAGCTCATGTTTATTTCAGTGGGTCATTGGGTTGCTACTATTTATGGCCTTTAAGTAAAGTCGATTCCGTTACTGGGCTCTTTTCAGTGATTCCTTTCAATACCCGTTCATAGAGCGCATAAAGGGCATATTAGTTTTGTGCAGTGTCCTGTTAAAGCAGGTCTTGAAATGTTTATCATTTACATAGTCGTGCATACCCGTGCTAAGATGCCAAATACCTTGTGCAGCTTTAATGCTAGAGTGCCCTAATCCTGAGTGGAAACTACTTACTAATGAGCGCCTCTAATGAAAGATTTTGGCAAGTCGGGAACGAGTAGTACGCAGTAAGATGCCCTCGATTTTACTTGGTTTTGTGTTTTGGCATTATGTTGTGCGTAAGCGTGTGTGTGTGTGTTGTGTTCAGCTCTGTTGCATGCTTTTCAAAAAATACAATCGTTTGTCCACTTGGTAGCACCCGAGGCTTAATGTTACTTGCAGGCAGCTGCTAGGAAAATTGTTAATGTGGGAGTTAGCATGTGTGTCTGTGTCTGTGTCTGTGCCCGTGTGTGCGTGTATGTGTTACCAAGCATATGCAAATGAAAGTGCTTATTTACACTTTGGCGTCATTGTGACGCACTTACACAATGCAAGCGACGCCGGCAGCAACAGCAGCAGCCGCCACAGCTATTGCCTTTGACCTCTGCTGCCGCCGCTGCCGCTGCTGCTACTGATGCCAGCGCCTAGCGTTGTGTGACCCCCAGCGAGGACAGAAGCAACGGCAGCAGCAGCAGTAGGAACAGCAGCAACGGCAGCGCAAACACTTTGTTGTCCTTTATTGTTTGGGAGATCCTTGCTTGGCAAGCGATAACAACTGCACTGACCACAAGGTCCCACCGCCAGCCACTTTCAATTGTTAGTTTTGCTGTGCTCGGCTCACTGGGCGACCGACCAGCCTGGCATCCGGTCAACTAATCATATTTACGTCCGGGGCTATGGGCGAAGACATTCATGACTTTGTTTTTGGCAATTGCATTGGCTTGTGGGCTGCTCGGTCTCTTTGTATACTTAAGTCAATCAATCTGGGAGGCATTGCCTTGGTATTTCACTTCATTTGATTCGCACATTCTTTTGGAACGCGCAGCTCACTGCTCCGTTCTTTGACGCCGCCCTCGGCTACTCGTTACATTTGTGAGTGATTAGTACCCGTTCTTTTTTCTTCACTATTCCCTCTTGCCGATCACTGCTACTCGTTAAACTTAATTGGTGTAAAAATCATTGCGTCATTTGTAGGTTGCAGTTGCTCTCAATCGCTTCATTGATTCATTCTGTAAATCATCACGAAAGCACAATCTGGCACGCCAAGCTAGTTAGTTATTATTTTTTTCAAAACAATTCTTTGGTGGCTAAAAATCTATAAAATTGGACAATAACTTTTGAAAGGCTAATAAATTTTTATTATATTCGTGCAATTTTGTAGTGCGACGTGCCAATAATATAAACATTGTAATCCATTATTTTTCAAACATTTTTGTGAATATTCAAAATTTTAGAAAATATTGCAGAAATATAATATATATGTAAAAATATAATCATTGATTTCGAACGTTTTCTATGAATACGCATGTTAGTGCCGCAGTAGAAGCGCAATTAATACACTTTTTTCGCTCATTCCAATTTATTACCTAAGCTCTATGAAACGTTTTGTTGCTTTTGTTAAAGTCGTAACTCGTCCCATTGTGCTGTTCTTATTATTGCCCTTTTAATCAATCGCTGTCAATAAATGTCTATTTCAATCAATCAATTACATTAATCTTATTGGACATAAATCAGTCTAAATACTCGGTCTCTCTTTAAGCTTTTGAGCTGGACTAGTTAACTCGTTGCATTTCTTTTTCCATCTCTCTTTCCTGACTTTGAGTAACGAGTGATTGGAAAGCTGCGCACTCGTTGCCTTTTCAATTTAACTCGTTGACTTTTAGCCTAGCTCCATAATCGTCACTCGTTACAACAAATCGTTAAGTGTCACATTATAAAATTCGTTGCATTCGATTTCTGGCTACTTCTCCGACACTCGCTGCCGTTTGTCAATGCGCACACTCGCTACTTTTGTCTAATATGTATGCCTTTTGAATTAATCATAGTTTTCGAATAAGTTTAACTCATTATTCATACGATACGCACACCTTCTCCTACTGACCCTACCAGCCTCTCGCTCTCTCTGCTCTTTTGCTTTGCTCTTGTGCATTTCAATTTAAATATTTAGCTCTGATAAGTGAGTTCGCTGAAATTGTAGCTTGGTCTGTAAGTGCTGGTATTTATTTTTGGCCGCTAATTAATACCTAAAACTTCTTAACGATTTGCCGAACTGATGGCGGCTGCCTGTCTGGGCAAAAGCCCCTCAGATGGCTGCTTTTGAGCCAATTAGGCCGCGGGCAATTTAATTAAATGAATACGTATTTAAAATTTGATATTGCCACGCAATCTACTGAACGCCCAAATACGCTAATAGCAGATGCACTTGCATATATGTTATATATTCAATCAGAAATTAAATTGTGCAATTATGCATAACGAGGTCGACAACCAACTGGAAAGGCTTGGTTAACAATGCCAAACACCAATTGGTTCACCAACTTATTGCCCGGGGTCATTGTGCAGTAATATCATTAACAATTTTCTCTTTGTCATGATTGTGGTTCTGGCTAAAGTTGTTGTCATGCACTTGCAGAGGGTATTTCACTTTTGTTATAAAAGTTGTTGCACTTAGAAGGATAGGTATTCAACCCCATAGAGTTCATATTTATTCTTGATAAGTATCAACAACCTGGTCGATATAGCATAGTCTTAATTGAAACTATGCGAATGAAAGTGCACAGATATCAAAATCGACCGGATCTTACAACTATTCCATATGCTAGTGAAAAATTATGTTTTTGATTTACTCTGTCAATGACATATAAGCAAAATCGAATCCACATCGGACTATATGTTATGAAAAGTTTCAGTCGAAAAATGAGTGTTCGTATAAAAACAACTAATGTGTTTTTGTACCTTCAAACCAAATTCGCAAATTATTATAAATTAGGCAAATTCTATTTTCAATTAAAAGCCAATAAAACAATTGGCCGAGGCTTAAGTTTTTGAATAAAAACACGTCCTTGCCACCTGTTTACAAAGAATATTCAATCTTCGGTATGCCGAAGTTAGCTGCTCTTTCCTCTAGTTGCTGCACATTTTATATATGGCCATTTAACAACAATGAGATGGCATAATACATCATAAGGCGAATGAGAATGCTGGCATACAAAAGCTTTGCATTCAGTGCAATTAATTGCACTATGATATGTTCCCACAACGACAACAATAACAATTAACAACAACGCAAGCAAATCAATTAGACGACGACAACAACAACAAAAGGAATACATTACATGTGTTAAGTAATACATAAGTACCAAGAGGTTGCTCACGGGTCGATTGACTAAAACTGAGTACTGTACGTACTGAGAACTGGGCAGAGAACATGAATACCCATTATTCATCTAATATGTGCTTTTTACAATTCATTACAATCGCCGTTAATTAGAATTAATAGCTCAAAAATTACGAAATGAATATGCGGGGGGATCGGGTCGACGCAAGCCCCACACAAGCCCCAGTCGCATACCTGCGCCTGCCCAGGCAATTATAGGGTATGTTGAGTCGCTTTCTATCCACACTGAACCCAGACTTTTTACCACATCTTATAGGTATGTTTTTTACTTTAACACCAGTTTTTAATTAAATACAAAGTTTTTACATGCGGCTGACAATATAGCATTGTCTTAAACATTAATTAAAAAGAAGAACGAAATCGTATATTTATGGCAACGAATATTAAATACACTTAAAGTGAGTACAAAGTGTTTTTTCCAGAAATATATTCACCGAAAAATCCTGGAAAAGACTCAAATTCTTCAAGAAACACTATTTAAATATATAAAAATATATATTCACACAAACTATAAAACTAAATAAAACTTATTTTCAAACGATTGCTGTTGATTTAGTTTACATAACGATAAGATCTAGCAATATATTAAGATTAAGCTCAACCTTATCAATAGCTTATATGGCACACATAAGAGTGTAACTAACTTACCTTCAATTTTGGACAGTGCATATTGACAGATTTACTTTGTGTGTCCGTTCGCCTTGACATTAATGAAAAAAAAGTAATTATTTATTATTATTTTAATTATTGATTTATTCTGATTTTTTTACACAGGTATTTATGAGAGTATTTATATAGTACACATATTTATTTGCTTAATGGGAAAGCGGATCCCTGTCTGTATAATTCATAAATATTGCCTCTGATTAATAACAACAAGTAAGAGGTTCTAGTCGGGAGCTCCCGACTATGGGATACCCTGACCCCTCTTCTTCCAACATTAAATGCATATGTATATTCTATTTTAGAAGCTATATGTCAAGTTTGGTGACTCTAGCTCTTATTATTTACCAAAATTTCCCAAAAAACAGGATATCGATATCGATTTTTATCGATTGCTTGGAAACGGATTAAGTTTTCGATTATCGGAAACAAACTCGATCTGCGCGGGAACTAGAAGCATCTACATCTAAAATTTCTCCAGCTCTTATAGGTTCTGAGATCCTTGCGTTCATACATACGGGCGGACGGACGGACGGACAGACAGATGGGCATGGCTAGATCGACTCGGCTATTGATGACGATCAAGAATATATATACTTTATGGGGTCGGATATGCTTCCTTCTGCCTGCTACATACATTAGATTTTGCACAAATACAATATACCCTTATACACATTTTTAATGGGTTCAGGGTATAAAAATTTGTTTTTTATATCACACATACATAATAATTAACTAATTACGCATATATATATATATATGTATATATGTATGCATTTAGCAATCAAATGGAGCAATGGGCTTCAGGCTCATCGAGTTACAAATCAATGCAAATTCATTCTGCGCTTCAAATATATTCATATTTATTTACTTCTGATTCGGGTGCACTCATTTGCAATCCAGGTCATGTTGTGTGTGCGTTTGTGTGTGCGTGTGCGCGTGTGTGTGGGGCAAGTTCAAGGCATTGCGCGTGAGAAAAAGAAAAAAAAGAAGCAAAAGAAATTTCTTAGCTGCCAAAAAGTCGGCGCCGGGCCGCGCTTCTTATCTTATCAGAATATCAGTTAAAATTACCGAGCGCCAAATTCTATTTAAACAACACACTTTGCACAGAGAGCGAGCGCGACTGTGCCTGGGTGGGAGAGAGTGGGCGGGGATGGCTGTGAATATGTTGCAGGAGTTGATCCTGCTGCTGTTGTTGTTGTTGTTGGTGTTCGTGTTCGTGTTGTTATACTTAGTTGTTGTTAGAGCTGTTAGGCACAGCGACACAGCAACTCACGATCATCGGCAGCTCTCGCTCTCACTAGCCCTCTATCTCTCTGTCGCTCTCTTTCAATCTTTGAGCCTATCTATTCTATCTATCTATCTGTCTCACCTGCTTGGCCTTATCAGGGCAACCGATAAGCTGCCTAGGCTTGCACTTTGTTGTTGCTGTCAGCTGTTCTATGCAGCCAACAACAACAACAAAAACAACTACAACAGAGCAGCAGAGCTAGCGGCGGCATCGCCCATCGGCATCGACATCGACGTTCCATTGTCGCCGTCGTCGTCGCCGTCGTCGTCGTCGTCGTCGTCGTCGTCGTCGTCGTCGTCGTCGTTGTCGTCGTCAGTCAGGCACAAAAAAATTCAAATCAGTTCCCGTCGCGTCAACGGCAACGTCGAGAGTTTTAAGCGTCGATCGCCCGTTGAACCTTTTTTCTTGCTGTGTTACATATTGTTGTTGTTATTGTTGCTGCGCGCGTGTGCATGGCTCTGTATGAGTGCGTGTGTGTGTGTGTGCTGCCAAAAATAACAATTAATCAAACCAAATACATAACAAACAAAAACTGAAAATAAACACCAATTTTGCGTAGTGTATTTTGAGCAATAATCCGTTAATTTATTTAGTTCGATTTTTGTTTTGTTATTTTTTTTTTTTTGCGCAAATTTAAATTTACAACGCTAAAATTCTAAATATTGCTGTCCCATTTGCTGCTGCTGTTGTTGTTTTCGCGTTTGTGGTTTTCGGAATTCATTATAACAAAAATGCTGGTCTCATATTTATGGCACTTTCTGGGTATGTACTAGCATAAAAAAAATGTATTTTGTTGCACAGCCGACCCCGCATTTCCATTTGCATTCGTCATTTGCGTCCACTTTCATTTTTAACTATGCGCTACGATGTTTGTAAAAAGTGTGCATTAGAAAAATTGCATAAACTTTAAAATCAAAATACACCTGGGAAAAGTAGACAACAGGAGAGAGAGAGAGAGAGAGAGAGAGAGAGAGAGAGAGAGAGAGAGGAAGAGAGTAAAGAATTTTTAATTATAACTACAACTTTTCAATATATGAAATTCACACGAAAAACTATTAAGTTACCAAAGCAAACCAACTAACAAAAGCAAAAAAAAACAAATTATGCTTGTATACTAAAACATTTTTAGGGGAAAGAGAATCAAAATCCAGGCATTAAAATGCAAAATAAAATAAAGATGTTTTCATTTTTTAGTGTGGGTGCTGCGTGTGATTAACTGTGTGTGCGTGTGTGTGTGTGTGCGTATGTGTAAAATTATTCGCGGTCAAAGTTTTAATGTAAATATTATTATTTGCTACAGTTGCTATTTTTAGCTGAGCTTATTAGCAGCCTCCAATGAAGCGCACTTCGAAAACTTGAATAAACTTTTTTTATGATTCAGTTAGCGACTCCCCGACGAATTCTTTATACATATATCTGTGTCTGTGTGTGTGACTATCTCTGAATATGTACCTCTGAGTGTGTGTGCATATTCTGTTGGCTGCTTCAACGAGTCGTATACTTAATTTGATTAAGTTCCGTCTACAGCGACGTTATTGCATTCACTTTTCGTTAGCTCTTTTGGCGGCTGCTGCTGCTGCGATAAGATTATCAATGCGAAGAAACCGAATTCAAAATCAAAATCCGCCCTTGTCTCGTGACTCGCCGAGCAATTTCTTTTTTTTTTATCTTTTTTTGCGAATAGGCAACAAGCATTTTGAAGTATGCTTTGCACTTTGCTGCGCCCACCCGGCCAAAGACAATATAAACACGGAAAACGGTTCTATCAAAGTTTTTTGCTTACCAAGCGATCGGCTTCAAAATTATTTTCAAAGAACTTTGTGAGAATTAATCGAAGAAAATTCGCTAAAACCGCGCCTCTTGGATGATAAATGCGGGTCAAAGGTTGACAAGGCGAAATATATGAGGTGTAAGCTCATTCGCAAAGATGTTTAAGAAATTCTATTTGAGACGTGTTTCACAATTTTCGCAAATAACATTCCTCCTCGGTGGAAATTGCAGATCAAAGAATTTTTTTGTCCGATCAGCTTTAAACTTATTTCCAAAACCCTACATACGAACTTTTTATAATATAATATAATTTGTAGTACGCGTTTCGTCGCTTTTGAAAATTTTACTCGCAACTGTGGTAAATTGGCGAAAAATTATTGAATTAATGTTATCAAATTAGCATCCGATGGGCCACCTCATCATTTGTATAGATCTTATTGAAAATTGATTTGAGACGTGTTTCTCACCTTTAGCAAAATCTGCGCCTGTTGGCTGATAAATGCAAGTCAAAGGTTGTAAGCGTGAAGTCTTAAGTTTCTTTCAATCGGTCTTAAATTTATTTTAAACTGGTTTCAATTATTTTAGAAATTCGACTCGCAGCTATTGAAATGTGCAACTTTTTTGCTAACCATCGAATCGGTTTTAAACTCATTTTCAAAAATCATTGTAAGAATTCATTTCATTTGATAATTGCAAAATCCACAAAATTTAGGTCAAAAGTTGAATAAACGAGAGTTTATTCAAGCTCAAAACATGACACGACCAAGGCCATGGAATATGCTCTACAAATTAGTTAAGTTAGTTTAGGAGAAGTTTTCATTGTCTTTTTGGGGCTTGGGAGGCGGGAAGAGACGGCTTGTGCCACCTCTCGAGTCAGCTATTGTGATATCAGTTGCTGCTCCGCTCTCCTCCAAGGGTTGCTTACTTAAATAAAATATTATGTATATACATATATGGTAATCCTTGGGACTGTGCTCTTTTGGTACAGAAACATCATACGCGAATATTTCTGCTTTCCACCAAGCAACGTACACATCCTGCTTGCCGTTAAACTCAGGCTAAGATATTTCTATATCACATCTTATACGCTTTATGATTTAAGCTTTTTGACATTCTACTACTTCTGGCTTTGTCAGTTTCAATCCGTATAATCTGCTCTGTTGTATCTTATATTTTTATTCCATTATCTCCTCGATACGTCTATGAGTTTCTGCAGCCTGGTGGAAAAGTGCCGACTGCACAGCTGCCTCCATTTTGAAATGAGCTCCTGTGAATCCATTTTATGTCTGACACTAGCTTTTTAGCCAATACGCGTTCTTTATATTCTTTTCTCTTCACTGCTGCCAATACTCTGTGAACATAAAAGTTGACAAATTAACCGAACGGAGGCACTGTTCAAGTCGTAAATAAACTATTTTCACTAAATTCTACTTGCTTGCCTGTTATCCGCAAAAGTTTTTATATGCATATATAAACATATATATTTTAAATGAATTTGTTTATATTTTATTTACAATTTATTTTTAATTTTCGCGACCTTAGCTGATAGAAATTTATCTTTGCATTTTGGGCAACAGCAGAAATGTATCTGAAATCGAAGTGAATTGCGCTAGCCTGTCCGAAGTTCAGTCCAACAGCTTCTGAAAATGTTCTATTGCAAACAACAACAGCTAACAATCAGGACAATAAAACAGTAAACGAAAGGAAATGTAGTCGAAGCTTGTTCCTCTTTGTTTTGGGCTACAGCTTATGTTCTTAAGCTACTCTTCTCCCTCTCTTCTCACTCATTGTTGTTGTAGTTGTTGTTGTTGTTGTTGCTGTACCTGTGCTTCACAAAGTCACAAAGTCCTGTTTTCTTCTTTTCCATCCCTTCTGATTATTCTTCCCTTTGCTCCTCGCAGTGCAATATTCTTGAATAGCTACGGTATGTATTGTCCGATTCTGGCTTATGTTTACTATAAGAAGTTTGGTGTACCTATCTCTAATAGTATTCGACTTGTGTTTAAAAGACAATGTTTACAAATCTGTATTATTCGATGATACTTTTGATACTCATGATATACAAAAATGATTATTTCAAAGTTCGAGTATCTAGCTTTCGTAGTTTCCGAGTTCGACTCGTTTTTACCGTAATTGAAATGAAAGGATTAATAATATAACATAACTCCACTTTATATTAATATTTATGTTTTTGTAGCAAAAACTTATAGCAGATAATTTCAAATATACTTCATCAGCCTGAATGAAATAGAAGAAGTAACTAATGTATGGCTCATATTAATATATACTCAGTTGCTCAGGCGAAACCCCATAGAATGATGGAAAATGCATTTTTAAAAAACCTTGTTCTTTGGGATTTCTCACTGATCTTAGGATCTTGAACGCTTCATTAACGAATCCCAGATTTATTACCATTGACCTCATGAAAATCGATGTCTGATAGATTAAAACATACATGAAAAAACCTCAAAAAACTTTGCGATTTGCGATGTTAAATTTTGTTAGCTTTCGTTTTGGCAAAATCCACCTTTAAGTCTTTGAAGTGAATTTTATTATTTCTTGAATATTTACATTAGCCATGTCAAATCCTTTAATGACCAAGATTTGTATGATGGGCCTTAACGCTATATTTATTTGTTAAGTCCCATAAGAATGCAAAAAAAAGTTTGATCTAATTTCAAGATGAGTTAACTGATTTAACTTGGGCAGGATGTAAGGTCTTTCGCTTTTAACATAATGCTACCGATTAATAACAATAGCGAGTTCTTTAAGCTATGGCAGTTCAATTTATACAAGTTCCCTTCCTTTGATCTGTGCAATTGTTTATACAAGTTTTCAAAATTAACGAGCACTTCGAAAGATTCACTCGAAAAGGTTTAATCCATTTCAAGGCTTTTATAAATTTTGGGGTTCCATGACTGAAACAAGTCTCGAAACCTTTCGCAAGCAAGCGCATAATTTATTGAGATATATCAACTGATTCAATCTATTCGGTATTTAAGGAGATTCACATTCGACTTTAATTTGTTTGAATATTTCATAAATGTATTGCTGTAAAGCTTTCATCAATGTATGTGTGTATAGTCATACAATTATTGCCGATTTATTTAGTTATTTGTTTTGAAGCACGTTTACATGCTTAAAGCGTGTTTACATGCCAACGCTTTGACAAGAACTAAATAGACGGTCGGGGAATAAATTGACTAAGTCAGAACAAAAATGGAGAAAGGGCGATAGAATAAGAGAGAACGAGAGAAGAGAAGAGAGAGAAAAGGCAGTAAGAGTAAGAGAGAAAAAGAGAGCTCTAAGAGAAAGTGATATATAGAATCAGATACAGTTGGTAGCAAGCCACTTCAATAAACTACTTACTTGTTATACCCATCTAAATATATTTATATTTGTATCATTAAATGTGTAAAGCATAGAAAGAGACAACTCCTTCCCGTGTATATTCTTGATCAGTAACAACTTAAAGAGCGAAAACGCTAAAAAATAGAACTCTCAGCTTCGGCTTTTGCACATGTGTGTACATACACACACATGTAAGCATATTTGTATGTGTGTTGTTCACTGTTTGTTAGCTTTCTTGCGCTAACCATGATCTACACCCAATTTGTATTCACATATGTTTGTACTCATGCATGCATAATTTACACATACAAACATAGCTGCCTGCATGCCATTGGCTGAGACAAGAACTTCTCTCCAGCGTACACTGTGCAAAAATAAAAGTAAAATCAATTTACATGGGCTATTTCATGGATAGAGCTATTGCACACGGTGGAATGTCTGTAGCTATGCTGACTAGTCCTTCTGCTTTAAAGCTATCCCAATGAATATTTACATAGGTCCGTCTTTCTGTTGCTGGAATTCCTATGCCGGAACCGGCCGGAGCATCCCACTATTCTCAGCAATATTCCAATCATATGAGCCAAATTGTATACACGTCTGTAGGAAAAATCGGTCAAAAACATGTTTTATGTGTATCGGCAAAACTGTCAGCCAAATGCCTACGAGGGATTTTAATCTTCGGCCTACCGATACAGACATACAAATATATATGTAAATATGTTATGTAACCATGTATGTATGTAACATACAAACGTGACTCATTTTAAGCCTGCTTATGATGCCTGAACCCATTTTAAAGGGTTTGATGGGTATATTGCTTTTGGGCAAATGTACATAACAAGCAGAAGAAGCATCTCCACCCTATAAAGTATATATATTCTTGGTCAGCATCTACTCGATTCGATTCGATCTAGTCATGTTGGTCTGCCAGCCATGCCAGCTTGTATGAACGCGTCGATCTGAAAACCTAATAGATCTGGAGAATTGGAGAACCTAATAGATCAATCAATTAAAATCGATATCAATTCAGCAAATCTCTATAGTTTTAAGAGCTAGATTCATGGTAAAAGTGTTAAGCTTGGGCAAGCAAGCGCATAGTAGACGAAGGTTCAAGACAATATGATCCAAAGTATAAGATAAGCAACGCCCATACATTTGAATGCCACGCAAAATGTATAATGTGGCTTTTTGCTCTTCAAATGCCCCATAAACCGAGTGGCTTTTCGCTCTCCGAGTCGCCTGCCGGCCTTCCGCAAAGACGTTCTATGATACTCTGCGTCATTTCGTTCTCGAAGTACATTGACCGAGAAAAGCTTATTCTTCCGATGGCGCTTTTGCTTAACTCATGATGCATGAAAGATATATTATCTTAGATATGATTGCTAAATTGTAAATTGTAGATAGATATGATTGAATTTACCGTTTTTTTTTTCACAGTGTACGCTGGAGAGAAGTTCTTGTCTCAGCCAATGGCATGCAAGCAGCTATGTTTGTATGTGTAAATTATGCATACATGAGTACAAACTTATGTGAATACAAATAGGGTGTAGATCATGGTTAGCGCAAGAAAGCTAACAAAGTTTGTTTATTTGGCAGCAAGAGCCACTGCAGTGAATAGCAACACATACAAATATGCTTTGATGTTTGTATATGTGTATACACACACACACATGGCGCTATTTAAGAAGCGAGAGCGCAAAGGTGGCGATTTTGTTTTCTTTCTCAATTTTGTGACAATCAAGAGCTTAGTAGCATTTTGTTGTTTGACCTTACTCGCCTTAGTATTTTTATTGCAATCGCATAGCATGGCGTATGCGCAATGTGAGAACACTTGTTGCTGTGACGGCGCTTCAAGACGCAGAACGAATTGACAAACGGACAAAGGGAAAACCAGACAGGGAGACCAACAGACAGGGAGACAAACAGACAGAGAGACAGTTGGTTAAACAGACTGAACACTGACCTAGTTGACAACAAATGGCAAATGTCAAAGGCGCGTCCTCGAAGACGCGTCCTTGTCCTCTCGGCGGTTGTTTGCATCCCCGCATAGTACTGCATACTTTGCGGCGCCTTTGTACACACACACACAAACATGCACATATGTATGCATATCTGGCTAATATTATGGCCATTTTGCTAATTAATATATATTCATTCGGTCTCTGCTTATGTTTCTTTTCTCTCTTATTTTTCTTGGCTTCGACAGTCGCGTCGGCAGTCGGTCAGCTTTACAGCAATGCCGCCGGGCGTTCTAGTCAACGATAGCCGGGCCAATTCCACCGATGACATACAAATCGCTCTGGCGCCCCACATCCAAACCTATCTAAGTCAAACCGGACGCCGGCACTCCTGCTGCAGCGTCATGCTGCCGGTGGCCTTCGAGCGAGCCGCCGCCAAATCATGGCTGGATCCCAAATTCGATTCACCCGTTCTCGAGGAGCAGTTCCAGGCCAGCGTCTTTCCACACATACGCATGCGATACAGGTGAGTGCGATTCAGGTGCATGCCACAACAAATCATGAGTGCATCAATGAGTAACTGAAAGTGTTTCAAATAATAATAAAAACTATAAAGTGGACATTTGAGTGGTTTTCTAATTTCATTTAATTTACTTTAATTTCTGTAATAACAGTAAAAAATAATTCATCACGCTGAAAGCTTTTATAGCACTTTTTAGCGATGAGAAAGAATTGTCTAATGCTCGACTCGGAGATACTCTATGAGAGCTCCAAGTTGGCCAAGTTTCTTTCAAACATGCAAACAAAAACATATGGGGCAAAAAGGGGCAGGGTATATTGAAACAGCTCCGACCCAAGAAAGCGTGCTTTGAGATATAGATAAATTCGCATACTATATTTAATCCGATTATAGAGATCGAGCTATAAACAGCGAAGCTAAGCCAGAAGGATCAAAGTGGGTTGAGATAGCTCACAGTTGGGTCAGGGTATCTCCTAGTCAGGTACTCTTAACTATAGAGCTCTTACTTACGACGAACTACCAGTTTTATTTCTCACACAATATTAATTGCATTTGTTTAATTTTTGCATTAAACAATGCTTTATATGTTGGCAAATAAAAACTTCTTGATTAATGCTTTTAATTAAGTGGTTCATATTACAAATTTAACCAACTGCCCCACGGTTTGAATCTAACCCTGGGATCAAAAATGTGTTAAACCAGGCTCACGAACCGAGCCTAAAGGCAGGGCAGCCTTGGGATAAGTTACTGTGCGCACTGCCCTTTTCTTGCTGCTTGTGAACTTTAGCTAAACAAAAAAAAAATTGATATATATATATGTTATTTAAAATATGTAATTAGATTTAGAAACAATTCGAAGAACGCACTCTGCAAGTAGGTACGAAGCAAATGTAATTCGACAAATAAATTATAAATGCCCCAATGTATGCCGCGCTAGTTGCACTATGAATAAGTTGAATTCTCGCACGTGAATGCAATCAGCGCGACGCCAAAAAGGGCAGCCAATGGAGCCAACGAGGCCTGGCGCGAACCTGGCGCGGACCTGGCTCCTGCCCGACGGGGTAAGCGCCGGCAAATTAGTTGAGAACTGCGCAGGATAGCAAAATTGCTGCCATAAATGGCCGCTTGACGTGCCTTGGCCTGAAGCTGGCTAGCTGGCTGGCTGGCTGGCTGACTGGCTGGTTGGCTGGTTTGTGCTTGGGTTGGGTGCTTGGCTTGCATTGCAGGTCAATGCCATTTGAGGGGGTAGAGGGCTTGGATGCGATGGGGCACAACAATTAGCACAGCAGGCGAATCGAATCGATTGTAGCAGGCGTTGGGTTCAAGCTCTTACCCATTTATTATTCAGAACTTTCCCTTTCGTACCAGCTAGTGTTACTTGATAAAAATTCTCTGTTAATCGCTGGCCATGTCTCTGATCCTCTTGACCACATTTACGGCCATTGTGATACTGCGCATCAGCAACGAGGGTGCCAGTAAGCTGGATCGCCTGCTCCTTGAGAATCTTTGGCTCTTTTTGCTCTTCCGCCTGCTCAACCATCTGCGATTCGTCGCCAGCCTGCGCCGTCATCTCTGGCGCTGCCTCAGCCAGCAGCGACACCGTCGCGTTGCCCTTGTTGCCCTCACCGTAATGCTGGCGCTCATCTTTGGAGGAAGCAGCCACAATTGCCTTGCTCCGGCAACCTCTTTGGGCTGGCTCAGCAGAGAGCAGCAACTGCGTCGCATCGAGTGCCAGAATCAGGAAGAGATACCTATTGTTCAATAACGGCCAGAGACAGCTAAAGCCAAAATTCCTCCCACTGATTATCCATGGAGCCACTGGTCAGGCGTGACACAAGGCGGATAGAACCCAAATATCGATATCAGCATATTGTTGGCAATGCGTTAATTACAAAAATTAACCCTATTTTGTATTATTCTGTATTCTTTCTTATTTTCATAGTTCAGAAGCGATTAAAGTACCCAAGTGATCGACCTACATTCAATTAGCCATCTTTTGGAGAAATGATTCGCATAAAGTGATTTTTGGATTTTGGTTAATTCATTTTAGGTAGTCTACTAGATCAGAGATCTATTTCACAGAGCAACTACAGACACAAATTTTGAACATAGTCTAAAAGCAGAGGGTATTTAAAGCGAGTCATAATAAAAACGATTTGTTCAATTTGATCTTTTGCTTAGAAAACTTCTTCGGTTCTTTAGATTTCTTGACCAAGTATAGCCAAAATCAATAAAAACAAGCAAGGTTTTATTACTATACCGTATACTTATATAGGAAAAATCGATGAAAATTGAAAATGAAAATAAATAAATCCCGTATTTATACCCTGAACCCATTAAAAATGAGTATAAGGGTATATTGTATTTGTGCAAAATCCAAATGTATGTAACAGGCAGAAGGAAGCTTCTCCGACCCCATAAAGTATATATATTCTTGATCAGCACCAATAGCCGAGTCGATCTAGCCATGTCCGTCTATCTGTCCGTCCGTCCGTCCGTCCGTATGTATGAACGCAGGGATCTCAGAACCTATAAGAGCTTGAAATTTTAGATGTAGATGCTCCTAATTCCCGCGCAGATCGAGTTTGTTTCCGATAATCGATAACTTACTCCGTTTCCAAGCAATCGATAAAAATCGATATCGATATCGATATCCTGTTTTTTGGGCAATTTTGGTAAATAACAACAAACTTGGCATATAGCTTCTAAAATAGAATATATATATGCATTTGATGTTGGAAGAAGAGGGTTCAGGGTATCCCCTAGTCGGGAGCTCCCGACTAGAACCTCTTACTTGTTTTATAATAATATGTTGCAAAGTAAACCATAATGAATTTCATATAGGAGCAAAATGTCTCCTAGTGTATTCACTCTTCGGCGTGATGAAAATATCTGTTCTTCTTGGTTCTTGTTTAAATGTTTACGCAATACAAAAAAACTCCATATGTTATTGGTGAATTTGCAAGACTACTCAGTCGCTAGCCAAAACCCTCGAAAAGAAACGTTCCACTAATTTGATGTACACCTATTAGGGCCTCACTTAGTCCAAAGTGTTCCGAGTCTAGATAGCAATCTGCACACAAAAAGTCCTTTTTTCAACAGGAAAACACTTGTGCTTCGTTTCTAGCTAGCTATTTAGTTCGACAAATTGAACTTGATTGCTGTCAAAGGGTTAACTGTATTCAGCAGAATCGACTAGTGCGCAAATTTCTTGAATTCAACAGAGAATAATTTGTACAAATTTTACCTGTTAAAAGCTATCCACTTGTTAAGCTTGTTGGGTCAAAAACAAAGACAAAGCCTAGTCAACAGTCTATCGATTGCAATTGATGAGCGAAGCTTATCGTTCATCACAATATTTGAAGCTCTCGGCATTTTGCCGTTGACTTGAAGTTTAGCCAAAATTGTAGTTTGTGACCATGTTGTCTACCCCAATCAGGTGACAACCTTGTCATCTATTCTGAGGTGTCACAATTCATTAAATTAACCCTGTCGCAACTTTGCCAGCCTTATCTGATGCTCCACCTTCCTAATGCAATGTGTGGCGCCTCACCAATCAGTATAAATGCCTTGTCAGATGTGGCAACGTATTATTTTAGCTCATATCCCCCATGAAAGGCACCAAGTAAGTTGTGAGGAACTGTTTTCCTTTGTTTGAAGACCGATACTCCAAATTGTTAATGCAAACAGTAAAGTCTTTCCTCATTCCCAGCCCGCATGCTATCCCCTTTTAATTATATCTACCCCTAAGAGAACAAAGCTCCAAAATCTAATTCTTTCTAATGATAAATCTCGAGGCTTCTCTAATTTTGTAAGAAATTGCTCTGCATAATTTAAAAGTCACGAGTTGGAAACTATGAAAGTACAAATTGCTACAAGCCTTTCGGTAACCGAAAACAATTAGGACACTTTCCACTTATATCCTTTACTAATTGAAGACTTTTAGTTTCGTTCGAAAACTTCGTCTGAAGCGTTGCAAAACCAAATAAGAACGTTGCTAAGTGATCCACCTTAACCTCAACCCCAGGTTAAAATTAGGTTTCCATAAAATCTCTCTACTAACTCCAAAGAAGTTGCTTACTCATTGCTAACTTTTGGGATGAGTCAAATTTAATTAATTGACTTAATTAGTTGAATATTTTCTTATTTAACATAAGTTTCTGCAACACTTTGTGTTCATTGAACAGTTTTATTCAGAAACTCAACTCAATATCCCTTTTTTTCAAATTTAGTTTTAAATCCTACTAAATCCTTAACAAAATTGGCCCTATATGTATGACCAGCTGGTATATACCGACCTAGCCCGGCACAAACTTTTTGCTTCTAATTTTGTTTTAACAGGAAGAGGGAAGCATCTCCAACCCAATAAAGTATATAAATTCTGGATCAGCATCAATAGCCAAGTCCGTCTGTCCGTATGTATGAACGCAAGGATCTCTGAACCTAAAGGAGCTAGAGAAATTTTTAACATAGGTCCTCCTAATGCCCGCGCAGTACGAGTTTGTTTCCGATAGTCGATAACTTGCCCCGTTTCCAAGTAATCGATACAAATCGATATCGATACCTCGTTTATTGAGGAAATCCCTTAGGTTTTAAGAGCCAGGGTCACCAAACTTGACATGTAGCCTCTAGAATATAATATATATATATATCAAGTATATTCCGACTAGAGCCACTTACTTGTTTGGGCTTGCAGACATAGTAACCACAAAAGTATCTGTGTTAATTTTGGAGGATTACATGTTCTGTATCGTTAGATTTCTTCCTATTGAGTCTCATTTGTGTCTCTCGCCTCCTTCCGTTTCTCTTACAGATTCACATTGTCGTACATATTACTTTGCTCTGTCGCCTGGTGTTTGTATTTTGTGATCGATGGCGGCTCGGAGGATTTTTGGCGTCCCATCTCAACATCGTTCTCAATGATGTCGCTGGTCACGATAATGGCCATGTGCTTTACACACTGGAACCTGTACAAGGAGCACCGGATCCTAACTTCGGCACTGACAGCGCTCATTCTGTGCAGCGCCTCGCTTGCGTTTCTCACCTACACGGGCAGGGCGTTTAGTCCGCTGGGCCACTTTGCCATTTGTCTGGAGATCGTGCTGCTAATCTACACGGCGCTGCCCATGCCACTCTGGCTGGGCGCAAGCATTGCCATCTGCTATTCCATCGCCTTTGAGCTGGTCTCCCACATGGTCATTGATGTCAGTGCCGTGCATGCGGCGGCTGGTGGTGCAACACCAACGGATGCAGCAGCCACCGAAGGAACAGCAGCAGTGGAGGGCGGCGGCTCAAGCGGCAGCGATCCCAGCCACAAGATACTCATGCTCCGCATCATGGCGCACCTGAGCGTACATCTAGTGGGTGTGCATGTGCTGGTCATGAATCTGGTCCGCATGCGCGGCACCTTCATGAAGGTCGGCCAAAATTTGCTGGTGCGCCGCCAGCTGGAAATGGAGAAACAGCTCAAGGAGAAGATGATACACTCAGTGATGCCACCCAAGGTGGCTGACATGCTACTCAACGAGGGTGGCAGCGGGGGCATCGACCCTAGTCAGCCCCCGGAATCCCATTATATGCGTCCGCGCGCCTCGCACGATGTCAAGTCCTTGTTCCGGCCATTCCACATGCACAGCATGGAAAATGTTAGCATCCTGTTTGCCGATATTGTTGGCTTCACGCGCATGTCCTCCACCAAAACGGCCGAGCAGCTCGTCGAGATCCTTAACGATCTCTTTGAGCGTTTCGACGACCTCTGCATGCTCAGCGGCTGCGAGAAAATTTCCACACTTGGCGACTGCTACTACTGCGTCTCCGGCTGCCCCGAACCACGCGCCGATCACGCTATCTGCTGTGTCGAGATGGGCCTCGGCATGATCGACGCCATGCGCTGCTTCGATGCCCAGCGCCACGAAGGTGTCAAGATGCGCGTCGGTGTCCACACTGGCACCGTGCTCTGCGGCATTGTCGGCACCCGACGCGTCAAGTTCGATGTGTGGAGCAACGACGTCAGCCTGGCCAACAAGTAAGTAATAATACAGTCCCAATCAAATCTAGTAGATCGGACTGATACAGAATTTACACAAAATACAATCATTGTATATTACCCGGTCTTTCCCAGCCCAAATTTTCATTAAAATTCTATGCATCACTTTTGCATCCATTTTCGGCCAATTTCCACTCAGCAGAGTGGGTTTTCGGCAATCGATGAATCACATTTTAAAAGCTTTGTATGGATATTTCAAAAAGAGTTTAATGTTAAACTAATTCTTCTACAATGTTGATCTTAGGAAATGCGTTCGAAATGGATCGGACGTAAATAAAACTTTCGCCCATGAAACCTTCGAAACCCATTTTCCTCAGAGGGGAGTGGATTTTTCGTAATCTGTAAAACAAATCTCAAATTAATATTCACAAAGATTTTTGGAAATTAATTTGAGTCCGATTGGATTGTAAGCTAAAAAGTTGGAAACAACCAATTTCCACAAATTTTTCACAGTTGCAGATGAAATTTTGCAAATCTCCGTCTTATCAGCTCAGTTCCGTCACAAATGTCTTAAATATTTCATTCTCTTTTTAATATCTGCCAGAATGGAATCCTCGGGCAAGCCAGAACAGGTGCACATCTCGCAGGAAACGTCTAGCTTCTTGGGCGACGCCTACTACCTAGAGGAGGGCGAAGAGGTGTTCGGTGAGTGCAGACACCAAGTCCTTTTCAGTGCAAGGCTTATGCTTCTGTTTATTGTAGGTCATCGCACCTACTTCGTGGTGGGCCGTCGTCGGGACGTTTCCCGTGCCAACAGCCTGAGTCCGAGCATGGCAGCTACAGCCGCCGGCGGCAGCTCCTTGTTGCTCCCTGGAGCGCATGGCCCGTTTACATCGCTGTCGCAAAGTGCCACAAATATATCTGTGGTGCATCCACATGTGCCACCTGCCTCGCCAGTGGGTCAGCTGTCCAACTCTCTGAAGTCATCGCCCGTGCTCTCGATGCGGCCACGGCTAACATCGCTCAGCATGAAACTGCGCAAGAAATCACAAACGCAAAGCCATTCACACAGCCGCGACAGGGATCTGGAGCGCGGCATCATGCATCCAGCTGCCACTGGCATACCGCCAGTGATTGTGGTGCGCGAGAGGCCCAAGATTATCATTACGACCAAGTCGCTGCCGGGCAGCCTGGACTCGGATGAGCAGCCGCCATCTCTGGAGCAGCAACAACAGCCGCCGGCGAACATGCCAGACAGCCGCTCCAAGCTCAAGCTCAAGGTATTGAAAGTGACCAGGTTCCTGAAGCTAACAGGTCGCAAGGACAGGGACAAGGAGAAAGCCAATGGCACAGACAAGGAGGCAGCACGGGCTCATTCGAATTCCCTGCCAGCGCCTGGCGATGAATCGGTGGCCTTCATCGAGCCAGCTGCTGGCCCCGTCCAGGGCCAATTGGGCAATGGCTGCGGCTATCAGCAGCTGCCGGTGCTGGTAGAGACGGCCTGCAGTACACGCCTAGGCAGTACCCAAATGCTGGACATACCCATGGCCCGGCCAGTGCTCCATCATGCAGCTACATCGACGACGCTCTCCAGCAGCGTTATGCGCTCACCGGATAGCACTGCGGCAGCCGCCGGCGGTGGCAGCTGCTGTTCGCCGGGTCAGTATTCCATGTATGATGACATCATCGATGTGCGCTCCTACATCAGCCAATCGCGCAGCGACATCTCGCCATTTGGCCGCACCGGCAGCTATCGTTCCCAGTGCGGCCGTCAGTCAACTGGCCAATCCGTCGGACAAACATTGGAGCAGTCGCCAGTGCCGCGTCCACGCGCATCCACCCTGACAGTGGGACGACCATTGGCCACTGAGCCGAGCACCAGTGCCAATGCCCATGCCAATGCCAATGTCAATGCCAATGTCAATGCCATTGCAAATGCAAATCCAAATCCAAATGCAAATGCCAATCCCAATCTTAATCTCAATCCCAATCCCAGTTCCAGTGGCTGCTGCTTGGCAGCGCCTGGACCTGGCGCTGGAGCAAACCATTCGCATTCGCGCAACTCCAGCATTTGGCCGGATGGCCTGAGCATCTGCCCGTCAGCCACATCTCGCAAGGATTCGGGCATTAAGAGCAACTCAAGGCGCAGCTCCATTCAGCAGCAGATATATGCGCTTAATCAGTCGGCCATTAGTCAGCATCGCGTCTCGGGCTATTTTACCAGCTCCACGTCAAGCATCTCGAATCTGGGCGAGGCTGGGGCGCTGCCCTTTCCATTGCCGCCGCCGCCGCCGGTGGTGGTGCCACAGCAGTCCGCACAGCTGGTTGATCCGCTGGCCGCTTGCCTGCAGCAGCTACGCAAGCAATCCGATCTGCAGCTCATCCGCTGTGTGCGGGACAATGCGCGCTCCCAGCGCAGCTATTTGGTGAAGCCGCCGCTGCGGCGCTTCAGCCTGTACTTTAAATCGCGCCAGTTGGAACGCGACTTTCGCTCCAAGGCACATCGCTTTGGCACCGAGCACGAAACGGAGGGGCCGCCCACACTGGCCACGCCCCGCTACAATACATATATCGACATCTTTGTGGGCATTGCCGTCTATCTGTGCATCTCCATATCGCTCTTCCTGATGACCCAGAACACCGTAACGCCTAGCTTCCGGCTGTGGGTCACCCTCTTCTCCTGCTTCACGGCCATCCAGGTGTTTGCACTGTTTCTCTTCACGCGCCAAATGTGCCGTCGCCATGGCACCCGTCTGCGCTCCAAATCTAGCGCCAGTGAGGCGGTCAATAGCGATGCCGCAGTTCCACAGTCTCGGACCCAGTCGCAGTCGCTGCCGCTGCCGCAGTCGCAACAATTTGAATCGTGTGCAGATCGCATCTTTGAAGCCATATCCAGCTGGTATCCATGGCACATCTGCTTGGCGGTGCTAATGGCCATGCCCGTCGTCCTGATCATAGCCAACTTTCTGCTGCTCGATCTTACACAACTGGAGGCGTTCGAATACCATTATGGATTTCTCATCTTTGTGTGCATCGTGCACTTCTGCAACTTTACACAGCTGAACTGCTGGATGCGCAATATCTTGGCCTTTCTAGCCGCACTTTGCTTCATTGGGATCGCAGTCTCCCAGCTGACCGTCTACTCTAGGCGCTCCGAAAGTGAAACGGATCCAGAGCTGGAATCGGAGCTGAACAGCAGTGCGGCGGCATCATTCATCTACGAGGAGATCAAATGGTTTCACGACTATCATGTGGAGATCTATTTGGACCTGCTATTGATACTGGTGCTGGTCTGGTTTCTTAATCGCGAGTTCGAGATTGGCTATCGCTTGACCTTCTACGGGAACGCGGTTGCCAACCAGGACAAGGTACGCGTCCAGAATATGAAGAACCAGGCGGACATGCTGCTGCACAACATTATACCAAAGCATGTGGCCGAACATCTGAAGAACACAGCCAAATACTCGGAGAATCATCACAACATTGCCATAATCTTTGCCTCCATTGTCAATTTCAATGAAATGTACGACGAGAGCTATCTGGGCGGCAAGGAGTTTCTGCGCGTACTCAACGAGCTAATTGGGGACTTTGATGAGCTGCTCTCGCATCCGAAGTTTCGTGCCGTCGAGAAGATCAAGACAATTGGGTCCACATTCATGGCCGCCAGCGGCTTGGATCCGTCCCATCGAGGCACTGGCGATGAGCATATACACACCTTAATGGAGTTTGCCATCGAGATGCAGCGGGTGGTCAATGAGTTCAACAAGGATCTGCTCGAGTTTAATCTGATTCTGCGCATTGGCATGAACATTGGCGATGTCACAGCTGGCGTAATTGGCACCAGTAAACTATACTATGATATTTGGGGCGATGCTGTCAATGTGGCCTCGCGCATGGACTCCACGGGTCTGCCCAATCGCATACAGGTGGGCAAGGATTGCCTACCATTTTTGACCGCCTGCTATGAGTTTGAGCCGCGTGGCAGTGTCTACGTCAAGGGCAAGGATCACATGGAGGTGTTTCTCTTTACCAGACGCAGGCCGCAGCTGGAGGAGCAGCCGGTAAGCGCACAGCTGCCTCAGCTGCAGCTAAACGATTGTAATCCAGATGAGCTGGCAGATGAGGCAAAGGAGGAGCAACAACAGCTGCAGTCAAATGATGCTCAACCTAAAGTGAATGAGGCACAGGCTAAAGAGGTGGATCATAATGAGAATAATGAAGATGACGATGATGATGATGAAGGCGACCTGCACTCGAGCGAAACAACTACGCTGTTCAAGTCACAGGAATCACTGCATGCAACACACGCAAATGGCGGCAGTCACTTTAATCCAGCTAACACAACCGAAACTTAAAGAGAATTTCAAATCCAATCAAATCAAACTCAAATCAAATCAAATGCACACAACTTAAATGAACTCAACTCAATTTCCGGCTTGCAGCACTTGAGAAATGGTTTCAAAATTGCATTTAATGACTGAACAAAATGTGTGTTGGCCAAAACAACAGTTGCAGTTGCCGATGCCGATGCCGATGCCGCAGTCGCAGCTAAATGAATGTCTGGGAATGTAATTCAAATGATATATATGTGTATATGGACGGAGCTGGGGGGGCGGGGCGTGGGGGGAGCGGGAATAAACCGCATTAATTTGTGATATGTAACTAATGTTGAATATGTACGATAATTAGCTGGCACTTGATCGTGGAATGTTGTGTCGATATTGTTATGTGTTATGGCCGAAGAAGAATGTGTAAGGCGTGTTGGGGATATGTTGATTACACTATACCATATATGCTATATACAATATATGCTATAGCATATAGTTGTGAAGCTAAAACTTGCTCGTAGTACATATGCCAAAAGCACGCACACGAATCGGGCAATGTGTACGTTTTCTTTGTATTAGCCACTTGATATGAATGTAAACTACCAACAGAACGAGATTTACATACATGTTATATATGTATGTATGCATGTGTGTATATTTAAGTGGTGTAGTTAATTTTTTTTTTTTTTTGTTTTTTATTTTTGTATCCTAAGTATGTATTTTAATTGTAGCCTAATTTATAAATGTATAAATGTAATGCCAAGATTTAAGTAAATTACACACACACACTCTTAACTAATGAAATTTTGTGGCTTTAGATGTATTTAATGTGTTTCCCTAGGCTTAAGATATGCAACATATGCATGCATACATACATGCTTATGCGTGTATTTCCGCGTATGTGTGTGTGTAATTTTTTTATTATTTTCTCAACTTAATATTAATTTTATTGCAGTAATTTAAACTAGGTTTACAAACGCATTGCATAGAACTAACCGATAAAGCAGACTAGCTAATAAATGTTATAAAAAGTTGAACTTTACCATAATTTTTTTTTTCCGAGAGCAGGAAACAACTAAATTGATGTTGAATGCATTCCATGTGTTGTTGTTGTTGCTGTTATAAATGTTGATCTTGTTGTTTGGTGTATAGCAAATTGTTAGACGGGCAACCTCAGCAGCAAACATACATATGCATAATATATAACGTACGAGTACAAAAACAAATACAAAATACAAAAATACAAAAACAAATAACATAAATGTCATAAATAGATGTTATATTCTAACGCAGCAGCACAAAAGTATGCTATGCAAATTTGAAAATATAAAAACTGCTTGCCTACTGCTTGCTCAACTTGCCACACATACACACACGCACAACTCTACATAAACATATATGAGACCGCCAAGCGCTTAAACACCCACACACACACACACACACACACACACAACAACTATTTTATATAGCGTTTATTTGTGCAATGAACTCTTAATGCATTACCAAACCAAACCAAATGGAAACTGAAAAAAGTCTTTCGATTTTGTGTACTTTTCTCTAAGCTAAGCTACTTACAACAGAAACTAAAAATAAATATATTACAAAAATATATAATATAAAAAAAGAACAAAAATCAAGAAGCAGACGAAACGCTGTAACCTATGGACCCTCTTGTATTTTTATATATATTGTGTATGTACTATGTATCAAGTAAAAACAAAAGTATTTTCTACTAATTTATTAAATACTTCTACAGACTTAACTAAATATACATGCATGTAGGTACGTACATGTACTTACAAGGCACACACGTATGTATGTATATATGTGTGTGTAACTATATAGCTGAATGTGCGAGTTTTTTTCTCCTTTTTGAAACATCTAAGTGTACATAACAAAACTGTATATTTTTATATTATTGATCAGAACAGAAGCGACAACCAAAAACATGTCGAGGCTTGGCAAATCGAAAGCCACAACCATCAAAATTTCTGTAAACAAATCAAATAATTGTATTATTAACGTAACGAAATGGAATGAAAATGAAAATTGGTGAATGCATCTGTTGAAGCTGGCAGCAGGGGAAAGCCGTGTATGTTCTTGCATACCCGTTAATGTAATTGTTTAAGTGTTGATCCAAGTTGATGTTGCCGCTGAAATTTTTGTCAAATTTTGGGGCATACTCAAACTAAATACCCAGCGTTGCGACAGAATCAAAGCATCTATGAAAATCTGTTTTAGCCCCATAAATTTACTAAAAGTGTTTATAGAATTGTTGTACTAGCAAAAATGTATTAATTGCGATTTGAAAAGTCTAAATAAACCGCTGCAGTGTCTATATATGAATGTATACTCTAACCAAAATTATAAATGACTTTCTATTTCTGTTGACAGGCTTTTGGCTGACATTGGTCTAACGGCAATGACAAATGTAAGCTATAAGTAAGTAAGTTATATGCCTAGTAAATTATGGACAATTGCCAAAAAGGGAACGCCTCTTATTCAAAGTATACTGCTTTTAGAAGGACTAGGAAACAATCTTTGGATTTTTCTTCGCTTTCCTTTGTATTGAAGACATTCAACTAACACATGCCATGCCCTGAACTTGCTTACAAGTATAACAAGTAAGTGGTTCTAGTCGGGAACTCCCGACTAGGGGGTACCCTGAACCCTCTTCTTCCAACATCAAATGCATGTATATATTCTATTTTAGAAGCTATATGTCAAGTTTGGTGACTCTAGCTTTTATTATTTACCAAAGTTGCCCAAAATACAGGATATCGATATCGATTTCTATCGATTGCTGAGAAATGGAGTAAGTTATTGATTATCGGAAATAAACTCGATCTGCGCGGGAACTAGAAGCATCTACATCTAAAATTTCTCCAGCTCTTATAGGTTCTGAGATCCTTGCGTTCATACATACGGACGGACGGACGGACGGACAGACAGACGGACATGGCTAGATCGACTCGGCTACTGATGCTGATCAAGAATATATATACATTATGGGGTCGGAGAAGCTTCCTTCTGCCTGTTACATACATTTGGATTTTGCACAAATACAATATACCCTTTTACACATTTTTAATGGGTTCAGGGTATAAAAATCATCAAAAAGGTTGAATTTACGAAAGAATCGGTTTTTTGTCAACAACATTTTTCAACCCATCGATGATTAATTTGTTTGAATGCCAATTGATGGTAGAGATCCGTACGCATTCAAAAAGGTATAACATTTTAAAATCAGACATTATTTACCCGAGATATTAAAAAAAAATCATCGAAAAAGTTTCGATTTTCGCACCGACCTCGAATTTAAAAAACAACGTGATGATTTGGAAGGTCATATCTCCGCGCGGAGTTATGTCGTTTTGGAACGTCATATCTCCGCGCGATGTTATGTCGTTTTGGAACGTCATATCTCCGCGGGAGTTATGTCGTTTTGGAACGTCATATCTCCAAGTGGAGTTATGTCGTTTTGGAACGTCATATCTCCGCGCGATGTTATGTCGTTTTGGAACGTCATATCTCCGCGGGAGTTATGTCGTTTTGGAACGTCATATCTCCAAGTGGAGTTATGTCGTTTTGGAACGCCATATCTAATTTATTTTTTAAATTCCACTCTTAGCAGTTTCAATTATTTTTTGCGCAGTGTAGAACAACGTAAATCATGCTGCCAACAGCATTTACCAGTTTTCAACACTATTCGTGTCTAAATCTCAAGCCTGAACCATGCCATATACAAGATATTGTTCAACTCCGCTAATTAAACGAAAAATTATTATTAATTTCAGGGGCATCTTTATTTTTTATACTTAAATATAAAAAACACCTTGTCTCATGTACAATATGAACAATAGCTATTAACTATACGCACTTGCATATAATAATATGCATAGAACTAACGTACATTTTTATCATTTCAGTGAATTTTACCATTTGCTTACCATAAGCATTTCGCTTTTGGACTTTAGCCTAAATTCTTAATTCTGAAATGGAAAATATCTGTTATTTTCTTTTAACTTCAATAACCTCGAAGTTCGAGACAGTTTTCCCTGTATTCATATATTCAACTAGTCGACCCTATATTCGTATGTACTTGTATACATATATTGTATTGGAAATTAATAATGAATATGCAGATTTTTGTTTGGTTCGCCAACTTAATCATCAGATAAAAATCGGGAATCTCTCGCAAGGCGCAAATTGCGTCCAATTGCTCCAGTTGATTGGCAATCTTGGGGAATATTTTAAAATGTTGAAAGGTTCTTTGTATACGGCCAATTGTTTTACTAACTGAAACGATTTTTTCTGCATGGCTTGTGATCAGATTAAATCGTTAAGCTGTTATAGATTCGGATGGCATAATGGTCAAATAAATAGGTATACGACTTATACACACAATTACAGTTTATTGCATTTTTCAATATGCACATCGGAACACATTTTGTTTTGTATTTTGTGATTTATGTATGTATGCTTAAAATTATGGGGCAGTCATGAATTGCAATATGAACTAGCAAACGCAGCTGCAGGCAACTAACTTAGTTAGCACAAATAATTTTCTATATAAGTATTTATGTATTTATTTCACTTTAAACTATGCAGCTCACTCATTGTCTCTTTCACACACAGAAAAGCCCAGACGATTTATAATCGGTGATATAACTCTATAAGCGACTTGCCCAGTCCTGGTTAATACTCATATTTGTTTGACAAGGAAATATGAAAATACTTCAGTTTATAGGCTACAGCACAAATGAAAAGATACTTGTGTTTACAAAAATATCAATACAATCTATGCACATATATATTTAGTAAGAAAAAAAAAGAAGAAATTATTGTAAATAAAATAAAGAATTGAAAACAAAATAAACAAAGGCATTATGATAAGAATTATTACAATTCAAGTGACATTTGCTTAAAATTTAGAGCCAAAGTGACAAATTATACATGATTTGGCATTACGATTATAACATAGCAATTAAAGGTGCTGGGCGTGTGAAAAATATGCTCTTACTTTGTGCATATACGAATGTACATGTGTATGAAACAAGGAGAGGGATTTACGAATAGTCTGAACTGAATGGACTGAATGAACACATCCCCCCGCATTCGCAGCTATAAACAGACCCACTGGCTAGCAGGCAATGAGCACTAACTGTCTCTCTGTCTCTCTCTCTTTCTCTGGATAAAAGTCGAAAAAGTATAAATTTGAACTTAAGATAAGCAAATGCAAATGCTGCCGTTGTGTCCATTGATTATCGTTTCAGTTAGCTCTTGCTGTTATTGTTGTTGTTTTAGTTGCTGATCTTTTGCAGTTTCTGCAATACTTTAAGACCCTGTTCCTGATACTCCTGTTTGGACATCCAGAAGCCATCGCGATCTTTCGTTACCTCGGCCAACACAGCGCCGCCAATGAAAACCATATCTTTGCGACGCGGCGGGTCTTCAATACGTATTTTAAATTTCTAAGAATGAGCAAGTGAAATCAATTAATCGCGAATGCATATACAAATGTTAATGCACCTACCGCCAGTTTTGTCGTATCGTTTTTGAGTACTCGCTCCAAGTACAATTGCTTTATTTCACGCTCCAAACGACTGGGCAGTCCCGGGTACATGGTTGAGCCGCCAGAAAGTACTATGTGCTTATAGAGCTCGGGTCGTATATCAATGTCCGCAGCCTGTATCGTGTTGAACGCCAGTTCCGCAATGCCGGGACCCTCAACGTTTATTAAATGCGGTTGGAATAACGCCTCGGGCGCTTCAAAACGCTCGCCACCCACTTTAATCACACGGCCATCGGGTAACTACATAACACAGCAAGTATAAAAGTCAGACCTAACATTATCACATGCTCAATATGCCTGTACGCTGTAAGCGGTTCGTACCGTATAAGATTCCACCAGCACCGTGGTCTCTAGTGCCAAACGTTGCTCCATTTCAATATCGTAGCCAATGTAGCATAGTTTTTCTTTCATAATGCGCACCGTTTCAAAGTCAGCGGAATGATTGAAGGCATAGCCACGTAATAGAAGTAACTAGGGGATTTAGAATAAAACAGGTCAGTAAACTGGCAAGTAATATCTTTCTGTGCGTGGCCTACCTTAATCAAATAGCGCGTTATATCACGGCCCGCAATATCCAGACGCCGCGTCAAATGTGGCAGAGAGAACTCCTCGTAGACAGGACAAATATGCGTCACGCCATCGCCAGAGTCGATCACAACGCCAGATATGAGACCCTGGGCGTAGAGCGTTAATACCGCCTGTATGGCAATATACGTGGAATCGAAACCGTATTTCTCAAACATCACCTGTGAACAATGTCAATGCAAATATATGAGGTCAAGATGAATTTCATGTTCACGTACCTCGATCATCTTTTCGCGGTTCTTTGTGGGGTTCATTGGGGGTTCCGTTAGCAATATCTTTGTGTTCGTCGGATCAATATCCATTTTCTTGGGGCCAAACGTATAGTCCCACACATGACACATATCCTCCCAATTTCGGACAACACCGTTCTCCATGGGATAGGAGACCTCCAGTAATGAGCGCAGCTGTGAGGCTTCATCGCCAACCATAAGGTCCTGTAAATGGCCACATATATTGTTTAATATCGATGTAGCGCGTGCATTTTGTATGGCAATTGTTTAGTACTTTTGTCTGATTTAAACAGCGATTACTCGTTAAAGGTTTTAGAGTTAGTTCAACTCACTAAGATGCCAACTCACTTAGGCGCTAGACAGGCACAGAAAGATCAAAAGAACACAAATACAAATGTTTAACGAGTAACAGAAAACGTGTCTCGAGTAACAAGCAACGAGCAACGAGTAACGAAAAACGTAACGAAGGACGAGTAACAAGCAATAAAAACAATTAACGTAAGAAGCTTCAAACTAGTTTAAGCACTCGCACAGTATATTTGTACATTAGAAACATTCCTGTTATCTTGTGATTGTCATTAATTCAAAATATATAACGTGCAGAACTTCAATGGCAAAGACATATACAAAAATATAATTATTTATACATATTATCAAAACTTGTCATGCACTAAAACAAACAGATAGAAAGATCCTCTAAAAAGAGTATGTGTGTGTTTTTTTTTTCATTTAGTTTTGGTACAGCAATAATTAAGGCCAGATATATGTATATGTACATATGTTTATGTATATAACTTAAGTAAAAGCTAGCCATAACAAATAAATAACTCTATTAAATGCAGTTTTATGCAAAACACAAAAAAGAAAACAACAATATAATACTTATTATTTAAAGAGCGCACACTGGAAACAAACAAATACTAAAAGCGATCAAAGGGTAATAGAAATGGCCAAATTTCAATGTAAATATAATATTCGTAATGTAAGCATTACAAATTATTTAAAATAAATAATATCAAGTGCAATAACAATAATAATAAAAAAAAAATAGATTACTATAAGATCTGGCATTACTCGTTAGTTTGTTATCGTGTGCATTTCGTGTACATAATAAATATAAATTGCTTTTCGTAAATTTGATAAAATTCTACTTGCTGTTTTTTTTTTTTTTTTTTTTTTTTTATGGTTTACTATGCATCATAACATTGGCAGTTAAGTATTTGTTGTTTTTTTTTTTTTTTGTTTTTATTACGGGTTTTTTTTAACTATAAAACTTGACTTACATCGACATGTAAATCCTGTAAAATATTTGTTTCAAAAAAATATGTAAAAAAAGAACAGAAAAAAAATGTATAAGAATATTAAAAAACAGAAAGTTTTGCCTCTTCATAGATTGTATACTCTTGTTTTGTTATAAATATCTGTTGATGTTTTGTAAATAAGCTAAACTTATATAGTTAGTAGCTGTCAAAACCGTTCAATAATAGATCTACATTGAATGTATCTGGAATGAATGTGTGTATAAAGCGCTCAAAGTACCTAACTCTAAGACATGTACAAGAAAAAAAAACATATATTTTAGATATTTATATAGAAAAAGCCCGGAAGCAAGAAGTCATGCTGTTTATAAAGATGGCGCTCTAATGCAATGGGATTGTCCCAAATATTGGGGCCCCAGCGAGCCCTGCCTACTAATTTCTAGAAATTGAGAAAGAATCGAACACAGTTCCAGCATTTGGTCGCTCTTAAGTAGTATTTGGTAAACGCACGATCTATATATCATATATATCAGGAACGTTTGTCGAGACGCACACACACACACACAGAGAGGCACACACACACACAAGAACTAAGCAGAGAGTGTAGTGGTACTGTTATAATTGTCATAAGAAGATATAACAAGATTTTAGATGCACCTCTACACCGTTCAAATCGTATACCAAGACCAAAGACACCCATTATAATGATGATGATGATGATGATGATGATGATGATGATGATGATGATGGTGGTGGTGATGAGGATGTTGTTGTTGTTGTTATTGTCGTTGTTGCAGCAACTCAATACAAAATGCAAGAAATGTAGAAATGTTGCAAGAACAAAAGAAAAACAGAAAGAAAGAAAAAAAAAACAGATAGAAATAATAGGATTTGTGTTAAGAAACAAAACCAAGTGACACACTAATTGTTTGGTATTCAACTAACATATGAATGAATATGGGAACTGGGAATGGCAACACGAAAGTGAAAGTATAAGAATAATGGACATACAGTATGATAAATATGGTGAGGCTATGCGCTAAGTTCTTGACCAATGCTAATCATATTTATAGTATAGTATATGTAAATATATTTATAGAGTACTTAGTTATTACGAGTAGATATAATCGACCTGTGCATATCTATATTTTTATATAAGTGTGTGTGTGTGTGTGTGTGTGTGTGTGTGTGTGTGTGTGTGTGTGTGTGTGTGTGTGTGTGTGTGTGTGTGTGTGTGTGTATGTATGTGTGTGTGTGTGTGTGTGTGTGTGTGTGTGTGTGTGTGTGTGGGTTTGTGTGTGTCCGTATTAGATGCGTGTAAATGTGCCAATTGGTAATACGCTGCTCATACCTTCACTTCGATGTCACCAATTTTATTGACCGCTCGTATTATCGGTCTGCCAACCATCGATGGGAAAATGTGCGCGGGAAAATTGCTGCCGGCATAGCCGCATTTAACGAACTGTAAATAAGATAGGGAAAATAGATTAAATTGTGCATTAAATGCATTGATATCTTCACAACTAATGCTACTCAAACACATCTGACTGACCAATTCACAGCTAAACAGCTTGCAAGCCAGTTGCAGCGCTAAGGATCGCTGAAACAGCTGCGTCTGCGTGAGGTTGGGTACGTGGTATTGAATACCTTATGTGCATAGGCACATTCATATGTACAGTATACAGTGAAGGCTGCCTATAGCGAACACACGCAGCGTCAGTGTTTGTAGGGAGATGTCCGCTTGAAAGACATTTTGATGATATATCAACAAATCTAGGAAAATATGTATGTTTATAATACTAAAATGGAATTCAAAAACTTGTTCAATAAGAGAAATATTAAGTATTTCTATAATATCGTAGAACTTCGAACTTTATTTACATACATACATCATGGATATATAACAGCTAATGCAGTTATCGAAAGACTTGCAACAATCGATAGCTCATGCTCCAAACGAGGCGTAATCACAAACAAATACTTTAGCCCTGATAAGAAATAAGATTGGGAATGGGTTCTTGTTGTTGTTGCTGTTTCTGTTCTTTCTGGCGCTCTTTTTGGTATTGCTTGTGGTTTTTGGTATGTTGCGTATGAGTGTACTCGATTTGCGGCGGTGAGTAATGCCGTCGCAGCTTGTACAAAACTTTTGTAACCATGACTAAAGCGCCGTTTGTATGTATATGTATGTATGCATATACATACAAATATATCGCTTTGGCTATAATTGAGGTTTTCAATGTATTTCATAGATCACAGTTATTATTATATTGTACTACGCCCTGCACCTACTTAAGAAGAGTCTACACCGGTTACATTAGGGAGCGCGCCCCTCCCTCCCCCTACCAGAGCAATGTCAACGCCCCGATATGCAAAGAAAATCGCTGTATAACCACAGCGCGCAAGCAAGAACTGCAAATGTGTGTCATCAACTGTTGTCTCTGTGGAATGTGTAGTGCTTGGATATGAATTTAAGGCATACATACCCCAGTGCCGTTATCACAAACAATAACTTTGCGGCCCTTGCTATCCATTTTATGCTCCTCAAACTATCGACTCCGACTGTAACTAAAACTATCCACGGCTGCTTTGTCGCTGGTTCTGCCGCCTTGTGTTGTTGCTGCTGCTGCTGCCGCTGCTGCTTCTGCTGCTGCTGTTGTTGTTGACGTCGTCGTGGGTGTTGATTGCCTCTTGCTGTTGCTGCTGCAGTTGTTGGTATAACGGCTTAATGTTTCGGCGCGTCGCTGTAGCAGTTGATGAGTCAAATTCCTGCAGCCACAGCCGTTTTAATACTACTGTTGAATGATTACCGGACGAAGCTCAATGCAGTTAATCACACAATTTTCAACACACAGACGGGCACAGGCACAGACACGCATATAATGCCAGCTTCATTCATACACACACGCAGGCGAAACTCATACACAACACACACACACACACACATATATATATATGCACTGGCACTCGTGCGGGCTCTCCTCTTGATGCGACGCTCTCTCACTCTCTTGCCGTATTTTCTATGGTTTTGCGTTAAGCTATATATTTGTGCGCACTCTTTGTACAATAAATGTGTGCCACAAATAAATTGTTTTCAATCAATTAATTGCGAAAGACTTGCAAACAGTTGAAATTTCGATTTCTAGGCGGCACAAAACAGAGCAGAACACACACATGCAAAAGCAGAGTTGTATTGTGAATATCGATACTGCAATATATTTTGCTTATCGAACATCGTTACCCTTCTTGAGGGCTGCATATCGACTATCGATATTTGAGGTCGCTACGAGCTTTCAAATTTGGCAACAAGTGAATAAAACAAAAATGTGTTATTCAAGTATACGATGAAATATGGAAAATAATATCATTTCTGATAGTGTATGTCAATTGTTATTTAGCTTTCTTAATTGACATCCACCTGTTGTTTAAACTTCAACTCGGAATAGTCCCTACGAACATCAACACCGATCTAGCTGCTTTGGTTCTTTGTAGTTTTCACAATTATAACAAATAAATAAATAAACGGATTAAAAGCAAAATTAGATCTGAACTGTAACGAATCTATGAAAAGATTCCCTGAGCCAATTGAGATAATTAAAGGAATTATATGGATGCAACAGAGCCAGGATATGAAGAACGTGGTAAGGAGCCATTAATATACGAAACAGGCTGAGAGTCGCGACAATTTATTTTATTTGGTTTATATAATATGTATATTGTATGTATATATAATTTGTTATCTTTAGAATTGCTTTAAGAGGCGAAATGTCTTAGATATACATAATGCTTTTTCCATATACATTTGTATGCTTCCACGTGCAAATGCTGCACTAATATTATTTAATTTGTTAGTTTTTGAGTAAATTTCCTTTTGATTCTGCTTAGTTCCTTGTGGTCGGTCCATGTATGTATGTATGTATGTATGTATGTATGTTTGTAGGTTGTGTGTACCGTATTCATTTGTATGCACTTGATATTTATCAAAATCTAGATATTTATGTAAGTGTGTCTGTGTATGCGTGTGTGTGTGTCTGTGTGTGTAGACTGCCATGAAATACATATGTATGTATGCATGTACTTCATGCGGCACACACTGAATTTTAAGTCGTACTTCAAAGCGGTGGACAAATGACTTCTGTTATACAATACATAAATGGTAGATAATTCGCAATGTACTTGTAAATGGAACAGTTAGTTGAGAAGCACGCTGTTTAGTTTCATTTGTAGTTAGCATTGATTAACAATAGACTGGCCGAAACTGTTATATGTGCACATATAACAGCTGGCGGCAATAAATATAACACATGAATTCGCTCTCAACAAATTAGTATAACACATGTGTAAATCTCATAACACGTCCCTCGGCTTGGTGTTTGATTTTCTTTCCCTTTCTTTGTGTTGCTAATTTTCGTCTTTCTTTTTTTTCTTTTTTTTTTTGTTTAAATTGTGTAAGTTTTACAATTAAATTTCCTTTGCTCTTTTCAATATTTTTACTAACTAAATTTATGCACTAGCCGCATAACAGTTTTAACATTTGATTTATAAGCGGAATAAACACAAATCACGTTTACGAAATTTATGTAAATATGCTTAAAAACTTACTATATGTACTGTCGTGCCAAAGTGTAATTAACTGCGATTTTCTCTTGAATAATTGTGTGAGTTTTTATAAAAGCTAGTTTTTAACTTAGTTTTCAGTTTTACGCAAATATATATATCTGCATAGATAGATGCACAAGTACATATTATTTCGACACGTGCATAATTCATTAGTTTTAAGTTAAACACTAATTTTAATGACTTTACATATTAAGATCAGTAGTATACGTATAATTGTATGCATTTCTTTCTTATTTTTTATATTATTTTTTGATTGGAATTAGTATTTTTTTTGTTAAGCAAAGTACAGCGTTAGGTTCAAAGTGATTGAAAGGAGAAACAGCAAATGTTAACAAATTAACATTATTTACAACTGGAGAGTCGTAAACAAACAATGATTATGAAGGCATTTGTGTGTGGTGGTTATGTATATTCATACACTGAATAATATATATATATATATTAGTTAGTTACAATCAGGGACCGTATCTCAGAGCTTTTGTCTTAAAGTTTACCACACAAATATGGAGTATGCTTCTGGTTAGACTATTCAAAAATACATTTTTACAACTGAAATAACTATTAGTTTTGATTATTATTATTATGTACTTCAATTATACAAATTGTTGGCTTCTTTTCTTCATTTTTTTTTCATTATAAAAGTCAGTAGTAAGAATTATCTATGTGATTTTTGCGTAAACCAGTTGTAAAAATCATTTGTTGCACATTCGAAACAGTTATTGACCAAAGTTAATATACGTCTGTAAACATTCGATACTAACTGTACAAGAATAGAGCAACAAGATTCTCATTTCTAATTTAAAAAACATCGAAAACTTGTATTTCTTATTTGTCTAATAAGAAGAGAGTGAGAGAGAGGGGGAGAGGGAGAGAGAGTTAGTTTTTCATACAAATCAATGGTTATTTGAATCCTTGAATGTTCCCGATTAAAATCGATAATTGGGTTCTTTATAATTGAAACATTAGCTAACATGAGTTATATGTATATTTAGGAGTTGTCTTGAGTTCGAGCATGGCACAAGTAAATTAATTTCAGTTCGAAAAGTCGGGGAATTAGTTTTAAGTTCTTCTTGCAAATGTGCTAGTAAAAAGCTTATTGTTTCATTTGACTTTATACAGTAGGAGTTCAATATTACTATTTGCCAAAAAACATTCATATTTATGTTATATAATTCATGTATACATAAATATAAATATACATATATTTTAATTTTCGTGTAATATATAATATTGATTTGCTTCATGTATTGTGCACAATTTGTGAATGCTTTAATGCTTTAAAGTTTTATATATTTGTTTTTGTTTTTGTTTTTTAACAATACATATCATTAACTCAATGGCTAGACTATTTGTTGTTGAGGTTTTTGTTTAGAATCAAAACATTCATAATTTTTATTCAAAGCAATGTTTTGTGCGTGATTTCTTATTTTCTACCAAGTGAAACTCTGGAAACTTCCGCATTCAAAATGTCAATACACATATATTTTGCTATAATAATAGTAATAATAATAAAAAACAATGGCGTAGGTTATTTTAAACAAATTGAAATTAAATTACACAAATGAAACATTTGAACAAACGAAATGTATGGGAGCAAAATGTTTTAGTGTTTATTGGATTTGTTGTTATTATAATTATATATATATGTGTATATTTTTTATATTTTTTTTTGTTAACAAAAAGAATACGCAAAACTTGATATTCATTTGCTGCTGCAGTTATGCATATGTTTAGATATTTTTAAGTATTTATATTATTAGTTAAATATTTGATTTGCTATTTAAATGGTAAATTGTTTTTTTCTTTTTTTTTTTGTTTTTTTTTTTTTTTGTGTGTGTTTTATGCCCTTTTTATTATCAATTGAATATTTCAAATGCATTGCTTAGAAGTTCTCGGTTGTGGCTAAAATTTGCTAATTTGTTGAAATTGTTTTCATTTGTATTTTGTGAATGTATTTCGTTTTCCGCCTCTCCACTACTTCTTTCTTGATTTATTTACTAGAATTGTACACAGTAGTTAAATGAAGTCAAAATGTTTAGCTATGCAAACAATAAACACAATAAATTATACACATGTTAAGTTATATTAGGCAACAATTGAACTTTTACAAAATTATTTAATGACAGACAAACAAACAAATACACATACATATATATTTATTTATATGTACATATTACACACACACATACATATACATATATATATATATATATGTATTTAGTTAAATGTATAAGGAACATTTGTGGACTATTGCGGCACATATTGCATATTGTTTCAAATTGTTTATGCGAATTACAATGTGTAAGCATCAATTAACATTTAGTTTTTAAGATTGCACAGATCTGTACTGTTTATATATATATATATATAAATATATATATATATATATATATAATGTAAGTATGTTTGTATTTCATTAATGTTAAGGTTCTCGTTTTTTCTGTTCTCTTTAATTATAATATATGTACGCTTCTTTTTGGCGCTGCTAATTGTTTTAAACAAATTAGCGCTAGGTTTTTGGGTTTTTTTTTTCTTCACTTTTTTTGTTTGTTAATTTCCTCAATCTTTATACATACAAGCTTAAGATTAATTTCGGGTATTTTGTTTTAATTACGGAAAAGGAATCTGTGGCTAATTGTAATATCCTGCATACCTCATCGGGGGGCATAAAAATCCTTTACGCTTATGCTGCTGCTGCTGCTGCTGCTGCTGTTCTCGAGTTCAAATTTCATAGGGTGAGATATTTAAGTTGAAATTTCCATGTGCCAGATTCGGGGTTCTATACTGATCTGCTCTGTTCCAATTGTTCAACTGATCCATTGTTACTTCGCCTTTGACCTTTCTGCTTATCGTTAAAGTAAGTATGTATATGTGTATTACAATTATTACGAATGATGTTTAGCTAAAACGACAAATCTTTGCAACATTATAATGTTTATATGTAGATATTATATGTTAATATTATATGCATGCACTTGCATGTGTGTATGTTTGTGTTCTGCGTGTGTGTGAGTGTGTGTATGTGTGTGTGTGTGTAGGTGTGCGTGAGTGTGCCGTCTTGTACGTGCTCAGAACATGCTCTGGGCGCAAAGCCAACACCCCACCATAACACGCCACACAACAACACAACACCACAGCACAACACCACAACACCACAGCACGTCACACCATCGACAACAGGTATTATTATGAATACCGATAGAGATCGACGTCCACAGAGCCGTCCGCCGAGTCCCGTTGTCACCCCCACGCCGTTGTCAATGCCATCGACGTATATGTTTACCCATGCGCCGCGCCATTGTTTCCTTGACTATGATGCTGATGCGGATGCTGATTATCATCGCTGGGCGTGGGCGGCTGATCGCGACGCGGCGGCATCCGCTCGTTCACCGCATCGAGTCCCTTGGCCTCCGCGAACGAGGTAATCTTGTGATTGGGCGAGAAGCCCTGCATGGCATTCTTGAGGGACTGCTTGCCGCCGGAGAGGGCGCCGAGGGGCAGGGCGCCCGTCGGCGTCAGCCCCTTCAGCTGTAGCACTGACTCGGACTCCTCGCGCAGCACGGAGAAGACGCGCGCCATTTTGCCAATGGCGCGTATCTTGTTCCGGATGACCTCCTTGCGCAGCGCTGCCTCGTCGTCCGAGAGCGGCTCCTCGCTCTCCTCGGTCATTAGCTCATCATCGGAGCAGATGTTCAACACGTTCACCAGCATCTCGGTGACCTTCTCGCCAACAAAGGGCAGCGACCAGGTGAACACGTCCATGAAGTTGGGAAGCCAGTACGGATGGGGCGAGCAATTGAACTGCCGGATGTTCATCACGTTGTTCTCGTACTTGAGTACCGCCGCCTTGTTGTTGTACACGTCGAGATAGTTGGGCGCCGAGAAGATGGTGATCAGCGAGGGGAAACCGGTGGTCTGGCTCTTGCGGTACATGCGGTAGCCGGCGTCCTGCGCCTCGTGTGCCCGTATGATCGACAGCAGATTGTTGTTCTGCAGGAAGTCGCAGCAGGCGGCGTAGCTGTAGAAATACGAACAGCCACGCACCGAGTTGTGCGTGTAGAAGTCCGAGTTCTTCTCGTTGCCAAAGTCCTCGAGCGGATCGGACCACAGCAGGTCGCACATGGGGCCAAAGGCGGGCGGCTCCTTGAATCTATCGAGCCGCCTTATGTCCTCCAGCTCGTGTATTTCGGGCGACAGGCCGCCGTGCACGCAGAGGAACTGCTGGTTCATGAGCGCCGCCAATGGCAGGCAGTCGAACGCATCCATGCACGCGTCGTACACCCGCTCCGAGTATTTGATCTTGCACTCCTGCTTGAAGGTAAAGTACTCGGTCAGATGCCGACACTCGTGATTGCCGCGCAGCAGGAACAGCGTCTGCGGATACGTGATCTTCAGCGACCACAAATAGAGGACGCACTCAATGCTAAAATAGCCCCGGTCCACATAATCGCCAAGGAACAGGTATTTTGTTGTCGCCGGCGAGCCTCCCACCTCGAAGAGCTTCATGAGATCATAAAACTGGCCGTGTATATCACCGCAGACAGTGACCGGCGCCTCAATATCGATCATTGTCTTTTCGTGCCGCAGCAGTGCGGCGCCCTCCTGAATTATGCGCATTGCCGGCGCCTCCTCAATGCGCCCTTCCAAAATGAAGTGCTGCTTCAGTAGCTCGTGATTTGGTTTTCCGGTGCGCGCGTCGAATACCTCGGCCAGCGTCAGTTTGTGACTGGGTGGAAATGGGACACTGTCGACGACACGCTCTTTGGTGTTGACCGGCGCATGGCCGCCATGAGCCTTGTGCGTGGGGCTATCGTGTCCAACGCTGGCGGCATTCGAGATGCTATTGCTGCTTGCTGTGGCATTGCCTGTGGAGGAGGCGTTGGCACTGGCATTGTTCGCGCTGCTGTTGCCGCCATGCTGCGTATCTGTGGCATCCGTGGAGTTGCTAGCGGAGCCACCGCGCTGGTTGGCACTTGTTGCCACTTGGCCAGCGACGCCGCTCGATTGATTATTCGAAGACATTATTGCAGTGCGCTGTGAATTTATTTGCAGTTGCTGCTCTGGCTATGGCTGTGGCTCTGTGTCTGTGGCTCTGGCTGTGGCTCTGGCTGTGTCTGTTGCTAGACCTGGCGCCCACACAGAGTGAGCGTTTTTTTTTTTTTTTGATTATTGTGTGCGCCGCCTACTGCATTTAATTGCACTAGCTGCACACACGCACACGTACACAGAGGCACGTTGGCCAACAACACACGCACTTTTCTACTTTTGCTGCTGCTACGGCTACGGCTACGGCTACTGCTGCTGCTGCTACGGCTGCTGCTGCTGCTGTTTTTGGAGCTAGTTAGCCGCTTTATCGCGTTGCCAGGCTTTTGGTATTTTGTTAGTTATCTTGTTCTTGTCGTCACTGCTGCTTCTGTAACACAACAGCAATATATTCACAATTTGTATTTATATTTTCGTTTCGTCTTGGCTGCTGCTGTGCCCTGCAGACGTCGTAATTTCTCTCGCTACGTTTTTTTTCGCTTCTCAATGGAATTTTCAGCTCCCCCTCCCTCTCCTTTATTTTTATTGATATTCTACCAGTGTGACCGCCAGCAGCAATAGCTGTATGCCCCATTTTTTAACTTGCAAAAAATACCGAAAATACCAAGTTTGACGTTAAGACACGCATGCTAACGTAAGGCCGGAGAAAGATGACGTAAGCGTAGGTATTGCGGTATTTTAATATGCAATAGACAGCATCATTTTAATACGCCTTATTTTAGATATATACAACGAAGTGTCGTGGATATTTACAATTTGTCTCACGCTTTAAATAAGGCAACTGATACTGATACTTATCTAGTTTTCATTATTGTGTCCTACAGAGCACACACAAACGTTTAAGCATTGAAATTGAAATATCTTGAGTTCGCGCCCAATTCGATAGATATTTTGACAGACGATTTCATATATCGATATCCAATAACAAATGATATAAAGGATCCACTTAGTCTTAAGGCTGATTAGCGCATATCTATTATGTCGATTAATCGGAATACCAATGTCCAATCGATATATGCGCCGATGCTTTCAAATAGAACATAACGGTAACTCGCTATGGTAGCGACACTGAAAAAAATCACAATATATGTATGCAGATTTGTGTTAATACTCAAAACGACCATTTAGAGGAAATAATAAACGTGCGCGCATTTTATTTTCAGGATAGGTACTTGTATATTTTTTTAAATGGTTTTGTATTGTTTTGTTTCTTGCTTTGTTAATATTAATTTTTGTTAATAACATTGATAATCATTTTTTTTTTTTGTTTGTATTTTTGCATTCACTTAAGGTTAAAACTTCTTTTCTGCATTTGTTTATGCGATTTGTAAATTAATTTGTTCTTTTTTGGATTGCAAACAATTTTTCACAACGGCGCAAATTGCAATTTGGCAATTTGCATTCCGCATTTTGCCTCTTTTGCCTTTTGCCAGCCGGCTGCCCTTGAAATACATTTATAAATTTATAATAAATTAATGCTTTCACTGTTAAATTTGATAATTTACTTATTTTCGGTTTTATAATAAAATTGAAAATTTTTAAGAGAATTATCTAGATGTGATGTTTTGTTTTTTGTTTTTTGTTTTTTTATTTTAATTTTTTATAATTGTTTTAAATATTAATTTGTTTTAATGTTGTTTAATATTATTTGTTGTTTGTTTTTGTTTTGTTTAAATGTAAGTATATAAACTTTTTGCTTTGACTCTGACAAAGTTGCTTCAACTTATATTATTTTTATATATATATGTATATATATATGCATATAAATAAATGTTTAAATATATATAAAATATGCATTTAAATTGATTTATCCAAAAGGTAAAGTTTTAATTCTTTTCATAATATATATTTAAGTTTTTCTTGTGTAAAGTTTTAAAGCATTCGAGGGCAGGAAGTAGATGTTGAAAAATACATGTATCAAAAAATTAGTTAAAATATACAAACATTACAAATATTACTTATAAAGGGGGATTTGTCCCTTTTTAGGTTTTGCAATGAAGACGTCG